>NC_051079.1:11438858-11788858 GCF_004664715.2 Peromyscus leucopus
GAAAGCTGTGGGTACCATCAAAATTGATAAAGGTTCGATTTGAACAAGAGAGACCTCTTAATTGAGGAGGTGATAGTTCATCAACCAGCATGAACATCCAATTTAAACTAACTTGTATCAATAAAACATGCCTTTTCATTTAATCAGATAATAACTTGCCAAAAAGGAACATCCCCAAAATTAGTCTTGGGGAAAGGTTTTTGTTTTTGTCTTTTAGGAAAATGAAGGTTAAGGAATCTGAAGAACACTGGACAAATGAGACAACTGAAGAAAAGGGACAAATCATCTATCCAAGAAACAGAATGAAACGGTGTATGGGTATATATTATCTAAAAAATTTTATGTCTTCATAAATGTTTGTTTCTGCTTTTCTCTAAAGATTTAACACTATTGGTTTTCTAATAGTCCCAGTTCAATTAAAATTTAAAGCTGACTTTGGAGTTGGAGAATGGCTCTCTCCTTCTTTAAAATCAAGCATGTTGTTAAAAGGTAAATGCAAACTCCCTGTATCATGCCAGAATAAGAGCCATCTTCTGCTATGGTACAGGACAAAAGCAAAATTAATTAAGGGACTATTCTATTACTAATCTCAACTCTTTGATTCTATTCTGATTCTTTAAACTTTTCTCAAAGTATAAATTTTATATCAAAATTTATAAGATTAATATATATATATACATTTTAAACTTTGTTAAGATATGAATGGTCACATAGAGTACTAACTAATTCTAGAAAAAAGGCTAGCTGCATATATATGTTTTTGTGTTCGAGTCTCTTATCAGTTTTCTGCAGGAAATCACGGCCAGGCCTAACATCAACTGAATCTACAGAAAGAAGATGGGGCCCCACAACAACAAAAATTCCACGTGGACAATAATAATATCATTAAGCTGACAAACATCATCCACAGATCAGCTTTGAACTACAAGGTGCTCAGAGCAAATTTGAGATGACTAGCTGAGATGATCCAGTCTCAAAGACTACTTGAATAAGGACTTGAGATAAACCCTGAACTTTGGCATTATACACAGACTGGATAATGAAGGATATAGTTACCTCTCCTAGAATTTGACAATTAACCTAAAACCTTTCTTTCAGGATAAAGAAAACTTCGCCCATACCCAGCAGGAAGCAATTTTAAGAATACGACGCCCACATTCCCAAAGAGGTGGTGTGGGGCGGGTGGTTTTTTGGTCTTTTTAATGGGTTTTGGGTCTGGGATAATTTTCAGTATTTAGGGGGGTTGGTTACAAGTTATTGTCAAGGGTTAGGAAAAAGGCTAAGCAAAGGAAATTAGATTTAAGGTTCTTGTTTAAAAAAAAAAAAAGAAAAGAAAAAGACAATTACTAATTTTAAATACTTTACATTGGATTGGATTGTTTTATATTGTATACAAATTTGAAACTGATATTGTTAGAAAATGCTATATGTATATTTCTAATTGTATTTATTCCATCCATTTAACAATGTAATGCAAATTTCTGATCCTTGAATGTTATTATTATCAACTATTAGGATATAAAGAAATGAAAGCTAGTAGTTAGACATTATCATAGAACTTGTAGTCATATTAGATATGTTTTAAAATTGAGCAGAGATGTTTTAGACAGGTCATCTTCAAACCCTTCAGAGATCTACAGAATATGGCATTTAAAATGTTTTAATAACTTAGAAAATTTTTCTTTTTTGAGACATGTCGGCTCCTGGCAGTACCAATCTACTTTAGAGAAAATATGGGCATTGAAGAAACTGTATATGGAGTCAACTTTCATTCTGGCAAAAGTTAGCCACTGGACAACAAAGTATCCTCGAATCAACAGGACAAAATGGACAGACAGATCACGAAACAAGGGACTACTGATTCTTGCCAAAACAAGTGTGATTATGGCTTTATCAAAAGGCATCTTCTGAGGCCAGGACAATATGGCCCCATCCCTGAAGTGGCCTTCGCATCCGGAAAAGGTACAGTGCCCTTTTCTTCGAAGGCAGCTTAACAGGCAGAGGGCCGATGGATTCTGTTGTACAATGGAACAGCAGCTGAAAGCTCATGCCTCTCAAAAGTAGACTGGCATTTAATAGAGGGATGTGGAGAAGAAGGGATGCTGAGAGGAAGCCATATATACACAGCCAAGAAGAATGGACAGCTGAATTAAAAAACTGTCAACAATTTCCAGAATTTAAAATCCTGAATCATGACAGAACACTAGTGGAATTCAGGTGTTTCTGGTACATGTACTGCTCTCACCCAATGTGAGGTTGAACTGTTGACCTTGTGTACATCCTACTTCACAAATGAGTCTGTCAGATACACTAAGCCTATAGGCTGAAGATGATGCCCCAACACTGCGGAGAAACCTCAGGTGACTGCCCAGGCAGCTGGCTGTTTCTGTCAACTCAAAAAATTTTTTGGAAGTTGCTTGGATGCACTTCCTGTTTTTTATTTTTGTTAGCTAATATTATTCCCTTCTTGGGTCTCTGAGGGAGTTGAAGATTAGTTAGTTATGGTTGAAGATTAGTTAGTTATAGTTGAAAATTAATTAGGATAGAAAGTGCATTAGATACATCTTGGATTTACCAAAATAGGATAGATAATGGAATTATTTTCTCTGATTTGTCAAATACCTGTTTAGGTATTTATTACTTGTATATATTGTATATAGTTATTGTACTTTTGTATATAGTTTTTCTTTTGTTAGTTATAACCTTTTGCTTTTTTTCTTTTTATTAAAATAGAAAAGGGGAAATGTGGTGGTAATCTAATTGTACTGAAATATTGTTTTGATTGTATGTTAATAAATAAAGTTGTCTGGGGGTCAGAGCTATTAGAGCCATAGCAAGAGTGTGGCGGTGGTGGCACACGCCTTTAATCCCATAAGATCTCTGTGTGTTCAGGGATACAGCCAGCATTGGAGACATATGCCTTTAAGACCTAGGGGGCTGTACATTCAGACAGTGACGAGGCAGTCATGTGTTTGGGTTTACAACCAATGAGAAGGCAGAACAACATACTATAAAAAATCAAGCCGACAGGAAGTAGGTCTCTTTTCGCGAAGCTGGGACAGCAGGAGGAAGGGTAAGATTTTAGCTCTGAGCTCTGACCTCTCGACTTTCTCTTTTACATTGTTTCTGTGTTTCTTATTTAATAAGACGGTTGGTTACATCAACATGTATGTGTGTATCTATAAGAATTCATGTGCTCTGCATCTATGCAGACGTCTCTGGAGGCCAGAAAAGGGCATTGGATTGCCTGGAACTGGAGTTATAGATGGCTGTGAGCTGTCATGTGGGTGCTGGGTACTGAACCTGAGTCCTCTGCAAGATCAGCAAGTGCTCTAAACCACCCAGCCATCTGCCCAGCCACCGCAAAGGCTCTTTTTAAAGAAAATGACACAGGATTATAGAATGCCACTTCCTTGAAAGTATGTAATATACTTTGAGCATATTTCCCTCATACCCTGCTACCCTCTCTCTAATCCTCACCCCTCCCATTTCTTCACCTTTATTCCCCAGCTTTGGTGCTTTTCTCATTCTATCTATCTATCTATCTATCTATCTATCTATCTATCTATCTATCTATCTATCTAATTTTATACATTTATTATGTATAGGACTTACCAATGAGAGAAAAATGTGGTATCTGTTTCTCTGAGTCTGGCTTAATTTGCTTTATATAATTGTCAGCGTGTATCCATTTTCCTGAAAATGACCTACTTCATTCTTCTATATGACTGAAAAAGTTCCACAGTGGAACATAAAATACATCTTCTTTTTTAGAGACCTCGTTTCACTTTGTAGCCCTAGCTGGCTTAGAACACACTATGTAGACCAGGCTGTTCTTGAACTCACAGAGATCCACCAGCTTGAGCCTCCTGAGTGTTGGGATTAAGAGCATGCGCCACCACACCTGGCCTATAGCACATTTTTCTTCCCTTCTCTTAGTTGCTGGTCACCTGGTGTTGTGGTAAGTACTGATGGGCAAGTATCTCTTCAACGTGGTGTGGCTGGGTTACAGCAGGCCTGCTCTTAGGTTGGTGAGGAAACTCCGCACTGACTTCCACAGTGGCTCAGCTAGTTGACAGTCCCGTCAGCAGTGAATAACATTCACTGTTGTCAGAACTCTTGCCAGTGTGTGTTGTCACCTGTTTATGGGTGATTATTATTCTAATTAGGGTGAGGTGGAACCCCAGTGTCATTTTTGTTTGAGGTTCTCTGGTCACCATGCCCTTTCCTTGTGGAAACTGCCCACTTCTCACTCTAGTTAGGGGTGGTGTCAATGGGAATGACCCTGTGTCTGGTCCCAACGTGGGCATGTGGCAAGTGACTTCTTCTCAACGGTGTCAGACGGACTTGCCCCCCAAACAGGTCAGTGAGAGCCACATAGGGAGCTTTGCTAGAGCCCAGGAAGAAAGGAACCCTGTCTGTTCCAGGGGTAGTGTGGGGGGGGGGAGGCTATGAGCCTGGGCGTTTATGACCACGGGGACTATTCCAGAGAATGGGGCACACACAGAATCTGGATAGAGGGAGAGACAATGTGAGGGAGAGGCTGACCTTGATAAACCAGCTGAACTCTGAGTTCTCAGCTCCATGAAGTAATGAAGGAATTCTCTTTTTTGCTTAAGTGAATTTGATTTGAATTTCTTTTCCATGTAATAAGAAGAGTGCTAACTTATATATCCATGCCTTCTGATTTCAAGTCCTATTATAAAATTTTCTAACATTTTTATTGGTGTGAAAAATGTGCAATTTTACAAGGACAAGACACAGTGTGATGGTGTATTTTTAACCCTGGAATAGCACATTTTTAACCCTTGTGGATTCAAGTACGACTTGGGTAAACAAAGTAGTTTATCCAAGCAATATGAAGCATATGAAAAGTTCTATTCATCCTTGCATAGCTTTTCTGCTGTAGGAATTATGCTGTTGGTCTCTTCTGTTTGTATAGCTACCTGTGATTAAATTGTAATCGTCTCAAGGGTAGGAACTACGAATTTCCATATTTCTATTTTTCTATCTCTAGCAATCAATTAAAACAGCACTGATTGTGCCTAATATTTGTTGAGTGTTTACTATGTGCAAGCACAGACTTATTGTAATGGGTTTAATTATGGCCCCCACACAGGAGGAAGTACCGCTTTATAGGTGTGGGACTCCCACCCTACACAGGCCATCTCTTCACCAGTGCCCTGTGCTCTCCTCTAACTCCCGGTTTCATTCAGCAAATCTTTGTTAAATAAGAGAGAATAAACATATCACACATTGAGGTGGGAGGCATTTCTGTTCCTTGAGATGCCATTTCACCATACGCCCAAGCTGGCCTCAAAGCCACGATGCTCCTGTCTCACTCGGCTGAATAACACAGGAGAGGACCCAGATGATGCCACTTGACTTGTGGGGAAACCAAATGAGTATTAAGATAGACATAAGCCTGCATCTCTGGATTCCTGCTGGGACAATTCTTCATTATGTAATGGAAACAAATGGATAAAAATATAGTCAGGTATATATTTTATACAGAAACATAAAATCATGCATGTACATATGACATATGTATGTATTTATATAATGTAAAATCAAAACTGTCTGGGGAACAGAGGGGACTAATGGGACAAGGAGAAAATGGAGTGTAAGGAGGTGTGTGAGAAATATAGTCAATATACTTATATAAAAATGTTCTTATGTAACAGTACCATGTGCAATGAATACATACAGCAGGAAAAACATAACACACACACACACACACACACACACACACACACAGTTTGTTTGTTTGTTTGCTTTGAGTCCGAGTCTCTGTTTCAATATGTCCTGGAGCTCCACATGCCGCCCAGGCTGGCATCAATTCTCAATCCTCCTGAATACTGGAATCATAGCTATGCACTCACACACAAGTCTAGTACCTTTAATGGGAAATCCCAGATGAGGTTTGTGTTTCCTTAGTGCAACTTATATGTTCACAAAAGACTCTAGAACATCTCACATGAAAGCATGTTAGGTAACTCTCTTCTTATTTAATATGTAAAAACACCAATGAGGAAGCCAGATAAATTACAAAATAAATTCTGTTTTCCCTAAGAATGAAGAAAAGAATTAACGTGTTCAAAGGGTGATCTGTTCCACGAAAATATAGCAGATTGTGTGACTTAAGTCTCCATAGATCATGCTAATAACTTGAAAACAAGCTAAACCGAATATAAGCTATTTCTTTCATTTGTAATTTAGAAAGCCTAGAATAAGGGGCCCTAAGACAAAGACAGGCCATGTTCTTCCTGAAAGATCCCTGGAAACTGAAATATAAGGTCTTTTAACATCTTGTGATATAACTGTTTTTCTTGGCTTAAGCGTAGGTTTTAAAAAATGGTGCTCATTGTTTTGCTTGTAGCTCTTTAATGCATGGACAACTGTGTTGATGATGCATTCAGTTTCGGAGAATTTTCCAATGGAAAAAAGTGCTCTGGAGAAGTTTAAGCGCCATGAATCACCCAAACCTCATCTAAGTCTCGTGAAGGCACAGGCTGTGGAAGGCAGTCACAGGGAGAAGACGTATTGCAGTTGTGCCGCCTGATTCAACTAAATAGAAAAATATTTTGTAAAGACACGAGGATTTCAGGCATCTGGCAGAGTGCTAAGGATAAATGCCACATTTCGTCAGGAAGGCAAAAAAACACGAGTGACCTGCTGCTCACCCCCACGCCCCCTTCCAGGAGCAGACCCAGAAGCCTGGCCTCCTTCAGGATGTACAATGCAAACCCGAGTCTCCGGGTCACAGGAAGGCACTGGGAACACAGCGGCCTTTTCCTGTTAATTATTCCCAATGATTCCAGACATCCAAAATGGTTTGATGAGGTGAGGAAATCTATACATTTTTCCTGTGTGAAGGAGGTAGATCGCGCAGGGTGGTAACTCTTACAGCAGGTGCCGCTGCAAATACCCGCTGTCAGAGGGGTTGGACGTCTCCGTCCTGGCTGTGAGGTAAGCGCAGGAGCAAGGCTCGGGAAAGCTTGACCATGTATCTGTCCCCTTTAAGGCAGTGCTAGTTCTGAGGACTATCTATTTTATTTCAGCCATGAAACGCGGTCAATATCCTGTTGCCGGGGCCACCTTTTCAAGGCACTATCAAGGTCTTCACTAGACCTTGATAGTGCCTTGAACACATTCTCTTTGAGAGCTCGGAATCTTTCCCTTCTCCTGTCTCCTGGTCCTTGCTCTATAGGCTGGGACGTTTCAGCCCAGTCAGAACAGTGCCGGTACACTAGTGACCTTCTGGAGTTGGGAATCCCCTTGCCAGCAGAGGGAATAGAGAGACGTTAGCTTAACATAACACGCCACCTTTCTCTCTATCCACCCAGTTCCCACTTTAAAGAATCCTACCCTATGGTCTATGTTACAGGCTTCACTTGCAGTGACCCACCCCACCCCTCCGCCCCCAACCCCATTCCACTGACTTCTTTCTCCTGTCACCCTTACGGAAACAACCATCAAGACGCTTTTCCAGGGTGACCAGAATCTGCATGGAGTTTGTACGGCAGAGGATGTTACAGTTTGATTCTGAAATGTGTGGCAGAGGATGTTACCCATCTGAAATGTCCCCAACAGGCTTGTGTGTTGATGGCTTGATCCTTCTCATTTGGTGGACTATTTTAGGGAGGTTGTGGAAACTTGGAGAGTCAGAGTCTCGATGTAGGTAGGATGTAGGTCACTGGAGGCTGCCTCTGAAAGGTATGGCAAGTTCCCAGTGACCACTGTCTCTCTGCTTCCTGGTCTATGAAGTGGGTCGCTTCCACTGTATTCTGCCTCCCCACACACCCAGAATTAATGAAAATGAGCTATGGATGGAAAATCCTTAAGCTGTGAGCCAAAACCAGTCTCTCCTCCTTCAAGCTGTTCTCTTAGGGCATTCCCTCACAGCTGGGAGAGAACACAGAGGACGAAGTTGGGCACTAGCTTTCTGGACAGGCTGCCCTAGGCTTTTGAAGTCCTTATGTGGAGTGACGCTTTGTCTCCTTAGAATCTCCTCCTTATGGGGCATAGAGCCACCGGAGCAGCTCATGAGTAGAAGCAGCACACTTTTCCTCTGTCAGCTCAACAATTCCAGGGGTTCCTCCTTTTGCAGAGAGCAGCTCACATTTTTTTAAAATCATAGTTTCTCAGTTTATAACTAAACATTTGTTTCTCAAAAGCCACATAAACACATTATCTTAGAGTAGCAGTCCTCAACCTGTGGTTTTCAACCCCTTTGGCAAACCTCTACCTTCAAAAATATTTACATTATGATTCATAACAGTATAAAGTAGCAACGGAAATATTTTCCCAGTTAGGGGTCACCACAACATGAGGAACTGCATTAAAGGGTCGCAGCATTATGAAGGTTGAGAACCACTGCCCTAGAGGATGGTGCTAATCTTGGTTGTCAACTCGACTATATGGGTATGCATGTATGCGTGCGTGCATGAATATATGTATACATGCAAATTATACATACATACAAATTTATTCATTGCTGTTCCTCTAGGGAGCAGATCCCAAGCTCTAGGTAGTCATTGCCAGTGAAATGAAGTCTTACAAGTGCTTACTTAGGTCCTAGGTTCCCAGACATATGTGGACTCACCATTAGGACAGTTCTAAAGGGGACAAAGGGATGTAAATATCAGTCCTGTATATCCGCATTGAATAGGGATCGAAGGCTGTCGATGTTATCCAAAAAAAAAAAAAAAAAAAAAAAAAAACCAAAAAAACAATGAAGGCAGCTTCTCTGCTTCTCTGATGACTCTTCATTCCGACCTCTGTTTTCCAGAATGTTTCTGCAGCACCAAAAAGGGATGCGACTCTACTGCACAGCATACACACAGATGTATTTGGAACTAAAAAGCCTTTTCCCCCCTGAAAACCTATTATTACTCTCTTCAGGTTGCACAACCATCATGTCCCAACTGTGAAGTGACCTAAGACATAATGATTTGATAATACAGCCTAATTTACTGTTTTGTGTATGTCCAGATAAATACGACACTTCCTTTGCAACCTTGTGGTATGCATAGGGCAGTGGTTCTCAACCCGCCGATCTCGACCCCTTTGTGGTCAAATGACCCTTTCACAGGGGTCACCTAAGACCATTTGCAAACACAGATGTCTACATTATGATTGATAACAGTAGCAAAATTACACTTATGAAGTAGCAATGGAAATAACTCTGTGGTTGGGGGTCACCACAGCAGGAGGAACTGAATTAAAGTGTCGCAGCATTAGGAAGGCTGAGTAGCACTGGTCTAGGGTGTTCACGTGTGTCCTGCCCTCAATGGGCTATTACTGATGGTGACATGCCTCAGAGCCGTAACATGAGCAGTGAAAACTCAGTTGTTTTCTGTTGATGATTTGGTTCTTAACTATATATATGCTAGTCTCTCCTGGCATGGCGGCACATGCCTGTAATGCCAGCTCAAGAGGTGGAGGCAGAAAGATGAGGGCTTCAAGGCTAGCCTCTGCTACATGCCAAGGTCAAGACTAGCCTAAGCTATTTGAGATCTATTTCAGCAGCAACAACACCACCACCACCACAAAAATGAAACTATTAGTTCAGTGAATTATGGAATGGTGCCACCAGACACATGCTAACAGAGGGAGGGGCACAGAGGAACAGACAGCCAGGGCTGGCCCAGAAAGTGCCAGAACGAGCCGCACAAGAGGGTCTGGGTTCGACTTCCGGTCCCACTGAGCAGCGGTGAGTCTCGATCAAGCCGTCTCCTCTCTGAGGTCCACAGTGCCTCATGTGGGAATATGGGTCACATCTCACTTCTCACAGTGTAGGTAAGAATATAAAGCAATTGAGAGGATGCCTGTGACGGTCCTTCATAAGTCATAACATGCACTGCTAGTGAAGTTGATACAAAGGTCACCACGGGCACGTCCTTGGTCTAATGAGCCTTAGATGCTCGGCATGTCCTGAGAGAGGTCCCTTGTATTTAACAAGAACTTGGGAGAATTCAAAGGTGGTTTCTATCATGGCTTTCCTGGATTCCTCCCTGGGAATATCCCTCCTGGTCCTACCTCTAAAACAGTGAAACTTACAGTAATTTGTTATGGTCTCAGATCACCAGTGAACTATATTCGAAAACATAGAAGAAACACAATAGATTCTTATTAGTCACAGTGGTTGTTTTAGAGATTTACCACCAACCCCAAATAAGCAAATCTCAAACTGCTGCTCCTGGGGAAAATGCAGGGAGGTGAACAAGAACCTTTATGTCAACCAATCAATATATTTGATGTGGATTTTTTTATTTAATGTTGTTAGTTCATTAACACTAAACTCGTGGCTAACAGCATTACCTCTTATTCCTGCATGAGGCTTAGCCAACACACTTGCTTCCTCCATGAGGGCCAACATAGCCTCTGTGTGCCCAGGAACATTAGAGAAAACACTTTGCACTATGCTTGGGGTCCATTTTCAGCAGTGACATCCCAACAAAAACCACAAAGTACCAAAAGTGTCATGAATGCACAGTCGAAAGGATGCTTGTGTAGCAGAACTAATGTAAGAAGGCAGGGTCCCCTTGCTCTGACCAGCTGAGAATGTGCATGCTGAGTAACGGTTTTGTGTGCGTGTGGAGGCCAGAGGGCCACATGAATGCCATTGCTGTCCACACTTGTTTGTTTTGTTATGGGGCCTCTCATTGGCCTAGCACTTGCCAAGGAGACTAGGCTGGTAGGCTAGCGGGCCCCACAGATCTCCCTGTCTCTGCCTGCTCAGTGCTGGGATTTCAGGTACATGCCACCACACCTGACTTTTATATGTGGGTTCTAGAAACTGAACACAGGTCCTCATGCTTTCCACCTTACCTACTGAGCCATCTCCCTGGTGAGGAACTTTGTTTCTGTACTACTCTGTATGTGCACAAATAACTAAAAATGCTGTGAGCACTGGCTGCTGGTTTAGGGCATATGCAAATTTGCAAACATAGAATCTGTCAATCGGAAGGATTGGCTAAACGCTGAAGGACAGAACTTGGACTGCATGGTGGGAGATACGGGCCCCAGTTTTTATCTGACTTTAAAAAGGAAGCATTTCCTACAGTTCTAGTGGGAAAGAGAGTGTCCTTGCATTGCGCTGTAGACAGCGTATGGCTTGAATTGTCTTGGGAAAAGGTGCACGTCACGAGAGGGGGTCCACAACCCAGGAGATCAGTAAACGATGACCGAAAAGAAACAAGCCAAATACTGTCACTGGTTACCGATCATTCTCTAAAATCAATCTCTTCTACCTAAAATAGAATTTCAGTCAAGCCAATATCCAGCACCATAAAAACTAAAAAGCAGTGCTTGTTCAAATGAGAGTGTGTTCTCGCAATGTCCTTTATCCCTGCCGGTGTCAGACCTCAGAAACCACAAGCATCTCTTAGCTGGTTGTATGACGGTGAAGAGAAGGGAAGGTCATTGAGCTGGAAGAGAGTTCCTCAGTGAGTCACTGGAACATAAAGGGCAGAAAGTTCTCTGGGAAAAAGTCACTTTAAAAACTGCATAACCAGAGCAGAGAGAGAAGCTGCCTCTCCGTGAAGGTTTGAGCAATCTGGAGGCCTAAGTCGACAGAAAGCTCTGAGTATCTGTTTCCAAGTAGAGAACAAAGTGACCTCTAGAGAGAACAAGTTGTTAATAATAATAATAATGCAATAGTAATTGTTAGTAATAATACGATAATAATGAGGTACAATTAAGGACCTGCTGAATAAATTGCTTTGATTTAAAGTATGTTTTCTGTGTGTGTGTGTGTGTGTGTGTGTGTGTGTGTGTGTGTGTGTATGCACATGTATGCCTGTGTGCATGTAGAGGCCAGAGGTTGACATCTCTGTCCTCCTCAGTTACTCTCCACCTTACTCTTCTGGCTTGGAACTCCCTGATTTGGGCAGAGTGACTGTGCAGCAAGCCGGGGATCTGTCCAGCTCTGCCTTCCCAGCACTGGTGAGTTAGGTGAGTGCAGCACAGTACCTGGGTTTTTATGTAGATTCTGGGGACACAACCTGGGTCCTTGGGCTTGTGCAGTGGACACTTTACTGGCCGACTCACTCGCTTAGCCCAATTTTTCAGAGACGGTTTGAGAGGAAAGACCACAGCTACCCTGAAACATTGGTTCCCACAAAGAGAGGAGGGGCGTACTAGGAGCATTCCTTCAGGAGCTGTATTTTTGTTTTTCCAGTAGAGTCAAGAAAAATAGCAACTGCTTCCTTCTCTTCTGCCCCAGGCTGGCTTGCCTCCTTGCTCAGGGCTGGGGACTGGGGTTTGCCTGGGGTGTTATTCCCATTTGCTTTTGTAGGGATTTTATTGACCCCGGGACAGCAGGAAATTGGCTCACAGACACTCATGGGACCACGTTGGGCTCTGATTTCTCCCTCCATTTCCCACTCACATCTTTGGGTAGGCAGCTGGAAGTGGCATAGAGTTTGAGCTTGAGATTTTTCTGTTGTTTTAATTCCACATATGGGCGACTCCTCCCAGGATCTAGAAGGATCCTCCAGTTCCCACTTGGCAAAGCCTTTGGCTCCTCACTCCAACTTGCCAAACCTCTTTTTGGCTTGGAAGCCCCTCAGCTATTCAGTTTAGATTCTGCTTAAGATCTGCCTGTTTTTAAATTCTGTCCACGTTTAGAAGGTGTTCTTGCTTTCAGGTCATGCATTAAGCAAAAACTGTAGAGTGATTTTTTAAAAGATTTTTAAAATTATTTTTAATTTTGTGCATGTGAGTGAATATGAGTAGGTGAGTGTGGGTACCCACTGATCCAGCAGCCTCAGAGCCTCCTGGGGCTGGAGTGACAGTGAGCCTGTGATGGCTGGAGAGAACCACCTGACATGGGGACTGAGCCTGGGTCATCTGGAAGAGCAGCATACATTCTCAACTACAGAACCTTTCTCTAGCCTGTCGAACTTTTAATACACACACCAGAGTCGGAGACAGCCTCACGTTCCTGTCCAGTCAGCCAGGAGGAAGGGAACCGTACTCTTCAAACCAATGTTTAAACCTTGGGCAACACCTCTCACTTTAAAAATAGTTGAAGAAATGGATCAATAGCGGTGTACCTGTGTGCCCTTCACCTAGATTTCACGTTTGTTAACATGTAGCCATGTTTGTTCTCTGTTCCTCTATGACTTAATATTTTGCATGATATTTGAAAGTAAGTAGTAGATATGAAATCTTCCCTCAAAAATACTTGGAGGGAGAGAGTATCTGGGAAGAGCTAAGGGAGGAGAAATATTATGATCAAAATATATCATATGAAAATTAAAATTATTTGAGCACACATCTCAAGTATAAAGATAGCATCCATCATTACTACGACGTCACCACAAAATTTGGTGAAGATTCTATAGAATCTGTGGAGTCCACAATAATTCAAAAACATTAGCCACCTACCCCGCTTTTTCTGTTTCGTGACCCTTGTCCCATATTCTCTGCAGTTAGGAGAAGAGCAGTTGGTTAAAAATTAAGACACAACCCTGGCTATGTCAAGAGCTGTGTTAAGATAAGCACAGATGTGTAAACAAGCTTTTATAAACCCCTGTTAAGCTTGTACAAATACCTTGTTATCAAATTGTACTACTAGTTGTAAAAAGTTATCACGAGTTGCGGGTTGTAAATTCCCGGAATGTACCATCACCCAAGGCAACCTCAAATTGTAAAAGTTCTTTCTTATATCATGCTTGACCCCCCTACTTGTAGCTTTTACTTTAAAAAGAAGGACTACTTCCTCTGTTCAGGGTCCCAGTGTTGGAACCCGACCTGGTACCCTGCAGTGATGGAGTAAAGTTGCCTCTGCTGATCTAACTTTGTGGCTGCGTCCTCAATATTTGTTCGACCCCAGACCCAACAATCTAACATGTAGCCCACTGGCTGATGTCCCCGGATATCTTTTACAGTCCTTAACCAGAAGCTTAGGATTCATTTAAATGTCACACATTGCCTTTAGCTGTGTCCCTCTTCTCAGTGTCGAGAACAGTGTTCCAGGTTCTTCATTTCCCATGATACCACTTGTATTTTTCCTTAACAGTTTAGGTTGGTTGTCTGGTAGAGCGTACCCTGGGCCCCAAATGTCTGATTATTTCCTCCTAATTAGATATCCTTCTGTCATTGTGAAATATGCCGGACACAGCACATCGGTGGGTGCTTGGTGGTGCTGTCTCTTTGGCTGGCAGTGGTTTCTGTCTGTTTCACTTGCATCCTGATGAGCAGCTCTTCCTTACCCGGGAAGTCTGTTCTCTAATCATGAACTGATCTCAAACCCTCCTCATGCTTGCCAGCCTACCCTGGAGACTTGGGCACAGTTACCTCGCAGTGGATTCCTGCAGAAGCAGGACCCTCTGGGGTGGGGACTTGATCCTGCTCTTAGTTTGAGTGGTTAGGAAAGTCCTGGCAACATCGTGTGGAGTCAGTTTAAGGTGTGGTTACAGAAATGCCAAACCTTACTGGTTGGATGCAAAGTGTGTTGGTTAACACAACTGTGAGTTTATCTTGTTTTTAGCAATTTTTATGCAGAGTAAGAGATTATGTCAAAGGGGGTGTAGTTTAAAAATGGAACACCTTTGGGGGCTGGAGAGAGGCTCAGTGGTTAACAGCTCTGACTGTACTTGCAGAGGACCAGGGTTCAATTCCCAACACCTACGTGGTGGCTCAGTCATATGTCTCTCCAGGCCTAGGTTATCCAAAGCCCTCTTTTGGCCTCCATAGGTACTGCATCCACATGCTGTGAAACATACATGAAGGCAAATCACCCATACACATAAAAGAAAATATTTCAAAACATCATTCAGTAATATGAAAAAGAACGTTAAGAAATAACCCAGTTCATTCACAGTCCAGTGATGCTTGACTAGTCACCAGAAAGAGACATTGGGAGAGGACAGTTCCTTTAATCAGTGGTGCAGGGAATCTGTTGAGGAAATGGAAACAGGTTATCTGTCTCTCATTCTGTAAACAATAAATTCAAAATGCATCAGAGATCTAAATATAAAACCTGAAATGATGGGACTATTAGGAGAAAACATAAGGGAAATACTTTATGACATCAGTGCAGGCAATGATTTTAAGTTTTCAGTAAGATTCTTCACAATAAGGGAAATAAAAGCACAGCTAGGTACACACAAGTGTGCTAGCTGTCAAAAAAGACATTTCTGTACAGCCAAAGAAACAATAATCAGGGGAAGTAGATAACACACAGAGTGGGAAAAATTTGCAAACTATCCATCTGACAAACAATTAATATTCAGTATGCATAGGAAAATTTAAAAATTTGTCCATAATAAAATCCCTACAAATAATCCAATTAAAAATAGACAAAGGATATGAGCAGATCCTTTTCAAAAGGAGGAATTCAAGTTGCCAGCTAGTTTATGAAAAGTTAATGAACTCTGTCAGCCACCAAGGAAGTGTGGGTCGAAGCCCCCAAGGAGCTATGCTCACACCCCAGCCAGAATAGTTATTATTGAATGACTGTAAATATAGAAAATAAATAAGATAAAATAAAGATGAATAAAATTAAAAAATAACAAGAATAGATGAAGGGAGCTCTCGTGTACTATCTTTTGGAAGGAATGGGCGTTAGTACAACACGGAGGTTGTTGAGAAACCACAGTCAATCAGCACCTCAAAGAATGAAACCCTTCCATGTGCAGCAAAAGATCTTGAAGTAGAGGACAATATATTAAGTGAACTGAGATGCAGAGAGACATTTCATGTGGAAGAAGGTTGATCAGGATTCCTAGTAGTGATCGTTGGAGTCTAGAAGGGTGGTGGGAGGCAGCAGGACAGTGGGAGGCAGACAGTAGATACCCAAACACAGTTCAATAGAAGTGATGCTCTAGGGCTGGCAAGAGGACGCAGTGGGTGAGGGCGCTGGCCACTGAGCATGACAACCTGAGAGCGAACCACGCTGTTCTCTGACCTGTACACACATGCTGTGTACCCACATGCCCCCCCCCCATTTATAAACCAGAAGTAATGGTGGGGGGAACTACAGTTGACAATAATCCAGTCTTCCTGTGTCCTATGGATGACTAGAAGAGGGGAGCTTGCGGGTGCTAAGCACAAACTAATGATAAGGAGACAGGAAAGTTAATTACCCTGCACTGATCAGTGTGTGTCATAAACATGCACTGAAATATCACACCAGCCTATAAATTCATGCAATTACTACATGCTAAACATTTAAGGAGATAGGACTGTTAACTGCCCCATTTGATCACAATATATAGTTTATACATGTATGAAATGATCACAAAGCACTTCATAAATTTGTATAACTAAAATAATTGAATATAAGTATGTAAGTAAAATATAATAAAAAGCTACAGAATGAGTATACATAGGTAAAACATAAAGCAACCAATATATTTGGTTTTAATGAAAAGTATTCAATTGCCCTTCTAATTAAATAGAGACAGACACAAAAGACTTAGGAAGGCAGGAAAAAGACAGTTATTTCTGTCTTGAACTCTGATTGGTCATAGGACCTTGCTATGGATGCCTGCTGGGAAGTGAACTGTCAACTTGACATAGCCTAGAACCACCTGGGAGGAGAATCTTAATGAGGAATCATCTAAACCAAGTTGGCCTGTGGCCATGTCTGTTGGGCATCGTCTTGAATGTTGATTTAGGAAGATCCAGTCCACTGTAGATGGCACCATCCTCTAGGTAAAGGATTTGAACTACACAGGTGTAGAGAAATTTATTTATCTGGGCATAAGCAAGCAGATACGCAACACATTCATTCCATCTCTGCTCCATGACTGAGGATGTGATAAGACGAGCTGTTTCAAGCTTCTGCTGCTGTGACTCCTTCTGCAGTGATAACAATGACCTGGAATTGTAAGCTAAAATAATCCTTTCTCCCCTATGTTGATTTTAGTCTGGGCATTTTACCACAGCAATGTCAACAAAGCTAGAAGCTCCCATAAGACATTCTGCTGTGGGATAATGCCCTTGTACACTGTTTTAATAAAACGCTGATTGGCCAGTAACCAGGCAGGAAGTATAGGTGGGATAAGCAGACAAGGAGAATTCTGGGAAGAGGAAGGCTGAGTCAGGAGTCGCCAGCCAGACACAGAGGAAGCAAGATGACAAGGCAGAACTGAGAAAAGGTACCAAGCCACATGGCTAAACATGGATAAGAATTATGGGTTAATTTAAGTGTAAGAGCTAGTCAGTAATAAGCCTGAGCTAATGGCCAAGCAGTTATAATTAATAAAAGCCTCTGTGTGCTTACTTGGGGGACAAGAGTGAGAGAGATTTGTCTTGACTGCTAGCCAGCTGGAACACAGGAAAACTTCCTACAACAACCTTCCTCCTCTCATGATCTTCTAGAATGCTTTTGAAGTACAAGGTGTATATGTTCTAGGCAGGATGCAGTTATTTCCCTTTTATAGTTACACTTATCCCTTTTACAGTTATTGTGGTTATTATATATAATGTTCAAGCTATTTCACTTCTCCTGTATTGGAGACAATGAGTGGATAAGCAAGGCTATGTTTGCCCTCTCTCTTCTTGACTAATTGATGTGATGTAACTAGCTTCTTGAATTCCTGCCTTTGTACTCCTCCTAATCCAAAGACTGAGACATATACTTAAGAATATCTGATCAACACCATCTGCTTGGGGACTGGGGTGGTGTAGATCCAATGACTGACAGTATAAAGTCCATCTAAGCAGATGAAGTTACTTAATAGGCATAATGATAGGCATGAATAGCAGGTGTCAGTTCTGGGCTCTGTCAGGGTAGTTCAGAAAGGAGTTACCATGCTTTGAAAGGCTCTTAGAAAAGCCTAAGGCCCCAATTGGTGGCACTGTTTGGAGATGTTTAGGAAACTTTAGGAGAATGGACCTAACAGGAGGAAATAGGTCACTAGAGATGGATCCTTGAGGTATCTTGTTTCTGACCTCTTCCTGTTCTGTTTCCTGTCTAGCATGAAGTGAAAACCTCCTTTGTTACACACTCCCACTGCCATGTTCTCTATCTAAGTGCATTGAGTCAAGTCACTTTGGACTAGAAGCCCTGAAATCATGAACTAAAATAAGTATTTCTCCTTTACTTTTATGTCAGGCATATTGTCACAGTGAAGAAAAAAGTAAGTAGTGGTCAGATGTGAGTTGGACAGAACACTGTTCACAGATTTTTAAGAAGCATCAATCATAGAATATTTACTCACATTAAACATGAGCTAAGGGTCTTCATGGAATGTCCTTTCTTTTAGGTGTTATAAATATATGATGAACAAAACACAGCTTCATTATTACAACTTGATGATGGAGGCAGAATCGAAGTACTTGCAATGCAATGGGTTGTGTAAACTAGAGATGACTGCAAACTTTCCAGAGTTTAGGGGAAGGAGATGACTTGGTTGCACTGGAAAGGATAACACAGTGGCAGGGATAATCATGGGAAAGAGATTCTCAGCAGATGGCATCAACAGGGTGTGTGACAGATTAATATATTTAAAAAACATTGCCCTATGCACCTGTTAAAAATTGAATCTTCCAAGATCACTTTCCATCTACTCTCTCCCTATATTCATCTGTTGCACATTCTAAGTTGTCTTTGCTGGGGAGAGGATCTTGTAGGTGGTCAGTAATGTTAGAACTAAAGTATTTCTTACATTACAGGCATAGGGGTCACATAACTGAATGTGTGGGTCTTGAAACATTTGTTGACACCAGAAGGTTCCTGAATACACAGTGACCAAAAACAAATCCAAAATCAAACATTCATGAGTGTGAGCCTTTCTGGTAGTGTTCATCTGGGTTGCACCATGAGACTTGACTGCAACTTTGGTTCTGTACACACAGGATGGTTCTTTGACTGGAGCATGCTCTCATGCTTCAGAAAGCCAACAAATGCTGTCTGAAACAGCTCAGATTCCAGATTGTTGTGTATTGTGAGCTACAGTGTTTTTACAGCTCATACAGTTTTCTGTGCTCATGAAAACTTAATGGTTTAACTATGGAAAACAAAGACTTTTTACTTTTCTGTAGTGATTCCTCAGCATGCAAATATTAAATTAGTATATTTTTGGATTACATTCTGTTAGCAAATAAACATAACCATCTCATTCATGTGCAAGTTTGCTTTAATCTTTAAAAAATGATAAAATCATATAGATACTAGAAAATTGTTTTAAAATAAATTTCCTTATGATTTATTATCAATTATGTTTGACTTGCACATATATTTTATTTTATTTTTGGTTTCTAGAGACAGTTTTTTTTCTGTGTAGCTTTGGTGCCTGTCCTGGATCTTGCTCTGTAGACCAGGCTAGACTTGAACTCTCAGAGATCCGCCTGGCTCTGCCTTCCGAGTGCTGGGATTAAAGGTGTGCACCACCACCACCTGGCTTTGTATACATATTTTACATATACTTGTGATCATATAAAAATTTATTAGGCAAAAGGAGATTGTGAGCTGGGGATACATATTAGTGGATGGAACACTTGCTGTGCACGCATAAGGAAGGGAGTTGGATCCCTAGAGTGCAAGGAAGGCCAGATGTGGCGGTGCACATCTATAATCCTAGGGTACCTATGGACAGAGACAGGGGAATTCCAGAAGTTAGCAGGCCAGCTAACCTGACAACACAGTGGTAAAGAAGAGCCTGCCTCAAACAAGGTGGGTGGTAAGAGAGTTTTCTGACTTCCACACACTCACTCTGACATGTGCACACCCATACTCATACAGGAGCATGCACCCATACAGTGAACACACACACACATCATACACATGCATAGTATACTCACACAGATTATAAAAGGGGAGCTTGTAAGTAGAAAGAGTTCAAAAAGTCTTGGTCTGGAATGAGAGCAAGGATTATCTAATAAATGTACTAGCCAGGAAGTCCCTGTTGTATTGAGGAAAAGCAAAGACTGGCTACCTATGCCAGCTTGTGGTGGGTTTGGGAGGAAACAGACATGTGGAGTCCTCTTGATCCTTCATCACTGTCATGGGCTGAAGGGTAGAACCTTGGGATACCGATGAGGACTGAACTCTCTTTATTTTTTTTAGCAATTTGTTTATTTTTATGTGCATTGATATTTGGCCTGCATGTATGTCTATGCGAGGGTGCCAGCCAGATCCCCTGGAACTAGAGTTACAGACAGTTGTGAGCTGCCATGTGGGTGCTGGGAACTGAACCCAGGTCCTCTGAAAGAGCATCCAGTGCTCTTAACCACTGAGCCATCTCTTCAGACCTGAGGGCGGAACTCTTAAGTGAAGATAAAATTAATTCAGCAGGAACCAAGGACATAGATATGTACCCTGTGAGGAACAGAACCCAGACAGTGATAAGGGAGGAAGTTGGGGTTCAGTGGCCCCCACTGGGCTCTGTGTCTCTGAATTAGGAACTGGACAGGACACAGAACTACAGCAGAAGCAGCTGTGGTTTGTTAAGAGTTAACACACTTTCGAGGAGGGGGCAAAGTAAATGAAAGTGTGTCTCAAATGACAACACCTTACAGAGGATTAGGGTCTCATTAATTAGGATTTCATGTCTCATTCTGTTCTGTGTGTGTGTGTGTGTGTGTGTGTGTGTGTGTGTGTGTGTGTGTGTCTGTGTGTCTGTGTGTGTGTGTCTGTTGTTGTTTTTGTTGTTTTCAGTCTTCTTTAGCAACTGTTTTTTCTTGTATGTTAATTTTGCTGCTTTTCTCTAAGGTTTCCCAGCTTCACTCTCTGTTTTACTTTCCTGTGTCAACAAAGTAACTAAGTAGGGGTTTGGTAGTGAAACCCCAGGATATGGTAACTTAGGGACTGAAGCCTCTCTGCTTTGCCAGAAGGTGCTAGAAGGCCTGGAGTCAGCATGTGCAGATGTGGAAGCATTTCAACATTGGTGTTAGCTGTCCAGTCTCCAGAAAAAAGTAAGACTGTCAGCAGCATACAGGACCTATTGGAGGCCCAGTTTTAGGGTGGCAGAATCCAGTCATGGAGCTGGCAGGGTGAGGGGAGCAGGGAGTGTGGGAGTGATAAGCCCAGGGAAGAAATAACTGCAGTGGGAAGGATGTGAGCTAGCTCCTCAGACCTCTGGGATCTGAAGTCAGCACTCCCTGAACTCAGAGGGGAGATGCACGCCCATTGCCCTTGAGTTTGTACCACAGGGTACTAGTGTTTGACGTTACCATGTGACCATGTTGAATTTTCAGAGAGGGGAAAACTGGAGACTTTCCTGTAAAGAGTCCTAAGGGGAATCTGGAAAGATACAGTATAGGTCTCAGGACTATTCACTGACTCTCCTAGCAGCAAAAACTAAAAGAGACTCAGCTGGAGTCTCCTTATGAATTGCATGCAGACTGCAAGATTGAATCTGTCAAGATAATTGGTTTTTAAGTATATCCCTTTCTGTTTCTCCTATTGGATAGTACTAACATTCATTATTTTAAAGTGTCAATAATTTAAATGTAATTTAATTTCTTCAATGAAATTGTTTAATAATTTGAGAGTGTAAGAGCAGTTTTTGAGCAGCAGGGGAGGGGGTGCCTTCTGGGATGTAGTCAGCCTTGGGAGGGAGAGAAAGCACTTTCCATTTCTCCAGGTAACTCTGGCTGGTGTCTGGGAGGCCCCAGCCAAGTGCAAGGGGACTGCATGCCAAATGCCTTTAGGAAACATAAAGTGTGTTTGGATGGTAACAAGGGTCACATCAGCTGTGGATTCTCTGTCCACATCATTCTAGGTTTAAGAAAAGTTGGAATCTGGAAGGCAGAGTTGATGCTTACAGTCCCTGTGAGCTGAATTTCTTAGGAAAACAACAACAACAACAAACTAGGCTGATTGACTGATTAAAGCTTCAGTAGCCATGGAGAGCTAGAATGCTGCAGATTGATAGGTTGATACCCAAATTGTCTCGGGCTGTCTTTAGATCCCCAAATAATCTTTCCCCCACTTCTTTCTGTCTACCTTTGTGTGTGACCTGACAATGTGTGACTATTAGGTAAATCCTTTAGGAATATACAGACAGACCCTGGCCTACCTCAAGTCCCCGTATTTTTGAGCTGCTTTGATTGATGACTTTCTTTGTTACTATAGAAACTTCATGAGACTGTTGTCACATTAGAATATTTCATGTGGCATCCATCTGAGTCTGTCTTTTGGGCCACTCAGGTTCCAGAATACACCATCTTTTATTCCCTTTGAGGTGAAAGAGATGTTTTTGCATGGACACTCCATAGCCTGGGGTTGAAAAAGTTCCACGATTTATTTTCTACAAATCACAGAGTCATATTCATTTTTAAAAATACAAATCTAAGTTTCTTTAAATTGGGATTTATAAAGTTTAACTTTGGAATGTGGGACCCAATAGAGAGCTTTGTATTTAATCTATATTAAACTATTATGAGCCTTTGAACTTAAACTAGGAGGTTCCCAGGCTATGCAACCCTTTTTGAGTACTAGTTCAGCCATTCAATAGGTTGCCCATTTCTCCCAGTTTTGTGCCGTTTGTGAATGTAATCACATCATTGACACCTTCGTCTGAAACATTGATGGATAATGTGAAGAGGATGGGGACAAAACCCTTCAAACCCTTAGGAATTTTCCATTAGTTGCCGTGACTTAATTAACTGGAGGAATGGAAGGAAACCAACATTTACCAAACATCTATTATGTGCTTGCCCTTAACTCTTGAAGAACTCGATGCACACATTATCACGTTTGATCTTTAATAAGGACACCACAGCTGGTAAATGCTGATTTTGAATCGAATCCCTTGTATTCACCAGTAAGCCCCATTGTCTCTAATTAAAATTTTTATTGGATTGTTCAATCTACAAATCTGCTAAACTGTGTCTCCTGACCAGGCAACATTTCTTTATCATATCCGTATACTGCCAAGAGAGAAGGCCAAGCGAAATGTGTGGCTGAGGTTCAAATACACAGGCCACGCCAAGAAAAAGATGCATCGAGCTTGATAACAAAGCAGGTGAGCGAGGACAGTCTGACTGACAGGGTTGGAGTTTTCCACAGAAAGACCTTTTTTGTTTGTTTTGAAACAAGGTTTCTCTGTGAACCCACTCTGTAGATCAGGCTGGCCTTGAACTCACAGGGATCCGCCTGTTTCTGCCTCCCAAGCGCTGGGATTAAAGGCATAGTTCACCACATCCGCCAGAAAGACCTTTTTTTTTTTTTTTTTAAACTCACCCCCCCCCTTTTTTGGTTAAGAAATATATTCTCTGTGATGTTTGCATATAAGAATAAACAGAAATGTGGATTTTCACAACTTGGGTAGTAAAATTGACATGATTTTATATATCATGTTCTTTAATTTTTCTGTAGTTACATTTTATTATTTGAGCTTGGTAATTTGAGGACATATTCTAATGGGAAGCTGCACATCTGAGGATGGACACTGCCGTCATATGTGATGATGATGGAAACAAATACTATGTAAATGCTTCCTTGTATCAGACATGGCATACACGACTCTAAATACACTGGGCACACATCTCACTTGTCTTGTGTGCATCTCACTTGTCTTGCACACTAACCTGAAATTTCCCCATTATTATCCCAGCCGGACAATCTAGGAGATAGTCTAAGAAGGGTGAGTAATGTTCCCAGAGCTCTGCCATGAACTGGAGAATGGGCTCATCCAGTGTCAATAGTCACTTTTGGGAGGGAATTCCCCAAGGTCACTTACATTTCTGTTTATCTTAGACACAGAGGGCATGGATCATCTTGCTCTCAATGGTCTCCAGAAAATTCTTATAGTGAAGCATTTCAGAGGGTACATTGTCTTTCTGCAATTCAAAAGGTAGATTTATTTACCATACAATATACTAGGAATAGCATCTTTCTTTTTGGGGCAAAAGTTGGGCAGCCTTTCTATTAAAAAACAAAAAAACCAAAAACCAAAACCAACAATAATATTTTAAAAACAGTATTAAAAAATTAAAAATATTCTTTATTATAAAAGATTTAAGTTCCCCATGCTCAGAAATCCTCTCTTATAATTCAACATGTGTGTGATATGTGTGTGGTGTGTGTGTATGTATGGTGTGTGGTTTGTGTTTGTGTGTGGTATGTGTGTGTATGTGGTGTGTGTATGTGTGTGATATGTGTGTGGTGCATGTGTTTATGGTGTGTGTGTGTATGGTGTATGGTTTGTGTGTTTGTGTGTGGTGTGTGTATATGTGTTGTGTGTGTTGAGTGTATATGTGGTGTGTGGGGTGTGTGTGTGTTGAGTGTATATGTGTTGTGTGTTGTGTAGTGAGTGTGAATGTGTGGTGTGGTGTGTGTGTGTGTATGTGGTATGTGGTGTGTGTTGTATGGTGTGTGTGGTATATGGTGTGTGGTGTGTGTGTGTGTGTGTGTGTGTGTGTGTATGGTATATGATGTGTATGTGTGTGTCTGGTGTGTGTGTGTGTGGTGTGTGTGTATGTTGTGTGATGTGTATGTGTGTGTCTGGTGTGTCTGGTGTGTGTGTGTGTGTGTGTGTGTGTGTATGCAGACATCACCTGGCTCTCACTGTGTCGATTTGTAGGATTAGGACTTGGATCTCGGGTATAATCTGAACTTCTGGTTATTATGATCACAATGTGTGATAATCTTAGGATCCATGTCTTTATCTATGAAACTGTGCGGAGCTGACCTGCTAGAATGCAATGAGGTTAAAAATGCAAACTCTTCCTAGCCCTTGGCTGGCTCTGCATAGAGAGCCCAGCCACAGTACCAGCAGCAGTGCGTACCATTCTGTGAAAGAGCTTGCTGCCGTCCAAGGGGCCAACTCTCTTTTACGAAATGTCACCAGGTAGTAAATCCCCGATCCCTTAGACAATGAATAAAACACTTCAGCAAGAATATCAGTCTTGGATCGCAGTACTTCTGGTTAGGAAAAGCTTGAAGCTGAGCTTCGAAGTTAACTTTATAAAATAGAATAGATCCTTGCTAGGCTGTTTTGGTTAGTTGCTTGGGGGATATGGAATCATTTGGATGTATAAAATGAACAAAAATAATCAAGTAATTGGGGTTTTCTGTTATTTTGGAGCTTGATAAGCATCTACCAGAATTTATTTGCTTCCAACAGGAACAGGAGTATAGGAAAAGGACATTTTTTTTTAATTTAAAAATTACTTAATATGTGTTGGTATTTTGTCTGTACGTGTGTCTACACACTATATGTGTGCCTGATGCTGGCAGATGCCAGAAGAGGGCATCGGATTCCCTGGAGCTGGAGTTTCAGATGGCTATGAGCTCTTCTGGGAATCACCCAGGGCTCTTAACTGCTGAGCCATTCTCCAGGCCCAGAAGAAGGGCATTCTTGAGTAAGCAACATTTGTTTGAGAAAATCTTAGAAGTTTCTGGAGAAAGCTATACCTTTCTTGGTTCAGAGAAATTGATTACTAGAATGTACAGTGGATAATGTATATATTAGTTACGTGTCTTGATGCTATGACAAAACATTTGATAAATGCAACAATGCAACTTAAGAAACAAAGGGTTTGTTTTTGCTTCCACAATAGCAGGGAAAGCATGGTGTCTTAGGGTTTCTATTGCCGTGAGGAGACACCATGACCATGTCAACTCTTAAAAAAGAAAACATTTAATTAGGGCTGGACTTACAGTTTCAGAGGTTTAGTTCATTATCGTCACAATGGGAAGCATGATGGCATGCAGGCAGACATGGTGCTGCTGGAGAAAGAGCTGAGAGTTCAACATCTGGATTGGCAGGGAGCAAGAAGAGGATGTCACACTAGACCTGGCTTGAGCATTTGAGGCATCAAAGCCTGCCCCTAGTGTTGTACCTCCTCCAACAAGGCCACACCTCTTAATAGTGCCACTCTCTATGAGCCTATGGGCGACATTTTCTTCAAGCTACCACACCTGGAATCAGGGACTTGAGACAGATGGTCACACTGCATGTGCAGTCAGGATACAGAGTAAAATGAAGGCTGGTACTTAGCTGGCTTTCACTTTTTATTCAGTCTGGACCTCAGCTCATGGATGCTGCTGTGCATATTGAGAGTGGGTCTTCCCTAGTCTAATCCTTCATAGACACCAGTGATTATAGAACCTGTCAAGTTGACAATATTAACCATCACATAAAATAATTTAATTTTGAGAGACCGTCTCACCATGTAGCCATGGCTGGTCTGGTGTTGGCAGCTCCCTATTTAGTTGGGCTAGCTTTGAACTCACAGATATCCACCTGCCTCTGCCTGTTAAAGCTTGTGATTATAGACATGTGGCACCACACATGGCAATAATTTTAATTTGATCAAATGATGAAATCATTTTTTTTTTACTTTATCCAATTTTACTTTGACCAAAGCATTTGCACCTTGAGCTTGAGGTAGAAGCTTTTGTGTTTTTAACAGTTTTAAACAGGTTTTAAGAGTTTTTCCCTATGTTGTATGCAAGAGATGTACACTAGAAAGACTAGAGCCAGAGGTGTTACTTGAACTATTTAAAATTTCATATACATTTCTCAGTTCTCCCTAAATTTTCTGCTTAGCAGCTCAGGCACAGGGCTTTCTCAGGACAATGGGTAAAAACATAGTCAAAATATGCTGGCTTCCAAGCAGTGTTTGGTTAGGAATGCTATGAAGTATATATTTCAAATATGGGTGCGTGGATTTTGCTTCTTTTTAATTATGCTGTAGATAATGGTGATGTAGGCAGAGAAGTCATTGTCTGGTTCCTGATAATGACAGGCAGGCCTTGGCCTCCACACTGTAGTTTTCTCATGGACCAGTAGTTCTTATACACCAGTGAGCATTAGCATCCTGAGGTCTGGGTCATTTCAGCATCACGGCCCATCCTCCCTGAGGACCTGAGTGGCTTGGGAAACTGCCATTCAAGGAACACTCTTTGAGAGTCCCTGCTAGAGACCCTTCCTATAAACAAAACTACAGTCTTGAGTTGAGGAGCTCATTAGAAGAGGATATTTAGGCTGGGATATAGCTCAGTGATAAACAGCGTGCCTATTGTGTGTGAGGCCCTGGGTTTGGCCTCCAGTACCACAAATTAGGGGGAAAAAGCAGTATCTAGCTTCCCTGCCCCCATATTTGCCTTGTGGAAGATGTGAACTTTTCCAGAGAACTCTTCTTCCACTCGGTACTGACTTTTCATCACATTCCAGTTTTCCATAAGTCAAACTGAAATTCTGTCACAGTGTAACTAAACTGAACTCAGAATATAGCTGGAACCTCTGTTTCCCACTCCCCTTCTTTTTTTCTTTCTTTCAAATGTGAAGCAACACCTACTAATGCTGGGGTGATCTCTCTGGATGAAATCAACACACATTATGTAAACCTCCTAAGTGCAAACAAGTGAAGGGGTTTATCAATCTGCTTGTTTATTCTTTGTTTTGGGTCCTGTCAACTGAACCCAGGGTCTTGCCATAGCTCTATGTCTTGCATTAAACAGAGAAACAACCCAGCAACAGACACGCATTCCTTTTCACTGTTTTAAGCACAATCCGAGGTGTCTTGCTTAGCCAATGGCTCCAGTGCCCGAGGTTGATGCCACTAACAAGGGGACAGTCTGCAGAAGCTCATCAGGACACGGCAATTGAACCTGGCCGCCCTGGGAAGAAGCACATCACTGTGGCTGCATGTTTCTGGTACAGTGCTCAGCAGTGAAATGATTAACAGCGTTGGCATTTAAGTGATCATAATTAGGTTTCAAAGTTAACAGCCCATTGAGATAAATAGTGGAAGTTCACACCTCCCTCAGTGCTATTGTTTATCAGACTGTCAAGTTGCAGCTTCAGGAAGACAACATTAATGTGGCTTTGAACACTAATTGCCTAAAGCCAAGTTATATCCACCTGGGAAGGTCCTTGGGGGTATTTGTTCAACTGAAATGTCAGAGAATACACAGCGCTAGGATTCTCCATTACCTGGCAGAGACAATCC
Source organism: Peromyscus leucopus (assembly GCF_004664715.2). Classification (NCBI taxonomy): domain Eukaryota; kingdom Metazoa; phylum Chordata; class Mammalia; order Rodentia; family Cricetidae; genus Peromyscus; species Peromyscus leucopus. The sequence continues at coordinate 11,466,723 of NC_051079.1, forward strand.
TGCATATATATTTCTCCATCACCTGACAGAGACAACCTTGAACCTATATTTCAATGCATAGAAGAAAATGATAGAGGATCAGGCAGTGGTGTTTGGAAGATCTTCTGGTTAAATAGTGGGTTTACCTCAGTTTCTCCTTTTAAATGGCAATGTAACTACTCACTTGCATGATATGGTCCTAAGAGGAATGAGCAATTAAATGATTTAAACAACAACAACAACCCCTTTGCTCACCAGATTCCATTACCATGTTATTGTCCTAAAGGAGTTATGTGCACATTCTGTCAATAGGAAAACTCTGAGAGCATAATTAAATTAATTTTCATAGGAGTCTGATTTATTTTCCCACAATAAGTTTGCACGCATGACTGCATACTACTTGATGCTCAATAAGGGTGGAGGTTGTAATTTCTGTTTGCAAAATTATGGATTTTCTTTTTCATATGACATTCAAGAACTCAAGGCAGCAGAAATAAGGGGGGAAACTTCCCTAAGCCTAAAACAGACAGTCAAAATCTAATAGATTGCAACTTTATAGAAGTCATTATCTTCTCATGATGTGATGTTTCCTAAAAGCACAAAATGATTGGGAGTGCATTATTATTAACACAAAACAACCGTAGAACCTTCTTTGAAGATTAGCACTTTAAACAAACTTAAAGAAAGTCGAACTTAGGACTTCTCATTTCTTATTATAATTCATCTTGAACATTTTTTTTTACTCTGTGTGTGTGTGTGTGTGTGTGTGTGTGTGTGTGTGTGTGTGTTGGTCAGAGGTCAACCTTCTGTGTGGTTCCTCAGGCACCACCCACCTTTTACTTTTTAGATAGGGTCTCTCACTGGGACCTGAACTTGCCAACTGAGCTAAACTGGCCGGCCAGGGAGCCCTGGGAATACACCTGTCTCTGCAGCTCTGGAACTAATGCAGACATCACCATTGCTGGTGGTTTTATTCAGGTTCTGGGCATGAAACTCAGGTCCTTATTCTTGCGCAGTGAACACTTGACTGACTGAACCATCTCTACTCTGCTTTATCCTGCTTCCACTCTGTGTTTTCTCCACTCTGCTTTATCCTGCTTCCACTCTGTGTTTTCTCTACTCTGCTTTATCCTGCTTCCACCCTGCGTTTTCTCCACTCTGCTTTATCCTGCTTCCACTCTGCCTTTTCTCCACTCTGCTTTGCTTTATCCCACTGCTTGCACCCTGACGACACAGAAGTGAGTAGGCTGGCATCCATGCCATTCTCTTTACCACTGAATGATGGCAGCAGAGGTAAATGGTGGCCAGAGCAACAATAAGGGGTCAAGGCAAAAACAAAACAAAACAAAACAAAAAACAAAACAAAACACCAACAAAACAAAAACAAGAACCCCCAAAGCACTAGAAAGGAGTTAAGAAGATGGAAGAGAGAGAGAACAAGAAGAGAGGGATGATTAAGAGGAAAAAGCTGGAGCGCGGAAGGCAACCCCAGACCCTGGGACCCTGGCTTCCTCCTACTCCTCAGAGCTCTCCCTCAGGCTCTTAGAAGCTCAAATGCTCCTCGGGAAGCTCTTTCATGAAAAAAACTTGTATCAGAAAAAAGTGGCCGTTTTTTTTGTTTTGTTTTGTTTTGTTTTGATTTTTTGAAAGAATGGCAACTGCTTTCATTTTATGGCAATCTTCTGGCCTCATTATTATTATTTTTGTAAGTTTTGATTAAACTTACTTTAGCTGATACACAGAAACATAAAACTTATACCTATTAGTGGAATACCTATTAGTGCGATGTTTGGTACATTTCTATGTTGAGCGCTGTTTAAATCAAACACTTATTATCTCTTTAGGATGAAAACATGCAGAATCTTTTCTCTCAGCTTCTTGAGTATCAGTACATGCTTGCTGTATAATCACCCCCCCCACCACCACCACCACATTCAATTTTGTATTGGTTTTTAGTTCAGAGGCCAGTTGATGGAGGGAGTTAACAGAGGCATCCAAACCAGGGCAGATGGCCAGGAAAACCCACATAGTAGATGGAGTTCATCATGTTATGGTGGGGGATGGGTCTTGTCTCACTGTTGGAAACAGTAGTAGATTGTAAACTCCCTGAGACTAGGCCTTGAATCTTATTAATTTCGGTATTCTAAGATTAGCATATGAACATAAGCTTACTTAAAAAATTATACTTTAAAAATATTTTTTCTTGCCGGGCGGTGGTGGCGCACGCCTTTAATCCCAGCACTCGGGAGGCAGAGCCAGGTGGATCTCTGTGAGTTCGAGGCCAGCCTGGGCTACCAAGTGAGCTCCAGGAAAGGCGCAAAGCTACGCAGAGAAACCCTGTCTCGAAAAACCAAAAAAAAAAAAAAAAAAATTTTTTTTCTTATATTTGTCTGTGTGTGTGTACATGCACCTTTGCATGCATGGAGGCTAGAGGAGGGTATTCGATTCAAGCAGCCGGAGTTTCAGGCTTTTTCAGGATGTCTGGCTTGCTACCTGGGTGCTGAGATCCAAACTCGGGTCCCCATGACTATGTAGCAAAAGTTCTTTACCATTGAGCTGTCTCTCTAGGTTGTGTTTTCAAAAGACAGATGGTGAACTCAGGTGGACACTTTTTTTTTTATTATTATAAAGAGATTTTCTATTCATTTTATATACCAACCAGATTGCCCTCTCCTCCCTCCTCCTTCCCCCGAGTCTTCCCCCCCCCAACCCACCTCCCATTCCTACCTCCTCCAAAGCAAGGTCTCCCATGGGGTGTCAACAGAGCCTGGTGCATTCAGTTGAGGCAGGTCTAGGTCCCTCCTCCCTGCACCATGGCTGTGAAAAGTGTCCCACCATAGGCACTGGGCTCCAAAAATCTGGCTCATGCACCAGGGACAGGTCCCAATCCCACTGCCTGGGGGCCCCTAAAACAGTTCAAGCTAAACAACTGCCTTGCCTATCCAGAGGGCCTAGTCCAGTACCATGGGGGCTCCACAGCTATTGGTCCACAGTTCATGCATTTCCACTACTTTAGCTGGCCATCTCTGTACTTTTTCCCATTGGTCTTGATGTCCCTTGCTCATAGAATCCCTCCTCTCTCTCATCAATTGGACTCCTGGGGCTCAGCATGACACCTGGCTGTGGATCTCTGCATCTGCTTTCATCATTCACTGGATGAGGGCTCTATGATGGCAGTTAGGTTATTCAGCCATCTGATCACCAGAGTAGGCCAGTTCAGGCACCCTCTTGACTATTGCCAGTAGTCTAAGGTGGGGTCATCCTTGTGGATTCTTGGGAACTTCCCTAACATTCTGTTTCTCCCTATTCCCATGATATCTCTTTCCTTGCTCTACTACTCTGTCCCTGTTCCAGCTCAAATCTCCCATTCCCCTATGTTCTCATCCCCCATCCCTTGCCCCCCATTACCCCCCTCACCCCCAGTTTGCTCATTTAGATCTCATCTATTTCTCCTTCGCTGGGTGACCCATGCATCCCTCCTAGGGTCCTCCCTGCTAGCTAGCCTCCCTGGAGCTATGGGTTGCAGTCTGGTTATCTTTTGCTTTATATCTAGTATTCACTTACGAATGAGTACATACCATGTTTGTCTTTCTGAGTCTGGGTTACCTCACTCGGGATGATATTTTCTAGTTCCATCCATTTGCCTGCAAATTGCATGATGTCATTGTTTTTCTCTGCTGAGTAGTACTCCATTGTGTATATGTGCCACATTTTCTTAATCCATTCTTCAGTTGAGTGGCATCTAGGTTGTTTTCAGGTTCTTGCTATTATGAATAATGCTGCTAGTTGAGCATGTGTCCTTGTGGTATGATTGAGCATTCCTTGGGTATATGCCCAAGAGTGGTATGGCTGGGTTTTGAGGAAGATTGATTCCCAGTTTTCTGGGGAACCGCCATACTGACTTCCAAAGTGGCTGTACAAGTTTGCACTCCCACCAACAGTGGAGGAATGTTCCCCTTGCTCCACATCCTCTCCAACATAAGCTGTCTTCAATGTTTTTGATCTTAGTCATTCTGACGGGTGTAAGATGACATCTCAGAGTCATTTTGATTTGCATTCCCCTGATGACTAAGGATGTTGAGCAATTCCTCAAATGTCTGTCAGCCATCTGAGATTCTTCTGTTGAGAATTCTCTATTTAGCTCTGTAGCCTATTTTCTAATTGGATTGTTAGGTATTTTGATGTCTAGTTTCTTGAGTTCTTCATATATTTTGGAGTTCAGTCCTTTGTCAGATGTGAGATTGGTGAAGATCTTTTCCCATTCTGTAGGCTGTCATTTTGATTTATTGACCATGTCCTTTGCCCTACAAAAGCCTCTCAGTTTCAAGAGGTCCCATTTATTAATTGTTTCTCTTAGTGTCTGTGCTACTGGTGTTATATTTAGGAAGTGGTCTCCTGTACCAATGTGTTCAAGAGTACTTCCTACTTTCTCTTCTATCAAGTTCAGTGTAACAGGATTTATGTTGAGGTCTTTGATTCACTTAGACTTGAGTTTTGTGCATGGCTACAGATATGGATCTATTTGCAATGTTCTACATGTTGACATCCAGTTATGTCAGCACCATTTGTTGAAGATGCTTTCTTTTTTCCATTGTACAGTTTTGGCTTCTTTGTCAAAAGTCAGGTGTTCATAGGTGTGTGGATTAATCAATTCGATTCTATTGGTCCACATGTCAGTTTTTATGCCAGTACCAGGCTGTTTTTATTACTATAGCTCTATAGTAGAGCTTGAGGTCAGGGATCATGATGCCTCTAGAGATTACTTTATTGTACAGGATTCTTTTTTTTTTTTTTAAAGATTTATTTATTTATTGTGTATACAGCATGTATGACTGCAGGCCAGAAGAGGGCACCAGATCTCGTTATAGATGGTTGTGAGCCACCATGTGGTTGCTGGGAATTGAACTCAGGACCTCTGGAAGAGCAGTCAGTGCTCTTAACCGATGAGCCATCTCTCCAGCCCCCTGTACAGGATTCTTTTAGCTATCCTGGGCTTTTTTTATTTTTCCATGTAAAGTTGAGTATTGTTCTTTCCAAGTCTGTGAAGAATTGTGTTGGGATTTTGATGGAGATTGCATTGAATCTGTAGATTGCCTTTGGTAAGATTGCCATTTTTACTATGTTAATCCTACCTATCCATGAGCACAGGAGATCTATTTTCTGGCATCTTCAATTTCTTTTTTTAGCGACCTAAAGTTCTTATAATACAGGTCCTTCACTTGCTTAGTTAGAGTTACCCTAAGGTATTTTATATTAATTGTGGCTATTGTAAAGGGTGATGCTTCTCTGATTTCTTTCTCAGCCCGTTTATCATTTGTATATAGGAGGGCTACTGATTTTTTTTTTAAATTACTCTTGTATCCTGCCACATTACTGAAGGAGTTTATCAGCTGTAGGAATTCCCTGGTAGAATTTTTAGGGTCACTTATGTATATTATTATATCATCTGCAAATAGTGAAAGTTTGACATCTTCCTTTCCAATTTCTACCCCTTTGATCTCCTTTTGTTGTCTTATTGCTCTAGCTAGAACTCCAAATACTGTACTGAATAAATATGGGACAAGTGGACAGCCTTGTCTTGTTCCTGATTTCAGTGGATTCGCTTTGAGTTTCTCTCCATTTAATTTCATGTTGGTTGTTGGTTTTCTGTAAATTGCCTTTATTATGTTTAGGTATGTTCCTTGTATTCCTGATCTCTCCAAGAGCTTTATCATGAAGGGGTGTTGGATTTTGTCAAAGGCTTTTTCAGCATCTAATGAGATGATCATGTATTTTTTTCTTTTAATTTGTTTATATGGTGTATTACATTGACAGATTTTTTTTTTTTTTTTGTATTTTGAACCATTCTTGCATTCCTGGGATGAAGCCTACTTGGTCATTGTGGATAATTTTTTGATGTGTTCTTAGATTCAGTTTGCCAATATTTTATTGAGTATTTTTGCATCAATATTCATGAGGGAAATTGGTTTGTAATTCTCTTACTTTGTTGCATCTTTGTGTGGTTTGGGTATCAGGGTATCTGTAGCCTCATAAAAAGAGTTTGGTAATGTTCCTTCTGTTTCCATTGTGTGGAACAATTTGAAGAGTATTGGAATTAGCTCTTCTTTGAAAATCTGGTAAAATTCTGTGCTGAAACCATCTGATCCCGGACTTTTTTGCTTGGGAGAATTTTAATGACTGTTTCTATTTCCTTAGGGGTTATTGGTCTATTTAAATGGTTTATCTGGTCTTGATTTAACTTTGGTATATGGTACTTATCCACAAAATTGTCCATTTCTTTCAGATTTTCCAATTTTGTGGAATACAGATTTTTGAAGTATAACCTGATGATTCTCCGGATTTCCTCGTTGTCTCTTGTTATGTCTCCTTTTTCATTTCTGATTTTGTTAATTTGGATGCTCTCTTTCTGCCTTTTGGCTAATTTGGATAAGGGCTTCTTTATCTTGTTGACTTTCTCAAAGAACCAACTCTGTTTCATTATTGTTCTCTTTGTTTCTATTTCATTGATTTCAGCTCTCAGTTTGATTATTTCCTGTCATCTATTCCTCTTGAGTGAGTTTGCCTCTTTTTGTTCTAGAGCTTTCAGGTATGCTGTTAAACTACTAGTGTGAGATTTCTCCATCTTCTTTATGTGGGCATTTAGTGCTATGAATTTTCCTCTTAGTATTGCTTTCATAGTGTCCCATAAGTTTGGGTACATTGTACTTTCATTTTCATTGAATTCTTGGAAATCTTTAATTTCTTTCTTATTTCTTCCTTGACCCATTGGTGATTCAGTTGGGCATTATTCCATTTCCATGAGATTGTAGGCTTTCTGTAATTTTTGTTGTTGAAATCTAACTTTAAGCCATGGTGGTCTGATAAAATACAGGTTATTCCATTTTTTTTTTTTGTATCTGTTGAGATTTGCTTTATGACTGAGCATGAAGTCAGTTTTGAGAAGGTTCCATGGGGTGCTGAGAAGAAGGTATATTCCTTTGTGTTAGGGTGGAATGTTTTGTAGATATCTATTAATTCCATTTGAGTCATAACTTCTGTTAGGTCCCTTATTTCTCTGTTAAGTCTGGCAGATCTATCCTGTGATGACAGTGGGGTGTTGAAGTCTCCCACTACTTGTGTGTGGTTTGATGTGTGATTTAAGCTTTAGTAATGATTCTTTTACAAATGTGGTTGCCCTTGTATTTGGGGCATAAATGTTCAGAATTAAGACTTCATCTTGGTTTATTTTCCCTGTGATAAATATGTAATGTCCTTCCTGATCTCTTTCCATTAATTTTAGTTTGAAGTCTATTTTATTAGATATTAGGATAGCTACACCAGCTTGGTTCTTAAGTCCATTTCATTGGAAAGTTTTTCCTAGCCTTTTATTCTGAGGTAGTGTCTGTCTTTGAAGTTGAGGTACATTTCTTGTATGCAGCAGAAGAATGGATCCTGCTTTTGTATCCATTCTGTTAGCCTGTGCCTTTTTATAGGTGAATTGAGACCATTGATATTAATGGATATTAATGACCAGTGATTGTTTAATTCTTGTTATTTTTTGAAGGTAGTATTGTTGTGTGTTTCTCTTCTTTGGTATTTGGTGGTGTAGGATTATCTATTGCCTGTGATTTCATGAATGCATCTAACTTCCTTAGGTTGGATTTTTTCCTTCTATTGCTTTCTGTAGGGCTGGATTTATGGATAGGTATTCTTTAAATTTAGTTTTATTGTGGAATATTTTGTTTACTCTGTCTATGGCAATTGAGAGTTTCGCTGAATATAATAGTCTGGGTTGGCATCCATGGTCTCTTAGTGTTTGCATAACGTCTGTCCAGGACCTTCTGGCTTTCAGAGTCTCCACTGAGAAATCAGGTGTTATTCTGATGGCTCTGCCTTTATGTGTTATTTGGCCTTTTTCTTGTGCAATTCTTAATGATTTTCTTTATTCTGTATGTTTAGTGGTTTGATTATTATGTGGTAAGGGGACTTTTTTTTTTTTTTAATCCAGTCTATTTGGTGTTTTGTGAGCTTCTTATACCTTCATAGGCATTTCCTTCTTTAGGTTGGGAAAGTTTTTTTCTATGCATTTGTTGAATATATTTTCTGTGCCTTTGATTTGGTATTCTTCTCCTTCTTCTATCCCTATTATTCTTACATTTTTGTCTTTTCATGGTGTCCCAAATTTCCTGGACATTTTGTGTTGTGACTTTTTTGGCTTTAGTGTTTTCTTTGACTGACAAATCTATTTCTTCTATCATATATTCAATGCCAGAGATTCTCTCTTCCATCTCTTGCATTCTGTTGGCTATGCTTGCATCTGTAGTTCCTGTTCGTTTACTCAGATTTTCCATTTCCAGCACTTCCTCAGTTTGAGTCTTCTTTATTGCCTCTATTTCAGTTTTCAAATCTTGGACTGCTTCTTTCCCCAGTTTAATTGCTTTTTCTTGGCTTTCTTTAAGGGATTTATTGATTTCTTCCAATTTTTTGCTTGTTTTTTCTTAGATTTCTTTAAAGGAATTTTTTATTTCCTCTTTAAAGGCCTCTATTTTCTTCTTAAAGTCATTTTCTAAGGTTGGATTTGTTTGTTTGTTTGTTTGTTTCTTCTACGTTGGCATGTTCAGGTCTTGTTGATGTGGAACCGCTAGGTTCTGATAGAGCCATATTTGTCCTTATGTTGTTGACTGCATTTTTGCACTGGTGTCTACCCATCTCATCCTCTACTTTGTGCAAGCAGTGTCTGTTTCTGAGGGAGCCTCCCTTGGTCTGATTGATACTCTTGATCTAATGGGAGCTCTTAGTCTACTTAGGGCTCTTGGTCCAATTGGTGCCAATGAACTCTGTGTCTCAGGGAGCAGCTCTTAGTCCAATTGGCACTGGCAGGCTCTGTCTCAGGAAGCAGTTGCAGTCTCCAAGAAAGGGTGGGGTTTGGGAGAGGTGGGGCTTGAGGGTGGTAGTCTGACTTGTCTGCAGGAGACCTGCCTACTGGCCTGAAACTGGAACTGCAATGGGTGGTAGTGTGGGGAAGCAGGGTTGAGTTCCTGGGCCCAAAGCCTAGAGGCTAGGGTGTTCAGCTATGAGGGCAAAGACTCACCTCTTAGTCCAATTGGTGCTTGCAAGCTCTGTCTCAGATGGAGACTTTAAAACCCATTAATTGCCATTAATTATCAGGAGACATGAAGTATCACTCAGTTATTACTACACTCATAATGTTTATATCACATGTAAAATAAAAAACTTACACATTTCAAAATGCTCCTGTTATTTCTTTGGACCCTGTGGAATTTGTTGTAATTTGAATGCAAATTTAAACTACTCAATTTGAATGCATATAAAAGTTGAAGACAATGGTAAGTATCTGTTATGAAAACCACAATGGGATGTCCAGCTTTATCTTCAGCTTGGGTACCTTACCACCAGTTATCCAGTCAAAAATGATACTGAACCAGATGTGGTAACTCACATGTAGAATTTCAGTACTTGGGAGGCTGAGGCAGAAGAATTTCCATGAGTTGAGTTCAGGCCAGTCTGAACTACAGAGTGAAACATCATTAAAAAATCCATCTCCCTAGAAAAAATATACAGGTGTTACTCCAAGGGTGTTTTGTAGTATGATGAAAATCTGAAGTCAGTTTACTTCAAGGAAGGAAGGTCTTTCTGGGTGATCTAGGTGTGCCTCACTGCTATCTGAAAGGCCTTAGCAGTCTTTGGTGGGGAAGAAGAAATTCCTTCTGCAGACACCAGCACTAGTGTGTGCCAGAGCTCAAGTCTGCCCTTCCAGACAGCTGACCTCAGCCTGCCTACCTGACTCTGCAGTTGGAAAAGCCAATTCCCAGGAATAAATCCATCTACAAATCAGTCTTTTTTTACTTTTTTTTTGAGACAAGGTTTCTCAGTCTAATAGTCCTAGCTGTCCTGGAACTTGCTTTGTAGGCCATGCTGGCCTTGAACTCACAGAGATCCACCTGCCTCTGTTTTCCAAGTGCTAGGATTAAGGACATGAGCCACTGTGGGATGACTCATCCCTAGCAAGCTTGAGGCCCAGCCAAGTAAAAAAGATACTTTCTGAGAGCCAGCCTGGGTCTGCCTGAGGGTCTTAGCAATAGTAGCTGAAACATGATCTGGAGATGACCTGGACCAATGAGAGACAGCCATGTCACACCAGCATATACATGTTTATCAGACCTCCCTCCAGGGAGGGGTGGAGGGTATATAAAGCTTGCCTTTAACTGAATAAACTGAGCTTGTTGTGACATCCTCCCAGAGTCTGTGTGCCATTGACTCTGCACCTACTTGGTCCCCTCCCCCAAAGGGAACAACAGCACAGGACCCTGCTACAAGCCACCACCACTGGCTATAAATCAGTCTTAAGAATAATGATTCACATATCAATTTTTCCCTTTAAAGTGTATGAATAGATGTTTTTGTCAAAATTTCATTGAGGGTGATGTCATTCTGTATACTGTGAATGTGTTGCTCTGACTGGTTAATAAATAAAATGCTGATTTGCCAGTAGCCAGTCAGAAAGTATAGGCGGGATAAGCAGACAAGAGAATTCTGGGAAGAGGAAGGCTGAATGAGGAGATGCTAGCCCACCATCCAGGAGCAGCATGTAATGGCACATAGGTAAAGCCACAGAACACGTGGTGACATATAGATGAACAGAATGGGCTGAGTTTAAGTGCAAGGGCTAGCCAGTAGTTAGCCTGAGCTAAAGGCTAAGCAGTTTTTATTAATATAAGCCTCTGTGTGTTTATTTGGGTCTGAGAAGCTGTGGATCAGGTGGGACATAGGAAAACTTCAGCTACATTTCATTATTAATTTCAATGCGTGATTGCATGTGTGGCTGTTTTGATCATTTGTGTGTCTCTGTGTCTTTATATGCATATGTGGGTGGGTATGCACACATGTATATGATGTCCTTGTCTTCCTTAATGGCTCCTCACTTTGTTTTTAAGATTCACTGAGCCTGAAGCTTAAGGATTGTCTAGACTGGGTGACAAGTGCCAGGTATCTCTTGTTTCCATTCCCGGTCATGGTTGGGCTTTTCATGTAGTTACTGGGAAACTCAAGTCCCTAAGCTTGAGGAGCAAACTTTTACTGACTGAATCACCTCCCCAGTCCTTGTGTTTTGATAATTTTTAAAGCATATAATTCATCAACTCTTATTATATTCACAGTGTTGTACGGACATGAACACTATCTTTTTTTCTAACCATTTTCATTACCCAGAACAAGACATGCTTGCTATACATGTTAAGCAACAACTTCTTATTTCCTCATCTTCTCAGCCTCTGGTAACCTCTAGTCTGCTTTCTATTCCCATGAGCTTGACTGCTGTAAATATTTCAGATGAGCAGAACCATTCAGCATTTGTCCTTTGGGTATTACTTGTCACTTGGCCTAAATTTCCAGTGTTCATCTATGTGGTTGCATTATAATAATTTCATTCTTTTTTATAGTTGAAAAATACATGTGTGTGTGTATGTGTGTGTGTGTGAAGAAACAAGAATATGTTATAAGGAGTCCACCTGTGTATTAAAGCTATATCTTGTCCAGACCAAGGGTAAGTCAAGTGGGAAGCCACCTAGCATGGACTATTTAGTGTTACATTTACATAGCTTAATATTCAGCTGTGCCTTGTTATAAATTTATTGTGCTCACAATTTCCATAGAATGTGTGTGTGTGTGTGTGTGTCTGTGTGTGTGTGTGTGTGTGTGTGTGAACTTCCCTGTTCAAGCCAGTACTTGGATAAGGTCACACAAAGCCAAGCAGGCAGCAGATGCATAGCTTTGTTTCTTGTGCAAATGAAGCTCAGACCATCCCCTTGCCATGAGGCTTAGTGGTTCTCCAGAGCAACTGACTGAGAAAAAAAGAGTTTTTTTTACATATCAAGGTGGAAGGTAGGGTGGAGCAACATTCCTGAGGAGCCAGAGAACTGCATGGCCAGGGGAAGACGAAACAGGCATTTTCTGTAGAGGTGGACAGAATGGCATGACCAGGGAGAAGAGAAGAACACAGAGGTTTTGTAGGTGGTAAGGCAGAACTCTTGTAGAGTTCATCAGAGCCAGAGAGCAAGTAGAGATGGAGGGCAAAGAATCAGAGGATGAAGATGAGGCTGGAAGCATAAGAGCTTAGTTGTTAGCAAGACTATGAGGGAACAGTAAAAGAGGACAAAGAGGAACTGAGTGTCAGGATGGAACTGAAGCTATGTAGACAGGATTTCATCCCAGAGAAATAAAGTAGACGAATAAAGAGCTTGGTGTATCTAGATTTATTCCTACCCTTAATGCCTGACAGAGCTGTAGCTGTATAGATAAAATTTTGTCATAGAGGAATAAATTTAACAGACATAAGAGTATAGTGTGCGTAGATTTTTTTCCCTCAGATATCCAGTGCTGGACATAGCGTCTTCCCCATACTCTGAGCAAACCGTGTGTGTGTGTGTGTGTGTGTGTGTGTGTGTGTGTGTGTGTGTGTGTATGTGTGTGTGTGCAATGCTCCTGGCCACATGATAATTGCATATAATATATAAGTATCTCCCCTATGGGTGCTTTTCTAGCTGAACCTAGCATATACAAAGACATAGGATGAGGGAAAGGAAAGAGAGCATGATTTTTTCAGAGCCAAAGGTAGTACACGCTTGCTCCATTTTCTCTTTCCACAGAGCTTCACTGATATAGTTGAAACTCATAGAGTCCCAGTCTTCACTTTTTCAGCCCTATTCCTCGTTTTCTAGGAATAATCTACAGCTGCAAGGTACAATTCTAGTAGTGTTCACACATGCTCAATGTATGTAAATGTATAAAACTACTGAGTGGTGTATTTTGAGGTTTAGAAACTCAAAGATAACTTTATTTTGCTGCCTGTTTCCAGTGCTATAGTTGATCACTATGTATGTATGAACTTACATATGTAAATCCAATTCTGTTATTTTTAACTTTTGAGTAGTATCCAAATGTAAAAACATGCTATTCTTGTATCGTCCCCTTTGAGTGTAATCTTTCTCTATTTCAAGGAATATTTGCCTGTTTCTTATGAAAATGTGCAAAAACTTAAGCTATAATTAAAGTTGTTTGAAAGTTGATGATTCTGAGATAAAACTGTTCTTGTCAGACCCAGCCAAAATTAGAGTGGAAAAGGCATAAAGAGAGGGCTGACGTCTGTCTGTCTGAGATAAATATACTTCCCAGAACTTTCTAAAAGATCTACAAGAGATTTCTTTACATCCCATATGTACCCCATGCTTTGCATGCTCATATATATGTATAGATCTCTTTAGTTTATCTTGGATATTTTTAAGATTTCAGCATTTTGAAAAGATGCTCTTCTCAGAATGTTCACGACCCCCACTCCTACCTTTGTTCTCCAAGAGCAGTGAACTCCTCTATACCCACTCTGTATCCACTTTTGTCTTTAAGAGTTCCTTTGCCCTGACCTTTTGACTATGCCCATGCCTTACTGTGGGTGGTATTCCCGTTGTACTGCTTGGCTGTTCTCAAATAGCCACACCATTCTTCGGAGACTTCTCTCTGCTCGTTAATTTGCTTGACCCTGGGATTTTACTCTTTTATCTGTGTTCATTCTGATACTTATGACATCCACTAATTTCAAAGACTACTTGGTTTGAAAAAAGTTAGATTTCTTTTATCTCCAAATTAACTTGTATTTTCTTCTTTAACGCAGTTTCCTATTTTGTTCTGGTATTTCCACTACTGTATATAAAGTCAATGTCATTAAAAAAGGGAGGACAGAGATAAGCAAAACAAAAGAAGTGGTATTGGCAGAACTTGGTCATGACTAAACATAATTGACAAAGGACACACAGTGGCATTCTGACAGCCATCAACATTTCCTGAGCACTTGGTGTCTGACATTGTGTTGTGAGTATGCTGTCAATCTCTGTGCAGGTAAAGATTTGGCCCTTGATCTGTTCCTGGGATATGATCCTTAGGCCTGTAAGGATGTCTATATTTTAACCAGGGCCTAGATAAGTGTGTGCTAACAGTCTCATTTATGGACATCAAAGGGTCATCAGCTTGACCTCCAGAGGTCCCAGGGACTAACTAAGGTAAGCCACATTGGTATGCATGTGACTGACTCAACCTCAAAGCTCTGGACAGTCAGACTTTGGAGCACTCCAAGCATGCTGTCACAGGTGCTCCTGTAGTACGTGCTCTCTGCCCTACTTCCCTGAGAAAGGACAGCTAGAAGCTCCCCTGATCCCCTTTATGAGTTCTGGAGCTTGTTGAACCATCAACTGAACATGACGGTAGTCTTGGAGGATGTCTGCACTGTGTTTTCACACACACAGCTCCAATCGGGCATTGTTAATAATATCATTTTATGAGTAATATTGAAATGCAAATAAACTAAGTGAGGGCATCTCTGACTCTTCTGCCTGCTCATGGGACCTTTCTTTATCCTCCTGGGTTGCCTCGTCCAGCCTTGATATGAGGCTATGTGCCTAGTCTTACTGCATCTTGTTATGTCACGTTTGCTTGGTAATACTCAGGGACCTACTCTTTTCTGAAGGGAAACAGAGGAGCAGTGGATTTGGGGGAGAGGGGAGGTAGCTACTGAGAGGAGGGGAGTGAGGGGAGGCTACCATTGGGATGTTTTGTATGAGAGAAGAATAAGGAAAAAGAGATAGAGAAAAAAAAAGAATGTATAAGATCAACATACATCCCATTGCGGGAACTCTCAATTTCCTGAAGGGATGCATCCCATGTTTCTGATTTGGGTAGCTGATGCATTTTTACAAATAACAGGAATTGAAAAGACATAGATTTGGGAGAAAAGATTTGTTTGTTCGTTTCTGAAGTAGTTGGAACATGGATCTAGAGCCCAGAAACAAGATCTGGGCAAAAGATTCAGATTTAGGCATTATAAATAGGGTTGAACTTATGAAACCAGATGCCAGATACCTTCTGGCCATGTCATTATATGGTTGCCCATTTACGTTTGCTGTGTTCTAATTACCTTTTCTTATGAGGATGCCATCCACATTGGATGAAGGCCCTTCCTAAGGACCCTACTTTAACTTGATTACATTTTTAAAGGTTCCATTATCTAAATATAATCACAGGCTGAGACTCTGGGGTTTTGAAATTCAATATACAAACTTTTAAGGGGGGGTGGTGCTGTAATTCATCCTCTATGAAAGGAAGCAATGGCAAAATTATTCTGTATCATTCCAGATGCTGTTGATGAGGCTGAGCATGTAGGGTAGAAAGAGAGACACTAAGAACAGAATCCAAGGCCGTCTAATATGGAAAGATGGGGTAAAGGAAAGGAGCTGAAAATGATATTGAAATAGAGCATCCAGAAAGAAGAGAGGAAAACCAGAGAACCCCGCCAGGGATGCTGGAGGAGGAGAGTGTAATCAGGGGGAAGGCACCTCTGAATGGCTTTGAACTCATGAACATGTCCATATAAGAGAACTACATGGCTTTTTCTGGATTTGGAAATTAGGAGATCTTGGCAAGAATAGGTTCAGATTAGTGGTGAGGACAGAGATGGCCTGGGTGGAGGGAGTGAGAGAGAGGATGAGACCACATCGGGGTGCACTGCTCTTTTAAATTTTACTGTATTCCTTGAGACTCTGATGCATATTTACACAATGCATTTTTATCGTATTCACTTCCCATACCTTCTTAATTCCCACTCCTGCATTTTACTTCCAACTTCATGTCCTCTTCTTTTTAAATTAAAACTTCATTATAAAGATCTTGCAAATAAAACAATGTAGAATCAGTAAGTTATTTCCATGCTTTCCTTAGATAAGGCAGACAATCATTTTTTTCTCACTTTCAAAACTTTTATTTTATGTACACAAGTGGTTTGACTGCATGTATATCTATTACCATGTGTGTGACTGGTGCCCACAGAGGCCAGAAGATGGTATCAGATCCTTGGAACTGGAGGTGCAGACAGTTCTAACCCTAACCAGGCTCCTCTGGAAGTGTAGCCAGAGCTGTTAACTACTAAGTCATCTGTCCAGACTCTCCTATCATTATTTTTACAGCTAAGGTGCATAGAAACAAGTGAGGAATTAGGACTGATGAAAAGATTGTTTTGAATAACCTTTTCAATGACATTCATTGCTGGCTGGGTTTCTGCTCTAGCAGAGGACACCTGGGAGTATGCTGGGCACACAATCCAGACACTATTACACCCTCTCAATATTTAGCTAGTTTTGTCTTTTCTCACTGCCCTAGAGCAAATGCTAAATTGGTAAAATGTCATAATTTCATAGCTACATTTTTATTATAGTCCTGTCATAGTAATGAATAAACATATAGATCTTGCCTTGCACCCCCAAAAGCCTTCCAAACTTCAAACAAGTCTTATGTAAATTTCCCATCTCAACTTTATACACCTGAGTTAAATGAGGCTCAAAAGAACACTTGCAATTCAGTTAATGTTTTCCTCCTGACACAGGATTTTAATTTGGAATTGTATCTTTGAAAAGGTTGCTCTGTTTCAAAGACTGGCTGTTTAGAGGTCAAATGGAATGATGGCTTTTCTGTCCAAGAAAGCAACAGCTCATCTTCCAGGGAATTAACTAGACCGGAAGTGCAAGGCAGGAGAACGGCAAATGCCTGGGACACATACAAAGGTTGTTTGGAAATCTGAGAAGCATTTAGAGTTCCAGAGGTGGGTTTTTTTTTTTTTTTTGTTTTGTTTTGTTTTTTATTTTTTAAGGCTGTTAGTGAGAGGCAGAAGCTAATTAGTCAAGTTATCTGAGTGGCTGAGTTATACTCTGGCCCCTCTCAAAAGAGAAGGCCTCATTTTGAGACACTATCAGAGCACTCAAAGTCTGCCGGTCCCAGAAGGATGCATCCCAAACTGATGCAAGGACCAGAGAGACTGGCAATACATAGAGTTAATTAGGCTTCATGCACGTGGATATATTGCTTCCCACTCTTTTGGGTAAGATCAAATGTAGTATATAAATGAATATATGTTTGTGAATATGTGTATATGCAGGTATGTATGTATGTATGTATGTATGCCTGGCCTCATATCTAAAATATATTTTCATAAGCACCTAATGCCTACAAAGAAAACAAAGGAACCTACATATTATTTGACCACATTGATTTAAGAAAAAAAAATTGTGGTCAATATTTTTTTGACATAAAATTTCTAAGACTTAAAAATTAAAGTTAATGAACACAGTGGTCTTTGGGATTGTAAATCAGGGAGCAGAAACTGAGGCAGAATCGAGTCTGAGAAATGGACTGAGGGTTAGTAAAGATTGCTTAAGCTCTCTTTAAGAGAATCTAATGTCACAATTGTGTTTGCTTAGTTACAGTTTGACTTTTCCTCTCTCAGTTGTTAGGTTATATTCACATGGTCATTAATATTGATTATCAACTTGACTGGATTTAGAATCACCTAGGAGACACACCTCCCTAGGCCTATCTGTGAGGGGCTTTCTAGACTGGATTGAGGTAAGATGAGCACTTTAATGGCACCACTCCATGGGTTGGGAATCTCAGACTAAATGCAGAAGGGAAACAGCTGAAAATGAGCTTTCATAGCTCAGCTTTCCAAGTACGGGCATGACTTGACAGTCTTTTGTCTTGACTTCCCAGCCATGACTGTGTGTACTCACAAACCGGGAGCCAAATCAAACCACTCCGTAAGTTCCTTTCATCAGGTATGTTAGCACACCAGGTAGAAAAGTAATTGCTCCAGGAAGTAATAGAGATCTTTGGGATAAAACTCCTGGCTCTTCACTTGCCACAGATGTTGAGTTGGTAACTAAAATCAAGATAAAAGCTCAGCATCCCTGCTTTCATTTTCTATGTCCCCTTTATTACCTGAAATTTTGGGTTAGATCCCTGCCCGATTAGATTAGATTCTTGATTGACATGTAGACATGTCAATCACTTCAGGAATGTCTTTCTAAGAACTGGTAATACAAGGTTAGTTAGCCCCAGATTTACCTAGCTCTGCTTGCTCACCTTCAAGGTTAATGGTACCACGTTAAGAGTAATAGGTGTTTTGCAAGACTTAGGAGGGATATCAGATTTGAGAGACTGTCATCTCTTATCTCTTATAGTATTCTGTTCCAAGATCCCTGAGTAGTGCCTAGAGGGCCCATTGACCTCAACCCATCAAGTACAGTGAACTGTGCAGTTAGATTATCTCATGATGAGACTGTCCCTTCCCTTTGGATGATGGGAACTGAGGCTGTCCTCTTAAGCAGGAACAATCATTTTAGGATGACAACCAAATATTCTTTACAAACAGTAATGTGTTTTCTAGAACTTCACAGGACTGGACACAAGATACTTGTCAACCAGACCAGTTTGTTCAAGACTGCTTAATGGCACATATCCCTTGCCCCTAGTTCTTCTCCTATTTAAGTCTGAAGTTCATGTCAGAATCATTGAAGATAGCTAAGGGCACTAGTACCCTGGTCTTCCTTGTATAGCTTCTGTGATAAAAATTCTTTTCCTATTTCACTAATAGATTTTTCCATTTTATTTTCAAAGTGTGTGGTTTGTTGGGGCTTCCTAGAATGAGACACCTCTCTAGCAACATCAACACAATAGGACTATTAGCAAGGTAATCAATGCAGTGTTTTCAATACTGATGCCTACTGACTTAGGAACAAGTGGCTTTTATTTAAGATGACTTAAGTTAAAGGTACTTTTGAGAAGCATTCATTTCTCTCTCCTTCCATGTCTTTAATGTGCCCTGGGAAAAGGGACTTTTTTTCACTCTCTTGAAATTAATTAAGAGAAGAATGAAATTATAGAGCTGGGACATTCAAATTGTGTGGAGACTGGTGGTGGCATCTTAAGGAAGGGGGCAGTGTCTTAATGAAGGAGGGCAGGAGACAACTTCCTGAGCAGAACACCAATAGCAAAGGCACTAAGATCTACAATTAATAAATGGGACCTCATGAAACTGAAAAGCTTCTGTAAGGCAAAGGACACCATCGATAGTACAAAACGACAGCCTACAGAGTGCAAAAAGATTTCCACCAACTCCCATCTGAGAGAGGTCTAATAGGTACAATATATAAAGAAATGAGACATAAACAACCCAAATAATCCATTTAAAAATGGGGTACAGGTATAAACAGAGAATTATCAACAGAGGAATCTCAAATGGCCAAGAAACACTTAAATGTTCAACATCCTTAGCCATCACAGAAATGTAAATCAAAACTACTTTGAGATTCCATACACCTGTCAGAATGGTTAAGATCAAAACCACAAGTGACAGCTCATATTGGAGAGGAAGGGGAGAAAGGGGAACACTCCTCCATTTGTGGTGGAAATGCAAACTTGTACAGCCACTTTGGAAATCGATGTGGTGGTTTCTCCGAAAATCGGGAATCAATCTAACTTAAGACCAAGCTATAGCACTCCTGGGCATATATGTAAAGGAAGTTCCACCATACCACAAGGAAACTTGCTCAACTATGTTCATAGCAACTTTATTCATAATATTCAGAACTTAGAAACAATCTAGATGCCCCTCAACAGAAGAATGGATAAAGAAAATGTGATGCATTTACACAGTGGAGTATTACTCAGTTGTTAAAAACAATGACAGCATGAAATTTGAAGGCAAATGGATGGAACTAGAAAAAAATCATCCTGAGTGAGGGAACCCAGAGAATGACAAACATGCCATGTACTTACTCATGAGTGGACATTAGCTATAAAGTAAAGGATGACCATGCTACAATCCACAGCCTCAGACTAGGTAACAAGGAGGGTTCAAGGGAAGAAACCTGGAACTTCCTGGGAGAGAGAAATAGAAAAGATTTTGTGAGTGGACTGGGGGCAGGTGGGAATGGGGACATGAGAGAGCAGGTTTGTGGTGGTGGGGGTGGATGGGGAGAGTACTGAAAGAGACTACTGGAAGGGGGGGGGTGTTTCAGGGTCAGGTAAAAACCTGGTGCAAGGGAGTCTCCCAGGAATCTATGAGGGTGATCCTAATGAAGACTCCTAGTAATGAGGGATACAGAGCCTGAACTGGCCATCTTCTGTAAGCATGCAAGGCTTCCAGCAGAGGGACTGGGACACAAACCCAGCCACAAAACCTCTGACCTCCGATTTGTCCTGCCTGCAAAATGTGCTGGGGTGAAGGTGGCACAGAACTTGTAGGAGTGGTCAACTAATGAGTGGTCCAACTTGAGACGTACAACACAAGACAGAGCCCACCCCTGACACAGCCTGGAGGGCTAGGACCCAGAGACTGGATAGCACAGAGACCTAGAATAGAATCAGACACAATGGAAAAAAAATCATTAAAATGATTCCTAATGATAATCTGTTATATTTGTAGACTGGAGTCTAGCACAACCATCATCAGAGAGGCTTCATCCAGTAGTTGACGGGAGCAGATGTAGAGACCTACAGCCAAACATTAGGCTGAGCTCAGGAAACTCCTCAGAAGAAGGGGAGGAAGGATTGTAGGAACCAGAGAGGTTAAGGATAGCAGAAGAACACAACCCACAGAATCAACTAGCCAGGGCTCATAGGAGCTCACAGAAACTGAACCAAGAACCAGGGAGCCTGTGTGGGACTGACCTAGGCTCTTTGCATATATGTTACAGTTGTATAGCTTGGTGCTCTTTTTTTTTCTTTCTTTTATCCTGGCGTGATCAGACACCAGATGGCCAGGGAACTGAACCTAGGTCCTCTGGAACATCAGTCAGTGTTCTTAATTGCTGAGCCATCTCTCTCCTTAGCTTGGTGTTCTTATGGGACGCCTAACAATGGGAGTGGGGGCTATCTCTGACTCTTTTGTCTTCTTTTGGGACCCTTTCCCTCCTACTGGGTTGCCTCATCCAGCTTTGTTATAGGCTATGTGCCTAGTCTTATTGTAACTTGCAATGCCATGTTTGATTGATACCCCAGGAGGGCTGTGCCTTTCTGAAGGAAAATGGAGGAGGAATGGATCTGGGGGAGAGGAGAGGTGGAGGGGGGACCGGGAGGAGAGGAAGGAGGGGAAACTGTGGTTGGGATGTAATATATGAAAGAATAAATTAAATAAATAAATAAATAAAAATAATTTTAAAAATATTATCTTTTTTTAATGGAGGACAGAAGAGAAGGTGTGTGCTGCCTTACTGACCCAGGGTGATCTGGCATGACCCTGGACATCTTCCAGTCAGTGACAGCAGAAGGACAAAGTTCAGCACACCTGGAGAGAGGCAGACATCCCTATCCTGTCAACATTGAGGACTGCAACACAAAAGAAGACGAACTAGGGTATGGAATGCCCTTGTTCTTCACTGAGAATGTTTGACGAGAGCAAATAGCTGACTTTTGGGTTCAAATGAGTGCGTTTACTAAGTATGTAGCAAGTGGGAATGAAAGAACAAATAGCACATAGCAGGTGAATATAAGCAGCAGCTCACAGCAAAACGTCACCTTGAGTGCTTATAACATCATCAGAAATGATAGATGAAGCCCCTCTGAGCTCCCGATGGAGAGATTTCCAGGAAAAGCAGAGAATTCTCTACGTGGATAAGCATATTAGTTAGGGTTACTTGTGCTGTGAAGAGACACCATGGCCATGGCAACTCTTATAAGAGAAAACATTTAAATGGGGCTTGCTTACTGTTTCAGGGATTTAGTCCATTATCATCATGGTGGGACATGGCAACATGCAGGCAGACACAGTGTTGAAGAAGGAGCTGAGGGCTCTACATCTTGATCTGCAGGCATCAGGAAGTGAACTGTGTTCTACACTGGGCACAGCTTGAGCATAGGAGACCTCAAAGCCTGCCCCCACAGTGACACACTTCCTCCAGCAAGGCCACACCCATTCCAGCAAAGCCACACCTCCTAATAGTGCCATTCCCCATGGGGGCCATTTTCTTCCAAAACACCACAATAAGCTTCTAGCTTTCTGCTTCAACTGCAGGAATTTTTAGGCCACCATATAAACTAAATTTACCCCTGTTTGAAATTGTTAACTTCTAGCTGTTCTCAAGGACACCATGTTTTTAATGCTCTCAGCTGTTTTCTGTTCTCTTTTCTTCCCTCCACAGAGGGAGGGGCCCAGCCTGTCCCAAGAAAAATCTGAGGACATGTGAGATACACATGCTTGGGTCTCAAATGAGTGACCCTTGCTCTTAGAGTCAGCTCTCAGTGAGCTTAAACAGCACAGCATATGACAATTTACTAATAAAATGTGTATCATGGCCCTACTAGACGGTGCTGTGTTATACCACTTATGTTCTGTTGTAGACTCAACTGGGGCCACAGCCGATGTATTGAACAAACCAATGGCACACTCAAGCTTAGAAGGATCCTTTTAGCACCTAGCATGTGACAGAGGTGGAAACAAGCAGTGCCCAGGGAGAGAGAGAGAGAGAGAGAGAGAGAGAGAGAGAGAGAGAGAGAGAGAGAGAGAGAGAGAGAGAGAGAGTCCACCCACTGGGAAAACTGTTGATTAAACACTGGCCTGGTTACATCCTGTAAAGCTTTGTTGCTCAGTGACTGCTGCTTCAAGAGAACAAATACCATTTGTGAGCTTATTAGAGCTGTGAATTCATAGACTTCCCTATGAATAGTGTATTTGAGTCTCTGGGGCTGAAGTCCAGGAAACGATCAGTTCTTTAGGAAATGCTCACACTCATTCAAGGTTGAGGATGCTGTTGTCAGTGATAATCACAGGAACCCTCTAGTTCCCAATTGGTCACTGGCAGTACGTCATATCCACTTCTGATCCCTTGCTTTGGAGGCCTGTACTTTCTGGGGTTAACTTTCTACTCCAGGGCAATGGAGGGATGCTTCTCAAAGATCCAGGTTCTCCATGGAAGACCACAACTTCCAGGAAATGAATCAGGCCACTGGGGATAGGTCTGTCTCTTTACTCCAGAGCACTACTTCATTGGCTTTGATCCACCAGAGAAGCTGCCCTACATAGTAACAATAATCCTGTGTAGACAAGCAGCAATGGAGGAGGTGTGGATGACAGCAGTGTATGAGGTCTGCAGTGTTGAGCAGCAATACATCCTCCCTCTTGGTTTTTGGTGGGCTAGGAGACCAACTTCTCTCTTCCTCATAGAGTAGAGTGGGCAGAAAATGAGCAGGAGCAGCCTAGTGAGGGTGGACTCTGGGATACCATAGCAGTCTCCAGAAGGCTCCACACTCTTCCTATCTGTGTTCTGGACACTCTGAAATGCAATTATTTTTATGTTGTTTTTGTCTCTTAAAATATGGATTTCTATATCTTAGTATATCTACAATATACTAAGCCCAAAAGCACAATGGGAACTTAAATATACATGATTTATACATGTCTTTTAACCCTTACTGAACTGTTTGTCCAATCAAATTCTGTTTTATACATTCCTGTCTAAAGATGATAGTCTTAATATGGGAAAATCTTCAGTGAGCCCTAACAGGTCACCCCCTTAAAGGAAAGCAAAATTGATGACCATTTTTCTTTTTTTTCCTTTCTTGTTTTATTTTAATTTTGATACAGGGTCTGATGTAGCCCAGCTTAGCCTCAAACTCACTATGTAGTTGAAGATGGCCTTCAACTCATGATCCTCCTGCTTCCATCTCCTGAGTGCTGGGATCACTGGTGAGCACCATTGTGTCCAGGTTCTGCAGGTGCTGTGCCCTGGTCTCTGTGCATGTTAGACATGCACTTCACCACCTTCCCTGGACCCAGGAGCATGGTGCTTAGAGCCTTTGTTAGAAGGTTAAGAGCCACAGTTAAAGATCTGCATGTGGCATTTTGTAGGGGTGAATGCCGCCACTATTTTAGAAGTAGGCAAACACTGATGGTGAGATAAGACGATTTCCTCACTTAGTCAGTGGAAATGACTGCATCTGGGAGGAAGAAGGAACCAGGCAGTTGCAAACCTCTGGGCAGAGAGGGACATCGGAGAGACGACTTGCCTTTCTTCGCCTCTGAGGAAGCTGGAACACTCCCTTCCTTCAGGCCTAGTCCTTCCAGTTAGTCCATAGATTTCTCCTCCAAGCTCTTCAGACACATACCTACCTAGCAATTGTTGCTTCTCTTTTTTGTGCCTTTGGTCTTTTTTTCTTCCTTTTTTTTTAACCTCTGCACCAGTGATTCTCACCAGAGAGAGAAAGCAGAGAGCATGTGATGTGTAATGAAAACAAATCCCAAACCTCTAGCTCATTTTGCTGCTTAACGCTCCCCTCCCCAGCTAAGAAGATTTCTTTCTGTATTTATTGTCCACCTTCTTTCCTATGAACCTGCCAGGCTTCCCTGTTATAGAATACTTTTCCTTGAATCTCTGGTCTTCTAATTTTCAAGATGAATGCTGTTACTGTAACCCTGTTTTGGAATACTTTCTGAAAGTATAGATCACAGCTAAGGTAGCTTGTGACTGCTCTGGTCTTCTGCTTCTTTTGACCAAGGTGGTCTGGAGTGTTACATCCTTTGTCTCTCTGGACCTGTCATGGTTCCTGAGCAGAGCACTGTCTTCTGGGGAACACAGGATCTCATTGTCTAAAACCACAAATAAAACTGTGTTTTATAGAATGAACACTCATCCTTGTTTGCCCAACGTTGAGATGCTAAAACTGCAGAGTTTGTGGCTCTTGGTGTGGTAGGCCAGATCATTTGTGACCCTGTGAAAAAAGAAAAAACAAAAACAAAAAAGAAGAAAACATACCCTTCGTGTTCCTGAAGTTGATCTTTTATTAAGCACAGATAAACACGTGGAGCTGGAGCTGTGTGTCCTGTAGATAGAGTAGCATCCCAGGAGGGGTATTTGGTTAGTTTGCAGCCTCGGGTTCTATAGGCAGAGCAGACCCAGACTGTCCAGGCATTGATGTTCCTGGATGGGGAGGCAGCAATGAAGGGAAAGAAGTAAAGAAACAGCATGGAGTTGGACCACAGTTCCCAGTGTATTTTTGGGTCAGTAACAGAAGCCTAAGTTGGAAAGTGCCCAGCACATAACAATTCTCAACTCCTTCCCCGAATGGCTGCTGAATCAGACCTGTGGAATCATCCAGCATAGGTGGGGACCATCAACCTGTGCTGTAATAATCCACCTGGGGGTGTGATGTATGTGCCTGGTGAAGAGCCACTTCATAGGGAGTTGGGAAACCTGGATTGTGACACCATGATCTCTCAGCATCATTGTGAGTGTGGACACATGACCAAAGATCTATGGGCCTCAGATTCTCCATCTCCAACTGAAAGGTTGGAAAGGACATTTCCCCCTGTGTGCCCAAGGGCATATTAATGCACCATTATTATTATTTAAATTTATTTATATTTTACACGTGACTGTCGTTTCCTCTCCCTCTTCTTCCCCCATGTCCCCTCTGCCCACCTCATCCACTCTGCCTCTGGTTCTATTCAGAAAAGGGCAGGTCTCCCATGAATGTCAACAAAGCATGACACAAGACTAAGCATCTCTCCTTGTGTCTAGACTGGGCAAAGCAACCCAATATGAGGACTAGGGCTCCAAAAGCCAAGAAAACAGTCAAAGACACCCCCTGCGCCTGCAAGAAGATCAAGCTACACAACTGTCACATATATGCAGGGGGCCTAGGTCAGTCCCATGCAGGCTTCTTGGTTGTCAGTTCAGTCTCTTTGAGCTCCTATGAGCCCAGGTTAGTCGATTCTGTGGTTTTTTTTCTGATGTCTTTGACCCCTCTGGCTCCTACAATCCTTCCTCCTTCTCTTCAGCAGAATTTCCCAACCTCTGCCTAATGCTTGGCTGTGGGTCTCTGCATCTGTTTCCATCAGTTGCTGGATGAAGCCTCTCTGAGGACAGTTGGGCTAGGCACCAATCTATGAGTCCAGCAGAATATCATTAGGCATCATTACATTGACTTTTTTTTTTTTTTCTAGCTATGTTTGTTTCTATCCTAGGTCTCTGGGCCATCTAGCCTCTGGGTCCTGGTGCTCCAGGCAGTGTTAAGGATGGACTCCCTCTTGAAGAATGAGTCTGGGGCTGGACCAGTTAATGCATCATTCTCAAATGTAAAAGTCGGGGAGCTAGTTTTGCAGTGCAACACATGGCCGGTGCTGGGATTCATTCCGATTTTGGCACCAGAGACTTCTCAGAGGAGGAACTTGATATCGTTTCTGTGGCATACCTTGAAATTGCCTTTCCCAAATACCTATGAAAGTTCTTCTCATAAATCATTGCATCAATAATCGTATCACTCCAGCATATGTCAAGATGTTAATTTAGTTAACAGTTTTGTTTAATTGCTCCATATCTAGTCTTATGCTTAGAAGGATGTTGTGAACTGTCCTAAGCCAATTTGGTTTCTCCATTAAGTTTGTTTTGGAGGGAGGGATATTGGTGGTCTCACTGTTCAAAGTTGGCGAAGATGAAGGATAGACTGCAGGTTTTAACGACAGCAAAGGCTCAGTTCCATTGCTGCCAAAGAGTGTTTAGTGAAGATGCTCAAGAGGAGAGCTGTAACCTGTCCTATAAGCTTGATGGAGACCTAGCCCTAGGTCACTTGAAGGGCTCCGCCAGCTCCTTGCAGGAATGGTTCACTGATGCCGGAAAGGCAGAAGTTTAGCAGCAGGATTCAGCTAACATCCCAGCCAAATTCAGACGAGAATCTTCTGAGTCAGCAGCTGGACTCGGGACAATTTCTGCATCCAGCCTCAGGCACGGCTCTAATACTGGGGGCTGCAAGGCTAGCTGGAGTCTCACCCCCTGCTCATGCCCGAGTGGGAAAGTCCGTGCCATATTCTGGTCAATACACACTTGGTGATCATCACTCATCTCCCCACTGGAGAATCATTTCTCGTGTCCATGATGCTAACAAAGAAAATGTCTGGAGCTGATAGTCTGTGGAGACAGTTGGGGTGTTAGCAGAACCTCATGTGGAGGGTGGAGTTTTCCTTTGCGCCTTCCAACCCCTGCAATAAGTGTTCTCACTTACAGCACTGACCTGTCTCCCTCTTTCTAGGTAGATTACAACTACCTCAGATACACAGTCTGAGGAAGCATTGTCAAGTACACTAAAGGGTGCACAAATGGTCACTAACAAAGATAATATTATCAATTTCTTAATGCTTAAGAGGCTATATTTTTAGCCTCTTATGAAATTTCTAACTACGTATTGGTAGTTTTCTAAGATTCCACCTAAACACACAGCACCCAGGGTCTCTGAATATATTTGTGAAATTCACATTTGCAGACACAGCCACCAACCAAAGGAAAATAGTTCTTTGAAAAACCTAATCTGTACTGCATATAGACAGAGCTTTTTTCTTCTTGTTATCATTTCCCAAACAACACAGCAAAGCAGCTATGTATACAGCATTTATAATATATTAGGTATTATGAAGAATCAAGAGGCTGTGTGAAGGATGTAGGGAAATACAATATCATTTTCTGTGAGCCTTGAACATCTGTAGATTTGGGTGTCTGCGGGGTCCTAGAACCAACCCCTAATGGAGACTGAGAAGAGTATGTGTTGTGCTTTCTCAGGTTTCTGGCCTCCAGGTTTGTTACCCCATCTCCTCACAGACTTTGCCCCTGCCCATTTGCCAGATGGCAGCTCCATCCCAGCCCTTCACTTTGATCCACCAGATGTCACTTTACACTGATGTCTGGACTCCCTCACAACAACAAGGACACTCCCTCACATCCTGCTAGGCCATCTTTAATGTGTGCTAACTCCCTCTGAATCCTGTACTGTGAATGCTGCTAGCTCATTTGTCTTGGCCACTAGGCTGTGGGTCGCCTGAGCCTCTGGGATGGACTTCTTAATCCCCAGGGCAGAGTCAAAGGCAGCTGAGAGTGCCTTGTGATCCATGATGGCATCCTTGAGAAGCTTTTCCGAGAGGTCAAGTGAGCTTAACTTGCCAGAGAATAATGTCCCCAGTGAACGGTACAGGTCATGATGCAATTATGTGCTAAATTTTGAGATACAGTCTCTGAGTGCTACAGATGGCTAGGGGTGGAGAAAAGAGGGTGATGCTGGTAGCATTTAAAGACATTTGAGAGCCGAGGCTGTGAGTCAGTGTCTCTGGAGCTAAGAGAACAATAGAGAACAGGCCACTCACTTTGCCTACCATGGAAAAGTGAGGTTCTGATTAGTCTCAGAAAATGCTCTGGGTACCCCCTCATCTGTGTGGCAACACACAGAAGGATTCGGGTGGAATAACAATAGCAGTTACACCAGCTAAAATAGAAATGATATCATCTGGAGCCACTCAACCAATTAGCATACAATTGAGTGTAATAAGAAACCAGAGAGAGAGACAGAGACAGAGACAGAGAGACAGAGATAGAGAGACAGAGACAGACAGAGACAGAAAGAGAATGAGAACACACATACACACACACACACACACACACACACACACACACACACACACGCACACATGCACACACGCACGTGCACGTACCAAGAATAAGAGGAAACAAGAGACAGAGCTGCTGGATTTTAGATTTCAGTGCAGGAATGCTGTTTCCATTTGCCAAGAAGAACTGCACCCGAGAAGGGAGAGAACTATGCCCCCAGCATTTTAGGGTCTAGGATTGATCTCTTGTAGGTTTTGATATCTTACT
This sequence comes from Peromyscus leucopus, assembly GCF_004664715.2. Classification (NCBI taxonomy): domain Eukaryota; kingdom Metazoa; phylum Chordata; class Mammalia; order Rodentia; family Cricetidae; genus Peromyscus; species Peromyscus leucopus. Next base: position 11,495,204 of record NC_051079.1, read on the forward strand.
CAGCCCTGGGCCAGTCTGATTTTAGGGAGAGTGTACATTATTTACATGAAAACAAATATGAGCATTAGGAGGCATTTCCCCCCTGCGTGCAATTCCCACTAAAGAATTTACATTCTTCTAATTTGCTGCTTTACCGCACCACTTGGTACCCGCCTGAGATGCACACAATGTCCTCACAGTCAGGAAGGTGCTGAGGAAATTTACCCTTTTTGCACTGAATAACTTGCTCTCCTCCTGGAAGCCACTGAAATTCATACTCCTTTGAAATTCTCTTTTCCCAGCCTCTGTCTTGCTTTGCAGGTATCAGTCGATCCAAATAGCTTTGGAAGATGTTTGCTTTGAACCTTTCATTGTGGGTGTTCTGTTGCAATGTCTTGACTCTGAACCGGAGCTTTCAATAACAAATGCAGAGACATGTGTTTTATTTACGCCACGATTGATGAATTCTTCTTCTGAATGTATTTTAGCAACACATGAACATGGGGACCATCTGGTGTCGCTGCTTCCTGTGGAGAGTTTGGATAAACATCGTGAATAGCATTAATGTAAACCACATGGATTAGTGGCACCCGTCCTCTTAGCTCAATAGACTTACAGACTGAAATCGAACCCAAAGTGTCTTTGGTAAGAAACCAAACATCAAACTTGTCAGGTCAGAAGGACTGAATGTTTTTTCCCTCTGAGAAAGAGAAAATTAAAAAGGTAGAAAACTCTCTCCCTCCCTCCCTCCCTCCCTCCCTCCCTTTCTTCCTCCTCCTTTCTCTGTCTGTCTCTGTCTTTCTTTCCTTCTGTGTGCATGGTTTATACACACATGTGCATGTAGATCAGAGGACAACTTCGGTGTTGTGTTCCTACTTTATTTTTTGAGACAGGGTCTCAAGGATACCATCATGGATCACAAAGCACTTGCCTGTAGCTCACCAAGTAGGCTAAACTGGGCAATGGTCCACACGGATCCATGGATCCACCTGTCTCCACCTGATCAATACTAGCATTATAAGAATGTACCATCATGCCCTGCCTTTTTTTTTTTTTAACAAAACAAAACATGGGTTCTGATGACCCAACTCAGGTTCTCATATTAGCAAAGCAAGCACTTTACTGACTGATTTGTATTCCCAATCTTATAACCTTTCTTTAAAGATATAGGCCTGCTTGTGCTTATCATATTTAGGATTTAGGGCTGAGGCTATCCAAAGGGGCCAACTTTTATATAAAGTTGAAGATTTTCATAATACAAAGACCAAACATTCCACCTTAGAGACTCTACATCAAATCCTAGTTATATAGTTCTTGTAATCTTCACCTCCATTGCAATTGCTATGGGCAAGACTATAGATCGGTCTTTAGTATCATACTTTCTCCTCCCAAAGCTTAGACCGTGGGATGTCTGTATCTGATGCACTGTGCATATTCCCTACATCTTTCCCTACCTCCCTTACTGAATTCACCAAAACACAGATCTTCCCTCCTTCTACAACTCTTGGTTCTCAGAATCCTCTTGTATTCATTTGGGCTTCAGTTAAGTTCCCTCTGGGTCTGGATTCATTGGGTCAGACATGATGAGTCTCATGTTAGCACCTTCGATATCTTACCTGCTTGTCTTTACATGGTACCTGTTCCTCCAGTTTTCCTCTCCTGGGAATTCTACCATACAGTGCTGTTCCTGCTTATTTATGTAGCAAATCATGTCTTGGGTCACATTAGCTCCAAAGATAGTCAATGTGTCAAAAATAACATTGTTCATTTGAGCGTATGCCATGAGCTGTTACCCACCCCTCTTCTAGACCTGAACAAGGATGACACTAAGAGACAAGCTAGTGAGGACAGGGGCAAGCCTGTCCAGATTCAGCATCCAGTGAAGTGTTGCCAAATGGCACTTTCTACTGATATTGAAATGTTCTGTGTGTCGATACTCTCCAGCATGGTAGCCATGAACAGTGTGTGTTATTGCAAACCTGCCCTGTGATTTATGAACATGAGAAATGGAAACTTCATTTATTAAGTTTTCATCGATTTAACAGGAGTGTGGAGCTGTAGAGGCTGCCATACTAGGTGGCACTGTGGAGCACTGTACTGTGTTCTGAAGAGTCTTGTGTGTTCTTCACATTGTTTCTGGTTGATGTTTTCTTTCTTTGTGCTGTCTTCATTGTTCTCTCTGGGGCAGACAGACTTACAGCAGAGTGTGAGAACCTTGGACATATTGCCCCTGCCAGGTTTTTTCCTGTTGGGTCGTCTTTTGTACTCTTTCTCAGGACCACCTGCATGCAATTCCATCACCCTTTCTGGAGTACCTCCACTGGCTTCTGGCTGGTCTCATGCTGGCACTTTTGTGTCTCTATGGTCCCCTTTTCTACACCACAGGCAGGAATGTACTAAAATGAGATTCAATTTCCTTCTCTCTACCATTTCAGAAGCAATGATATGTATGATGCTAGAATGTTCCTCCTCTGTTTCAAACTTCAACTGACTGTACTCGGAGAGGCCTGAAGAATGTCTGTATCTCACTCTGTCTCTGGCCTTGTTTTATTTCTCTGTGGCATTTACTGTAATTCACACTATCTGTTGGTCCAACTCTAATAAGTGTGCATTACGGAATCCAGGACTACAGTAACTTCTGCTCTTCTTCTTTGGATGTTTACAACTTAATATGTTATGGAGACTCCATGAACAATTGTCACATGAAATGTTCAGTCACTTTTATCTCCTTTCTAGTAGCTGAACACTGTTGAGTATGGTCAACTCCTCAGCCTGAGAAGCAAGGAGAACAATTCCCATCCCAGTGTCAAGTAGGCCCTCTTCCTTCTGATCTCCCAGAGTTCTGCACTGATGGGAGTGCTCAGCTTATTAACTTCCATTTTTAATCCCCTCTTTATAAAATTATAATTTACTTAGTTCCCCACTTGGCCTCCTCCCTGCCCTGGAGACAGAGTTCTCTCAGCTGATGTGAATGAAGAAGAAGGTTTCTCTGAGCAAGTACAGTCAGCTGAAGTTTGAAGCAGAGGAGAAACATTCTAGCATCATGCATATCATTGCTTCTGAAATGGCAAAGAGCGAAGGACATCTAATCTCATTTCAGTACATTCCCACCTATGGTGTAGAAAACGCTGGTCTGTTTTCTCATGAAGCGCTTCTTCAGATGGTGACTACTGAATTTGAGCTTTGACTCCAGAGTCATTAGCTGGTTCTTACCGTGGTGAACCACCTTGCAGAGTCTCAGGCAGAGACTTTACCACAGACACCCACATTGCTCTTACTTGGACTGTAGCCATCTTGATATTTTCATGTGTGTCCTCTGTGCCCATTCCTCTCAAAGTCTGGTCTGTGGACAGTGGTATAACACACGTAGGTTTTTATAAGAGATTCAGACTTTCACATCCCACCCCAGACCCACTTGAGGCCACTCTGTAGTAGAGAATGGGCTTGCTTGAGTGTTATGGTCTTGAGTAATGACTCAAAGGGAGACCTTTTGTGATTATCCTCAATGTTCTAGTCTCCAAAGGGCCCGGGTCCCTGTGTCTGGGGATCCAGAAGGACTTTTACCTACTCAAGGGGAATAAAAGTTTATCTCTAACATGTTCAAGATCCCCTGACAATTCACTGGAAGCGAAGTCTGCCCTTTCCTTGTTAGCAAGTTTGTCTACTATGTGGGCTCCTGAGGTTGGGCTATGGTGGTGTGTTGAGGCAAGCATAGTGAACTGAGGTCCTCACCTATGGCTTACTTCCTACATGAGACAGATAATTGCACATTCAGGGTTTCCCTGATTAACTAACCAACTGGAGCATGGGTGTATCTACAGACATATAGAAGTAGGGGGTGTATCCTGGAAGTGAGTTCATGTGATTTTGGAGGCTGAGAAGCCACATGATACACCATCTACAAATTGGACAGTCATGAAAGATTACAGTGTAATTCAGTCTATGTCCTATGGCCTGAGACTAGGACCAGAAGTAGGGTAGAAGCATGATAAAACCCCCAAAGTTGAAAGACCCAAGAATCAGGTGTGCAGATGCCTGCAGGCTGTAGAAGATGGATTTTCCAACTCAAGGTGAGAGGAACATTTCCCTTCTGCCTTTTTAGTCTACCCAGACCTTCAGTAGATAGAATGATTTTTCCCTCTCAATCTACTGATTCAAATGCTAATCTCTTTGGAAACCTCCAGAAATAATGCTTTATCAGTTACCTGGATATGCCTTAGCTTAGTCAAGTTGATATGTGAAACTAACCATTATATTTCATAATCTTTCCACCTGTTTACATATGCATTAAATAAACATAGCCAGCCTTTACAGAGTGATTTCTGTGAACTAGTCACTGTGCTAAGTGTCTTATTGAATTCATATCTATTGTTCTGAACTCAGTAGTGGATTCTGTTTTACAATCTTAGATTGAAGACTGGGGTATGGGGTTCATACATACAGGGTTGTACCTTATGCAAAATTTTACAGCTGGTGAGTGGCAAGATGTATTGCAGACCGTCAGCTACATAGGGTTGTGCACAGAGGTCTTGAATGATGGCTCTTGAGGTTCTTGCAATAATACAATTAAGTAACACAATGTTTTTCTAGCTGGTTAAGTGCTCTATCAAAGATTGTTAATGTCATTACAGATAGAGGCAAATGGCCAGGTCCTTCTGCACACAACCATCTCAAGTACATGGTCACAGAGGGGCAGTGCTCTACATGATGGGACCTATAGACTCACTGTTCCCCACAGAAGGCATCACAGGGTTCAGAGATGCTTGCCCTCTCCCTGGGCTATCGAGGTAATCCAGGAAGCAGAAGGAGATCTGCTCTCCTCTACAGGCCACATGGCAAGTGGTCTGGGACTATTACTGATTATGGCTACTTTGTTCACACATTCCTTCCAAATAGAAGAGAGCCAATGTTGGCAACCACATAATGCTCATTTTCCTTCAACTAAGAGCCACAATAGTCACTGTGACTTTCAGTATGTACTTCCATCACCTACAGAAATAACACAAAACAGAAATTTCATTCTCTTCTTATTCCCGAAGAAGCACAAGTAGAGAAAGGTGAAGCCATCTTCCTAAGGTCACATACTTCACCACTGTTAAGGGCAAAGACGAGGAGCTTAAATATTCCTTTACTCTAAATTCAGAGTTTCAGCCCAGATGCCTCTGCCTAAAAGGCTGGTGTTTCAGTTCTTTTATGCTAAGCTCTATTTCAGCACTTCTCCTGATGTATGGCCCAAATTCTGCTTCAGTGGGTCTTGCTCAAAACTCATTTCTTTGGTGAACCATCCTCTAATCTCATATGACCACAGGCTCTCCTTAGACCGAAGCTTGCGGACATGGTCTTTGAAAAATGACATCATAATCCTAAAAAGAAATGAAGGAAATTGAAACCAATCTTTGCAACATACTATTTTTATTTGGTTGCTTGTGCTATTTAGATGGAGAGGGCACTGGATAAGGACTATATCTTTTCCATGTTTTATACCATGCCTGATAAGTTCTCAGAATATAATAAATGTTTCACAGGCCAATGAAAAATTCCAAAGCACATAACCTGCCGGGGAGGTTGTAAAATTATTCATGGCTGACAGTGAAGGGAGCACCAGAGTTTTACTCTACAGGGAAAAGACACCCGGAAGCCTGGAGTCATTCTTGGAAAAGCCACATGTATGGAGGATTTAAAAAAACTTTCCCTAGAATGAATGTTAATAAGGCATTTCCAAGGTATATAATGACAATGCGGTAATGTAAGCCACTCTTTCATAAAACTGATAGTTGGTCCTGGTTATTTATCATCAGGTACACTAATTTTTAATATGCGTCTTACAAGAGGACCCTTAGAATTATATATTGTTCATTGAGTAAGAGAAATAATATGTGTATTAAGTACTACATATGTAAATTATCATTCTGAATTATGGAATTGTCAGCTGTCTAGACATGGGAATGGGCTTTACAGAACTCTTAGAAAATAAAAATGCAAAGTTGTTGGACAAATAAAATTTGAAATCCCACTATGTACATTGTAACCATATGGCAGTTACATGGGCTATTGGAGAAAGATGATGTGAAATAGGAAAGGGATACAGTTCTTTAGAAATGTACATATAAATCCATACCAACGATTTTTGGACAGTTGTTTCTTCTTTTTTTTCCTTTTTATTGGATGTTTTTGAATAAATCTGAATTGAACTTAGGATGAAGCAAGCACTCTGCCACTGAACTAGACCCTAACTCCTGGGTTCTCGTGTTCACACCTCAATTGTCATTGCAGATGGAACCGCTTACTAATTTGCATATGTGGAAGCCAGCATACCCCTCAAATCAAGTGATTATGACAAACTTTTTGGGGTCAGTGAAGAGGGAGGAGAGAGAACCACTGAGAAACAGAGGGTGTGTGTGTGTGTGTGTGTGTGTGTGTGTGTGTGTGTGTGTGTGTGTGTATGGGGGGGATCCAGGTCTGGGTCTGGAGTGAAGGCTGGTGTGAACTGGATGGAAATAGTAACCAGAGTGGGGTTCTTGAGTGAAAACAAGACAGAAATGTGGGAAGGGAAGTGGTTTGGGATTGTCAGAGAAACCTAGTTCATGGTTTTGGAAGTCCGGTATGGAAGGATGATATTCACTAATTCACTCAGTCATTCATGGAGGTCAAGTACGCCTGTATCTTATTCATGATGTCTGTTCTGTTGGCCAATGGGTCTACAGTGGTGAGTCTGTCATGGCTCCTGAGATCAAAGAACTTCCAGTTTTGTGAAAATGACTGTTGAATTAATAGATGTAAACTGTAGGTACCATGGTGATAAGGCCATATTTTGAACATTTTCTGCATATTACATTTTATATTCATTTACCAATATTGGAACTGTGTTAAATAGCTCTCAGTCACTATGACAAAATATCTGAGATAAACAGCCTAAAATAAGAAAAATTTACTTTGGCTCAAATTTAAGAGATTTTTTTTTTTTTTTTTTTTTATGATGTGGCTGCTTGGTCCCATTGCTTTGGGCCTTCTGTAGCACAGTACTTCATGGTGGGAGCCCATGGAGGAAGGTGTTCATTAACTTCATGGTGGTCAGAAAGGAAAGAGAAGGAAGAAGACACCAGTGTCCCAATATCTCATTCAAGAACATGGCTCCAGGGACCTAACTTTCTTCTGTTAAACTCCACCGCCTAAGGAGCTCTGCCATATCCCAGGATCATCCCAGGCTGGGGGCAAAGCTTGAATACACAGACCTTTGGAGGCCATTCTAGATTCAAACTGTCACAACAATATTTTGTCTTTATTTAGCCTTGGATGATAAGAATAACTACTGGACCTTTTTAAAGAGGCTGTCCATCGAAAATGAAAGTGAGAATGAATTATGAAAGAAAACAAAGAAGAGGATAAGTAAGTGTCCAGATGACATGCCAGAATGGTATAGAACAAACGAACAAGCAAAACCCACCCCCAAACCAAAAACAAACAAACAACAACTAGCTCTCTCCAGACTTGAGTCATCCTCAGGAGAACTGTGTACAAACTACAGTCCCGACAAGAAAGCTGTCCCGTGCATACTTAGAAACATTGAGCTCCCGTTCTTTTTCTACTTTTCCTATTTGTGGTAGATGTATTTCTCCTTTCTAGTCACATAGAAGACGAACGTTGCCATATCCCCAAAGACACAGCCGTGGAATCTGCTCGGGGTTGTGATCTGGGAACACGAGGGACCTGGGTGTTGGCGGGAGGGTGCCCGCTTGCATTCTGGACTCTTGTGTGTTCTCTGAGCCATCATGTGTGTCCTGAGAGACGGGGACTGGGAGGAGTGGCTTTCTTTGTGGAACAGTCTCATCCAGTGTGAGGGAGTTCCAGAAGGTCATTCTGACCTAGAGCAGTTCAAGAGAAGTAAATGTCCATCATGTGAAGCCATGAATTTGGGGGAGAAGAAGGGACGGCTGTAACTGCTCCTGTCATTGCCTGTTGTTTTCATTGCCTGTTGTTTTGCCTTAGTTTCCACTGGAAAACATGGCCATTATTAGATTCCCATTCTGCTCCTGCAGCCTTTAGCTCACTTTGCCTGAAGGTTTCATCCAAAGAGCCGAAACATCTGTACAAGCACTGGAATGAAATTTGGGCAATAAGATACCTCTGCTTACCAACCTTGTGGGGGATTTCAGGTGAGAATTAGAGCTGAAAACATAAGAAATGACTATTAAAATGCTGTATGGGTGATACTCTGTAAGACATACCCAGAGTGCTGTTTCTTCCCATGGCTTGCCATTTGTCAGTTTCTTTTAACTAGTATTTTTTTATTTTTATTTTTATTTTTTTTGTCATTCACCATAGCAGAATGCTGAATGCCGTTTATTGAAAGAGGGAGGAAACCTTAAATACAGTCTTACAGCACAATGCGAGAACCCCTGAGGGCAGAAGTTCACTACTGAATGTTCTATATTCTTTCATCTAAGCTGTTAACACCCAATATGCAGGATACACAGATAAGGAACTTCCCTTAAGCGTTCCGTTCGTTCGGGAGGGTGGAAACCGGCAGGGAATTAGCATAGGGAGGACATCTGGTCAAGGTTGGCAAGCAGGCAAACAGTTTACTCAAATATGGGGAGCCAGGGCCCTACAGACATATATTTTTGTCTATAGTGTTTCTAATAAATGAGGATATATCAAGCCCAAACTGCTTTTCATCTCTATGTATATTTAGCTTCATGAATATACAAGGCCCTGTGATATTTTCTCCTTAATTTCTTTGGTTTGTCTATTCTAGATTTTTCTTTTTAGAAATAAGTGTACTGGTGCATAACTGATTAATACTTACATAAATAAATTTACAGAGTTAAATCTGTTATGGTAGCACATAATCAGAACTTTGTTGCTTCACCCCCCTGTAAACATCCTTTCTTAAGAAGTTTCCCTCCAAGATGGAAGATTTTAATCTTGGAGAAAACCGCTATACAATGCTGTATCTTTTATTTTTTATTTTTTTTATTTTACAATACTATTCAGTTGTATTGTAAAATTAACTAGTATTTTAACTAGTATTTTTCCAATCATCACTAATTTATGACCTTGATTTTCAGATAGCATGCCATATTTATATTCATTAGGAATAAGATTCTTAAAAAGTGACGTGTGGGTTAAATCCAGGTACCTTCTGGAACAGTTTCTCTTTTTAAAGGGAATGTTTCCACAGCACCGCTAGACCTCACAGTTTGTGTTCATTAAAATACACATTAACACACTTCACTGAAACTAGAATTTCAATGTCAAACACTTTTGGATGGTATGAGAAGGTTGGACCAAGACTCGAAAATCTGGATCCGTTTCTTGCTTAGAATCTGCTGTCAGTTTAGTTTCTTAAGGTAATTCACAGCTAAGGAAAGACAACCCTAGAATTCAGATATGTCATGGTGACTAAGAGGAGAAGCTGGCCTGGAACAAGGACAGATTTTTCAAAAGCTTCTGCTCATCATATAATTTAGAAAATGTAGGGGAGTGTAGATTTGGGGGTCATTTTTGTTTGACCTAGAGAAACAGAGTAGTATGCTCAAAAGAATTTTTGCCATAGAAGAGATCCCCTCCCATGAAAGAGAAAAGATGGTTATAGGCATTTTGAGTCTTCACAAAGCTTGGTTTTGCTTTGTAACATGATTCGGCAGTATGCTGAGCTCTGCACAGAACCATGCACACACATGTGATTGCCTGGAAGGTAAAGGCAGTGGTTATCTCCCGTAGTCATGATGGCTGGGAGAGCAGCCTGTGTCCGAGTCCCTGTGCGCTCATCTTCAGATTCGGCTACTTCCGTGCTGAGAATTCCTTTTAATTTCCCTCCTGCTCTTAACCCCATCTTCTCTTTCCCATTTTCCTTCCCTTTTGGTGCACTTGCCTTGACTTCCACATTCATAGCCTCCCAGCTTTGGAGTTCTTGGGGGAGAAACAGGATAAATGTTGTAAACTTCTCTTGGCAGGCTCTGGGTATCCTTTCCCAGCACTCTGACTGAGCAGGTTGTTGAGGCTTGTTTGAATATTTCCAATATTATTATGCGGGTCCCATAACCTTGCTTCAATGAGCAACACTCTCAGAAGAAGAGGTAAGAGCAAATGGGAATGGTACGACTTATCCTGGCAAAACAATTTAGCACCAGGCTCTCTTGTCTAATGTATATCTTACTGCGATACACAAAGGTCTAAATTATATAGTGAGATAATTATAGATTAAATATTGCTCCTTGGAGATAATACATGCAAAGTAAAGTAGAGTAAAGAGTGATTCACTTGAGAGAAGAATTACACCATTACCAGAAAAATTAAATTCTAAGCCTCAGGTTTAGGTTTCCCTTGTGGGGTTCATCCTGCGTGCACTTTCTGTTGTTTGCTTGGTTTTTCTTCCCTGCTCCCTGTCTTCTGAGAAACCAGCATCTTCAGGTAACTGCTAGCAGAGACATTGGTGCTCCAAACAGGACATCACAGTTGGACATAGAAACTAGGTTACCCAACGTGGAGCTGGTCAGCGGTCACTTAGAGTCAGTTTTCTTTCAGTTACACAGGCCCAGTTGTTGTCTTTTTTTCCCTAGCACTGAACCCACAGCTTTGTCCTTGATGGTCAGGTGCTCAGGCCCCAAGCTGAGTCCCTTATTGTTGGTTTACAGTATTGTGATGGTCAGTGTCGTCAATGATCAATTTGACAAAATGTAGAATCACTAAAGGGACAAACCTCTGGGCATGTCTGTGAGGAGGTTTCTGGAATGGGTTAAGGAGTGGGAAGACCACGGACGGCACTATTCTATGGGCTGTGGCTGTGGTTTCGTAGACTGAATGAAAGGAGAGAGCGAGCTGACAAGCACCTCTTTCTTTCGGCCTCCTGACTGCAGGAGCCATGTCCAGTTGCCTCAAGCTCCCAGCACCAGTCACCATCCCTTCCTCACCATGACAGATTGTACCCTCAAATGCAGCCAAAACAAACCCTGTCCTCTTTAAGTAGGCTTTGCCAGGGTGTTTGAGACAGTAATAAGGAAAGCAAAAAAAAAATGCAAAAAAATTTTATATATGGAGTATAAATAGAAACTTCAGGATTTTCCACCAGTTTAAGTGAGGATAGGAATGTTTTATGTACAAATACACAAACTTCGTTATTTCAAATGTATCCATTTATAGTTGCAATGTCACCTGCATGTGCACACAGTATCCTGTTCATGAATGAATTATATAGGACAGATTCACAGGTGATCATGGATAGGACTTCCAAACATGGAGGACCCGCTGCCTTTAAAACAGTATTGGCAGAAATTTCACCACAATGGAGTGAACTCAGCAAATAAAAGGACCTTTCGTGTTCTCATTTGTTTTTCCTTTTTCAGATTGACCATTCATTACTTAGCTGCTTTTGCATGGGTAACAGAAACAGACCAAAGGGGGGAAGTTTTATTTTGCAAGGGTGTTAGTTCACTATGGCAGGGAGGGCCTCTGAGGCAGAGCGGCACCACACGGCTGACAAAAAGCAGAGAGAGGAATGCGGTGCTAGCTGGCTTTCCCCTTTCTCCGTTTTTTCAGTCCTAGTCTCAGCTCAAGAGACGGTGCCTTGCCGCCTACTAACAGATGTGTCCCTGGGTGACTCCAAATCCAATCAAGATGACAATCCAAACCATCCATCACGTTCATGAATGGATCATCTTTAGCAGTTTAATATGTACCAGGACAGCAGAGTTACACGTTCTTTCAAATAACTTGGCCATGTTTTCCTTTCTGTGCTTCATTTGGGCAATGATTTATATTTACTGATGTTAGATAAAGGTGGCCCAGGGTTGTATGGATATAAAGAGAGAATTTTCTTTGGGGGTTGGAGAGATGGATCAGTGGTTTAATTACTTGTTGCCAAAAACAGGAGACCCAGAGTTGGACTCTTCAGTAACCACACAAATGCTGGATGGCTTTTATAGGCGACCTGTAATTCCAGTCTTGGAAGACAAAAACAAGATCCTGGAGCAAGTTTGTTGGTAAGATTTGCCATATCAGTAATCTCTAGGTTTGATTGACAGGCCCCACCTCAATGAATGAGGGAGAAGATGGAGGATGGTTCCTGACATCTATATCAGATCTCCACATGCAAACGGACACACATACACGTGCACCCACATATGAATGTGTCCACATATAAGCAAAAACATGCCCACACAGGAAAAACATTTCCTTGAACAGAAACTTAGTTATTTATTTTTGTGGAAGTGGGAAGGGCCAGGGAACACTACTCTAGACTCACTCTCAGCCTCTCCTTTTATTGGGAAAGCATGGGGCCACTTTCCTGGTTTTATTAGAGAACATTCACAATTCATTTTTCAGCAACACCTTTTCCTGTAAAAATAGCATACTTTATAGGGAAAAATATTAAAATCCACATCCAAATACTTACTTCAGTTTAGAAAAGCACTAGTATTGGAACTCTGTCATATATTAAGTGTAGTTATCCAGCGGGAGGAATTACTAATACAGTAATTTTACTTTATGATTCCTTTGGAGAAAACCAAGAGTTGCTTTTAAAAATGCTGCTGGATCACACCTAGTGAGAGGAAACTAAAACACAAGGAACTGAAACAACTCTCTGAAAAATCTAGAAAGGGAACACTCGCTCATGTCTCAGGTTCTCTTTTCCCGTGAAAGGACCAAGCCGAAATCGGAGCACACACATCGATCAACTCAAAAGGCGTTCCTAGAGTTTGATAAAACAAGGAGAGCCTTTGGATCGATAGCAGCAAATTATGAAAGATGTGTGCACTGGGGGATTTTAAATTATAATCCAATGTGTTGTAAGGCGGTCCTGTTTTTTTTTCTTTTTGTCAAAACTGCCTGTTTTGACAGTGCGTCTTTCTCTTTCTTACCACCCATTTTCATTTAATGGTAGATAGCTATAATTTAAATATTTCTGAAAAAAACTTCATTGTTTCTGACCATTTCCTAGACTTACAATTTTTTTTCAATAAAAATTAAGCATTTTTTGCTGTGAGGAGGTAGGTGCAGGTTCACACTTAGAGGTAAGAGATAGTGTACAAGGATCCCATGTATCCATCTTCTGGTTTCTTATGACAGATAACTGTTAGGAACCTTACAAAGCTGTGGTGTGTAGTAAATCAGCCAGGACATGGTCGGTCTGGAGGCATAGGGCACTTTCACCCCACAGAAATGCTCATGGGGTTCTCTTTGAATCACACCACACCCCTCATGCCTTTCCTTAACAGGAGGCAAGCACTGGCCTGTTCTTCATTCTTTAATTTTGTCATTTAAGAACATTCAATAAATGCAACAATACAGCAGCCAACTTTTGGGGATTGGGTTTTTTCATTCAGCATAGTTTTCCATGTGCTCTTCACATAACTGGATGATAATAGAAAAGCAAGAGCAATGATCGTCCTTCCTTCCTTCCTTCCTCCCTCCCTCCCTCCCTCCCTCCCTCCCTCCCTCCCTTCCTCTCCCCCCTCTGTCTCTGTCTCTCTTTCTTGTTGAACAGTACTCCATAGTATGAACATGCTTCAATGTACTTCATATTCAGTCATCCATTGAAGGAGAGGATCATGATTTCCAGTACTAGATTATTATGAATAAATCTGATATAAAATGTGAACATACATTTTCTCCGCTCTTCTTGTGTTTGTTTCCTTGAGACCAGATGCTCTGTGTCCCAGGCTGGTCTGATCTTGCCATTCTCCTGCCTCGGCTCCCCAAGTGCTAAGGTTGAACAGAGATGTTTATTTCCCTAGAATAGATGACCAGGAGTGTATACATTGGAGTAAGCTGTTTCATATTTAGATTCTATTTATTTAATTTATTTATTTTACACCCTGACTGCAGTCCCCCCCACACACTGCCACTCATTCCTCCTTTGTTTCTGTACCTTCCCATGAGCATCAGCAAAGAATGGCATATCAAATTGCCCTAAAACTAAGCACCCCCTGCCCCTGTATTCAGGCTGGGCAAGGCAACCCAGCATGAGGAATAGATTCCTAAGAGCCAGCCTAAGCATTAGGGATAGCCCCTGCTCCCATTGTCAGGAATCCCACTTATAGACCAAGCTCCACAACGGTTACATATATGTAGAGGGCTTAGATGGGTTCTGTGCAGGCTCCCTGGTTGTGGATTCCGTCTCCGTGAACCCCTGTGAGCCAGCTTAGTTGATTCTGTGGGTTTTCTTGTGATGTCCTTGACCCCTCTGCTTCCTCCAATCCTTCCTCCCTCTGTTCAGCAGGAGTCCCTAAGCTTGGCCCAGTGTTTGGCTGTGGGTCTCTGTATCTGTTTCCTCGTATTTACATTTTTGAATAAACTCCCCAACTTTTTCAGAGTGGCTGTATTAATGTATAATCCTACCAACAATGTGGGACGAGCTCACATTGTTCTTACCACTTGCACTCTGTTTTAGCTGCTGTGAAAAGATGTGTAGCGCTGTCTGATTTTAAGTTAATTTCTCTACTAGTTACTGAGATTGAGTCTCTTCTAATTTGCATATTGACACCCCATATTCTCTTTAAAATGACTGTCTTTTTCTCATTTTCTAGTTGTGTTATCTGTGTTTTTACTATCGACTTGGTATTTCTTTAATTTAGATCCCACTTCTTTATTTGATATGAGATTTGTAAATATTTTCTCCTGGACTATAGCTCTCTTTTAAAACAGTGTTAAAGATTTATTTATTTTTATTTTATGTGCATGCGAATTTTGCCTGCATGTTACGTCTGTGCACCATGTGTATGCAGTGCCTGTGGAGGCCAGAAGAGGGCACCAGATCCTCTGGAGTCCCAGATGGTGGTGGGCTGCCATGAGGGTGCAGAGAATTGAATCCAGGTCCTCCGGAAGTGGAGCCAGTGCTCGACCCCTGAACCGTCTCTCTAGCCTGCTCGGTAGCTCTCTTGTCTTGTCAGTGTATTAACAGACATTCTCACAAAGCAGAAGTTTTGCTTTTCTGACATTGAGATGATCAACTCTTTGATTTGTGTGTCCTGCTTTTGGTAACAAATAAACGGCCTTTTCACCTGATTTCAGATTCTGAATATTTTTGTTTTGTATTTTTCCTTCACGGCCACGAACAGCTTTGCGTTAATTTTTAAAGGAACTGGGAAGTTGAGCTCATTTCCCTGTTAACCTCTGGTGCTAGAGGAGCTCCAGCTTTCGATCGCTCGTCTTGCCTCTCTGCAAAGGCGGCTGAGCATGCGTGGGGTTCCTACAGTCCCCTGTTCTGCTTCCTTGACCCACGTATCTAATTTCTGTGATTGCCTCGGTGTTTATTACTGTGGTGACACATCAAATCAGGTGGGCTGGCCCCTCCATTTTATTCTTTCATCTAAAATAGTCGGTTATTCTATCTCATCTGTCTCTTAATGTAGCCTTTATAACAATCCTACCTGTCCCTACAATCAATCGTGGGATTTTAAAAACTAATATTTTTATTAAGTATTTGATAGTTTCATGTAATGTATTTTGATTATATTCACTCACATCTTCTCCCTCCTAATCCTGATTTTGATAGGAATTGTGATCAACCGATATGTTTATTTGGGTGGAATTATTATTCTCACCACCTAGAGATTATTGACCCAAGAATATACTATTTATTTAATATTTAGGTTATTGATTTATTTCATCAGTATTTTGTAGTTTAAAAGCCTGTACTTGCTTCATTTAATTCACATTTTATTTTTTAAGTGCGTGCAGGAATCCTAATTTCTAGATCCCAGTATATATAAAATACATTAGCATTAGACACAGTGTATGGCAGGCATGCAGCACAAGATGGACTGTCAAGTTATGGGGAGTATGGTACTGGATGCTAACATGCCTTTTCTTTTGGTTGTATGTCTAAATTGGTCAAATAGAACATTATAGGTCTCGGTGGGATTCTTTTAAAAAACTGAAGATGTGCCATTCGTTTTAATTTTAAAAATTCATCCAACTTATAAATTTCAATGCAAATGCAGAGAAGAGAACCTGTTGGTTGGGACAATAGGTTTGCTACCACTCCTGGGATGCTCATGAATTTCTATAATATTCCTGAAGATCCATTTCAAGAACAACATTCTGCATGGAAATTGCTTAATAATTTCCAACAATAGTTTTTAGCCTTTATTTTTTAAATTGCTTTCATTATATTCTTTGAGCTGTTTTTTTAAATGCATTTTAAACTAAAATCAAATTGCATTGCTTAACCTCTTCCCTTTCCTTCTTCTATCCCCTCCCAGGTACCCTCTCTGCACCCCCTTCAATGCCCACCCCCAAAGAGATAGCTCCTTCTTCTTTTGTTATTATTGTTTGCACACACACACACACACACACACACACACACACACACACACACACGAACAAATATATAAATACAACTTATTGAGTCTTTTTGTTGTTTGTGTGTATATGGTTTCAGGACTGATCACTTGGTATTGGATAACCAATAAGGGGGCTCCTCCCTGGGAAAGGTTAAGTGTCCTTCTCTCAGTAGTCATTAGTTACCAACTGTTCTTTGTCTAGGGATGGACCCCATGAAATTTTCTCCTTTTTAATCCCAGCATGTCTATTGATATTGTCATTGTTTCCGGTCTTGTTTATGCAGCTATTTCTAGAAAATACTTTCTCATCTCACTACCCAGAATTCTAGCTCTTACAACTTGCTTCCCTGTTCTGCAATGTTTCCTGAGCCTTAGATTGCAGGAGCTGTGATGTGGGTATCCATTGTGGTTAGGCTCCCCTCGACCTATTTATTGGTCTCTGCACTGTGTCCTGTTGTGGTTTTCTGTGTGGATTCCATTCGCTGTAAAGAGAAGCATCTTTGGTGAGGGCTGGTAGCTGCACTCATCTGTGGGCATAAGAAGATTTAGCATGTTGTAAGGAATTGTGCTGGTCTAGCAAGGTGGAGAGAGTAGACTCTTTCTAAGGTCCATAACCTCACTAGCCCCAGGAAGTTGGCTAGGTGTCTATTAGCAGGCAAGATTTCCCTCCTGTTAGCAGGCCTTATGTGGATTAGGCATCTGTTGGCTGCCACCTACATGTGAGTGGCACATCTTGCACTTTTATGCATATTTTGCCATGCTGGTGATTGCCATGGTTCACAGGTGTTGCAGATGAGTAGGACCATTTAATTGTTTCCCTTCCTTGGCAGCTGCTTGTGTAGTATTTTTTAGAAACTATGGAAGCTAGACTTCAGGAAAGAGGCATTCAGGTCAGATCCATCTTCAGTCATCTGAATTGTGTGTCTTATGTGTGTGATATCTTCAGTAATAGGAGTGCACCCTCAATATTGTTTTATGAATCACTTTCACTACCCTGATCAATCATTTAAGAGGACATTTCTTGTGTCTGCACTGGGGCTTTTATTATTCTATGATTCTTGGAAACACTGTCAGCCCAAGTGGCTTAACTTTCTTTAAGATACTATATATGTATATGCATGCATAAGTGTACATATGCATATATTCTTATATATTGTGTATAACTTAGATAAATATATAATAATATGCACCTTGAAATGTTATAAAATAACCTTGGGGTTCCTTGTCTTCTATCCCTCCATCTTCTACATTGACTGAACTCCCTCCTCCCCAGTTGGAGCCCCCTCTCCATTTTTCTGTTTCTCACTCCATAACACCTGTATCCTTCTGATCTCACAAACCCCAACCACACTCATGGTTCCTTTATACTTTCTTGGTCTTTGTGGTTGCTCTGCATCGCACATTCACATCTGAAGATTTTGAAGCTAGGAACCAGAGATGAACGAGAGCATGTGGCATTTGTCTTTCTGGGCCTGGGTGACCTCACAAAATGTAATCTTTTTTAGGTCCTTCCATTTACCTGAAAATTTTGTGATTTCATTTTTCTTTACAGCTGAATAATTCTCCCCCTGTGTGTATGAACCACATTTTCACTGTCTATTCATCTAGTGAATGGCATTTAGTTGTTTCCATTTCCTACTTACTGTGAATAAATATTGCTGACCAAGTGTCTATGGAGTAGAATGAGTCCTTTGGGCATATGCCAAGGAGTGGGATAACTGGGTCATATGGTCAATTTATTTATAGCCTTTTGAGGATTCCTTTAAAATATTCTGTGTTTCTTTTGTGTCTGTTATAATGTTTTCTCTGTTCATTTCTGATTCTGTTGATTTGGGTCATCTCTCTCTTTTGTTTGGTTAGTTGGTCCAATTATCTGTCAACCTTGTTTATCTTCTCAAAGAAACCACTCTTAGAATCATTGATTCTCTGTGTTGTTTGCTTTGTTTCTATTTCATTAATTTCTGCTTTGGTTTTTATTATTTCTCACCACCTACTGAGTTTAGGTTTTGTTTGTTCTTATTTTTCCAAAATCTTGGTATGCATCATTAAGTAATTTATTTGTATTTTTTTCTGAACTTTCAATGTATCACTTAGGTTTATAAACATCTTTCTTAAAACTGCTTTTAATGTATCCTAGAGGTCTTTTGTGTTGTGTTTTCATTTTCTTTTAGTTCCAGGAATATTTTCATTTGTTTCTTGATTTCTTCTTTGATCATTCATTATTCAATAATGAGTTGTTTGATCTCCATGAGTTTATATACTTATTTGTGTTTTGTTTGCTGTGGATTTTAAATTTTATTGCATAATGGTTGAATAGAATACTTGGGATTATTTAAGTTTTCCTGAGTTTATAAGGTTTGTTTTGTTACCCAACATGTGGTCTATTTTATAGAAGATTCCATGCGCCACTGAGTAGAACGTATCTTCTTTGCTGTTTGGGTGGAATATTCTGTAGGCACCACTAGACATAGTTGCCATTTAGTTCTGAGGTTTCTCTGTTAATTATTTTGTCCAGATGACTTTCTATTAAAGAAAATTGGGTATTGAAATCACCTACAATGATTATGTTTGTGTTAATGTGTGTCTTTAATTTCTTCAGTATGCCTCTTATGAAATTGTGTGCACTAGAATTTGGTGCATATGTTTATTATTGTGATAAAATGATTTTTGATTTATTTATTGCTTAGAATGAAGTACTCTTCTTAGTCTCTTTTGATTAGTTTTAGTTTGAAGTCAATATTGTCAGATATCAATATGGCAAAGCTTGTTTATTTCTTGATCCCATTTACTTATAATACTTTTTTCCATTATTTTATTTTAATGTGGTATCTGTCTTCAAAGCTGAGTTTCTTGTAGACAACAAATAGTTGGATTTTGTTTCTTAATTCATCCAGCTAGTCTATGTCTTTTGATTAGAGAATTGAAGCCCTTAATATTAAAGTTATTACAAAAGCTATGTGTAGCTTTCAGTAATTTTGATATTTTTCGTTGTGCTCTGTATCTCATTAAACTAAATTTTTATTTGTATTTTTCTAGAACCTCTTGTATGTTCTTATTCCTCTCTTAAGTTTGAAGTATTGCTTTCAGTATATTTTTTTTTTGTCTTGTTTGTTGAATATAGATTTTTTTTTAGGCAGTGTGTATCATGGGAAATTTTTCTTTCTCCTTTAACTGTGGTAGATAGTTTTTCTGGGTATAGTAGCCTAGGTTAGCAGTTATGGTCTTTTAGAACTCAAATTGTATTGCACCAGGCTCTTCTGGCTTTCAGAGTTCCCACTGAGAAATCAGATGCCATTCGGATGGATTTTTCTTTGTATCTGGCCTGTGTATTTTCACTTGAAGCTCTCAATATTTTCTCTTGTTCTGTATAGTGTTTTAACTATAATGTGCTGTGGGGTATTTCTTTGTAGGTCTTGTCTAGCTGGAGTTCTATGTGCTTCTTGAATTTGTATAGGTGTGTATTTTCTTAGTTTGGGAAAGTTATCTCCTGTGATCTGGTTAAAGATTTGTTCTATGCCATTGACCTACCATTTTTCTTCCTCTGTGCATCTAATTGGAAGATTTGGTTGTTTGATGGTGTCCTATATTTCCTGTATATTTCTTTCCTGTTCTTTACTTTTTTTCCATATCTTTGCTTATTTCATCTAGCTCCTTTACCTTACCTTGGCATTCTGATAGTCTATCTTCTGTTTACTTCATTCTATGTGTAAGGCTTTCCCTGAGTTTTCTAATTGGGATACTGAGTTTTTCAATTCCGTCTTAATTTCAGCTTTTGTTCTCATCATTGTTTCTATTTATTGTATTTAGTTTTCAGGTCCTGAATTATCTTTATCGTTTCATCTAGCCATGCATTTATATTTTCTTGGACATCATTCAAGCTTTTATTGGCATCTTCATGGAGTTCAGTGAAATGTTTGTGTCTTCTTTATTTCTTGAACACCTTGATAAAGTTTAGGGTTGTTCTTTTAAATCATTTGTGCTGGTCTTTATCTTGGTAATTCTCATCAGGGAATACTTCAGTAGGGTTAGTGGATTTGATGGGAGGCATACTGTTTGGCTGTTCATGTTATTTTTGTTTTTGTGATTTGACTTGAACCTGTGGACTTCTGTCTTTGTGTATCTGATGGATAATCTAGACTTCCTTAGATTGGGTGAGGGCAGGGAATGGGTGACATGAGCTAGGCCAGGTAAAGCTCATAAATGAACTGTTTAATTCAACAGGGGAAGATGCTTCACAAATCAAGGGTCTGGAGCTAGGCCCGGGTAATGTGGCTGACAGACAAAGAGTGCTTGCAGGGTTTGGGTCTGGAACTAGGCTGGTGTCTTTGTGCTTTTTAGAGATTAGGTACACAGACTTGACCACAAAGCTTCCATGGAAATTGAAAGTCGCATTTTTGGGCCAGAGCAGTTAAGAGCACTGGTTGCTCTTCTGAAGGACCCAGGGTTGGTTCCCAGCACCCACATGCTGGCTCACAACTATCCATAAATCTAGTCCAAGGGAATTCAATACCTTCTCTGGCTTCTAATGAGTATCTAGGATGGATGTGATGCACATGATATACATGTAGGTAAAACACCCATATCCATAAAGTAAATAAATAGATCAGGGAGAGAGAGAGAGAAAGAGAGAGAGGTTGCATTTTGCATTTTATCTCAAACAAACTTTAGTAGTGAATTCTTTTATTTTTACCTTTTTTTTATTTATCAAGATTTCATATGTGAGTATACTGTGTTTACACAATTTCTACCACTCCCACCTCCAACTTCTCTTGTGTTCCCACTAGCACTTCCTCTGGAATCCACAACCTCTTCTTCTGTAATTATTGTGATCTCTCTCTCTCTCTCTCTCTCTCTCTCTCTCTCTCTCTCTCTCTCACACACACACACACACACACACACACACACACACACACACATGCACACACATACATTTTTTTTACAACAAAAGAAAGAATTCCACCTCAGGCTTCTCCAGGGGTGTCATAGACCCTTAAAAAGGTGCCCTTGCTTTCTATTCTGTAATCAATACTGGACATTCCCTATTCTTTAGTTCAGTGTATGGGAGGTCCAGGTCTCAACAACCATCCAGTCAGATGGCCTCCAGGCCCATGAATTTTTGTGGAGTGGCATTATAGCCCAGAACCCTCCACTCCTACAAATTTCCTGTGATGATCTCATTCTAATTATGATCTTTGATTTCGGAAGTACTTGAAAGTTAACTAAATATGGCATCTGTAATACCAGCACTGGGGGGTCTGAGGCAGGAAGAACTCCATGAGTTTGAAGCCAATGGGCTACATAGGGAGTTCCAGGTGAGCCTGGGCTGCTCTAGAGTGAGACCTTGTCTTAAAAACAACTGAAATAAAACAAAATAAGTACTTGAAGGTTGTAGCCACTGTGGTGGTATAAATAAAAATGACCCTCACAGGCTCATATATTTGAATGCTCTGTCCCTAGTTAGTAGAACTATTTCAAAAGGACTTAAGGTCTTGTTGGAGGAGATGTGTCAACGGGGGTGGGCTTTGAGTTTTCAAAAGCCCATGACATTTCTGATTAACTCTCTGCTTCCTGTCTGGGGACAGGATGTAAGCTCTCAGTTACCACTTCTGTGCTGTGTCTGCCTGCCACCATGCTCTGAAACTGTAAGCAAGGCCCTAACTAAACGCTTTCTTTTATAAGTTGTCTTGGTCATGGTGTTTCGGCACAGCACTAGAACAGCAGTAAAGACAGCCACCGAATCTGTTTTCCTGTTTCTTAGTCCTTTAGAGTTTGTGATTCTCACAGACAGTCTGGTGCAGCAGCCCTGAAAACGTGTGCTCAGATGTCTTACATATTTGATTAACAGCCCCAGCCACTTGCTCTGGATCTATAATCACATTTATGCCAAAGCCATACTCCCCAAGAACTGTCCTAGCCAATAACTGAGTGTGTGATGGCCAATAAAATGAACTAGTCTAATTAGATAGAGAAACTTTCTGAACAGTGACTTAATTCAAGGGATTCCCAGTGGCCTGCCTCTAATCTTGGAGTTTTGCTGTAGGCTCAGTCTTTTCATACCCAATACTCTTTCCCTCTCCTTCAGAGCATCAGGCCAGAATGGTATTCTCCAGGTTATCCTGCCTCCATCGGCACACTCCCTTTTGACTATACAGATACTCCCTGCCCAGCACATTTCTTTTATATCTAACATCATCTTGGTGTTTGATTCTCAGAGATTCTAAACTAACACCCATTGGTGCTAAATATCTACAGTTTGCAGCTTCAAAGATTTTGAACAAATTTTAATTTGGGACAACAGGAAAAACTCCCCCTAACATTCTGGTACATATACTGTAGGTTCACATTTTTGAATTATTTGGTACAATGCTAGATAGTTAAAACCAAAACAACAACACCATCATCACCACTACCATCATCATCATTGTTTGTATGTGTGTGTAGGCTTGAAACAACACAACATTTGAAATCAAATCATTTTGGTTTCGATTCCTGGGAGAATTCCCCAGCTTTACAGTTTGCCCTACTTGAATAAATAGAAGCAGTACAACACTATGAAAGGATTTATTTGACACAGTGAGGCCCGCTTTACAATTCACAGATTTATTTTTTTCTTTACTAACAATGGTCTTGAAAGCATCCCTTCCTCTTCCCACATGTGAAAAAACACAAAACTATTTGATTAGACCCAGAGCTAAGCCCTGTCATTCCCATTTTGCAACTGATGACACTAAGGCTGAGGAAAAAGACTTTCTCTGGCCCAAGTCAAACCAGCTAGGACACAACAGAATCAAAACTGGATAGAAATATTAGTGACTGTACTGTCTTTGTTCTTTTCCTCTGTTTAGAACCATATCCAGTAATCTTTACAGCATTTCCAATAATTAATTTTATGGATCTATACACTTGAAATTAAAAAATAACACTTTGTCTAAACCCATATTTAACTGTGCCTAGATATTTTCTATTAGTGATTGGAATCACCTTATTGGACAATCTTAGTTTATTTTTCATTGGCTGCTTTACTGAGCCTCATCAAATGTATTTGCTTTGCAGAGCTACAGTGGATTAATCCTGAATAAGTAATTTGGAAATGTTTTTATTCATTTCTATGGAAACCATCTATTTGGATTTTCAAATATCAAGATCATGGAGATTTGTTGCAGTCCAATAGCAATCTTAGTTACAGCAGTGTCGGCTTACACATTAAGGGCACAGTTTTGCTTGGGTGGCCCTTCAGAAATCCATAATTGGTGTGGAACACTGACACTCAGAATGAGCGAGGCCGCTGCAGATTAACAGTCTTGGTGAAACAGGCCCCTTGGAGCTTATTAGTTCTATCTGCTTCCGTATTAACCTCTCGTCGCCCACTTAGTCCATTTCATTTGCCTCTGCTGGTGCTGAAAGGGTCAACCTTGAATATGAAGGTCCGATAGTCCAAGTAATATGTTTCCTGGCCTTTCCCCCATGAACAAACCTCTTTTTAATTTTTTTTTTTAAAAAAGAAACCACACTTTTCTACAGTCAAGGCCTTATCTTTTCATTCTCAGGGTGTATATCTGTGTCTCCAATATCAATTCACTCTCACTGTCTGATTTCAGGAGCTCTTTGGGCTGTGGCACTCTTCTCCTCAAGGATGCTGAGGAGCCGTCTGTGTGTGGAGGGTGGACACTGGGTGTTATGCAATGGATACTTCCTGGGTGCTTTGGCCATGTGGGTTTTTTTTTAAAGCAGCATGAAAAATGGCCTAAAGGGCTAAGAACATGGTAGACATTCTGATATATGTATACACACAGACATCCTGTATCTGTTTTTCTTTCTCTTTTTGCTTATTTAATTTAATTTATTTTTATTCATATGCATGTGTGTGCCTCTGTGTGGGTATTTGGATGTCCGTGTAGGTGCTGATGGAAGTCAGAAGAAGGTGTTGGATTCTTTGGAGCTAGACTAACCAATGGTTGTAAACCACATGACATGTGTCCTGTGCAAGAGCAGTATGTGCTTATATTCACTAAGCTATTTGTCAAGCCTCATAACCAAATAATTTTTGTCTAAAATAGTTTCTTAAAGTATTGATCGACTAGTGCTGTATAAAATGTAAAACAGCATTTAGCAATGCTGAAATATTAGGTTATATTCTTATGAGGGTCGTGATATGTTTTAAAAGCCAACCCAGAGGCTATGGAAGAAGGACCAAGTCACACTCATTTTGAAGAACTCTTCGTCTTGACTTCATGTAATGGCTGATGGCATCACTACATCAGCTGTCCTTGACATGCCACTGTCTGTCTCCTGTGGGCATCAGATAAAGAATTTTTGCTTCAAAAATTTAATCCATTTGTCTTTAATGAAATGAGCATTGTGTCTATGTGTACACCTCCATCTTGCCACTTGCTTCCTATTTATTTCATGTTTTCTTTTCTCTCCTTCCATTTTTCTTGAGTAATTAACTAATTACATTTTCCTATTTATTTATTAAATTTTCATGTTATTATTTTATTAATGATTAACCTGAAAATCACAATGTATATCTTTGACATTACAATGATTAATTTATCCACTTTAATATTTCTGGAAACTTGGCACATCATTGGTTTAGTATATCTAGAAAGCTATCCACCCTTTAGTGCTCTTTCTGGCCTTTCGGATGACCCATGTATTTTAGTTGTTGATGTGTTTTAAGTGTCACAAACCCCATAGTTATCTACCCCAAACTCATTTTTGGTGGCACATGCAGTATTTCTTCCTCTGTCCCTCATTCCCTTGTGTGATCATTTTGGTTTGTTTGAAATTCTTCCTTTGCTATTTCTTCGTGTGCTGACCAGTGGTTAATGAAGCCCCTTAGGTTTCGTTTCTCTGTCCATTGTTTGTTTTTAGCCGGAGGTATAGATTTTCACCAGATACAGAATTCTGGGATAGCGTCTTTTCTTCAGCACTTTCACAATATTATTCTGATGTATCTGGCTTTCATTATTTCTTTCAAGCACTAAGTTGAAAGCCACATTGTTTCTCTTTTGGCAATACTGTGATTTTTTTCTTTTCTATTTTTAAGTCTCATTTCTTCTGTTTTTGGGGATTTAACTACTTTTAATACATTGCCACTCAGGACAGTGCTATGTGGCTTTGGCTTTGTCCTGCTTTGGACTCCTCAAATCTGTCTTGATATCCTTTGCTAGCTTTGGCAAACTCTTGTCGTTCTAAGAATACCTCTTTCCTATCATTTCTTGGCCTTTTGGCGTGGGCCGAGCATGAAATACTATGTCTCTATTTCCTCTCTTCTCTGTCAGAGTAGACCGATCTATTTTGACCCAATTTGGTAAGTCTCTTTCACTTTAAGACATTTACCTCTTTGTTCTTGCCACATATCAATTTCCATCTTTCCCAGTCTCTCTTCCAGCTTCCTGGTTCAGGCTTCTCTGCTGGATCTAATTTGTTGCTAATGTTGTTGGTTGTTAATCGTGGTTGTCAATTTGACGTGATGTGTTGGCAGCAGATGCTGAACAGGCCTTGTACACAGCCTGTTTGCTTGCCCTACATTGCCCTAAGGTACCCTTTTGTCCTTCCTCTTTTCCTGTGGTCAGTAAGTCACAGGATGTTTACGATATAGCTATTGCTGGAACATTGTTTCAAGAATCAGCTCTCTGCTTCCGGTCTTCCTGTTTGGCTGAGCTGCTGCGATGGGGATGGGAAACTGAAGAGGATGGGAACCTGAAGACCATACCCTGACCCCATGGAGAGTAGGAAGTAGCAGGGTATATAAGGCTGATGGATAGTCAATAAAGGACTTTCTTTGAATGATGAACCACGATGTGTCCTGAGTGCTGCTTAACCTCGACATCCCTCGCCAGTTTTGGGTCTCAGGCCTTGCGGGTCACAGCAGTGATGTCGATTGACGCAGGAGACATACCTCTGGGCATGCCTGTGAGCCTGTTTCTAGATCAGATTACTTCAAGCGGGAATACTCACCCTGAATGTGGATGGCGCCACTCAATGGGCTGAGGTGCAGACTGAAGAAGACAAAGAAGGCACGCTAAGCACCAACACTGACTGTTCTCTGCTTCCTGACTATGAATGTCACATGACCAGATGCCTCAAGCTCCTTCATGACTCCCTACTCTCAAACTGGAAGCTTGTTTTTGCCTGCTACTTCATCACAGCAACGAGGAAAGTGACTGGTTCGGTCTCTTACACCGACAATTTAAGATGTTACAGTTTTAGTTGTAGACTTCTAATCCTACTGAAAACTAGCTCCTAATGCTACAGCACAATCCTACATTCTTTCATTTTGTTCACTTTCTCTGTATTTTATTAATGTATTTATCACATTTATCTATTTCTTTATTTAAAAGTTCATATCAGAAGTGAGTCTCTATTTCCCATCTTATTCTGTTGGCTCTAAATCATGACTTCAGTTTGCTAAACTTTAATAAATTTTGGCTTGATGTATTGCTTTGGAGTTTCATGATTTGGCCGAGTAAAGAAGCAAGCATCTTAGTTCGTTTTCATTCAAGTCTGGCAAGTCTGTTTAGCCTGTGTTTAGATAGAACCTTTCCTGAGGGCAAGTCCTCAGAGTTTTGGCTGAGTTCGGCCCTCATCTCCTCAGCCCTCAAATTTACAAGCACTTCAGATTTTCCCCTTCAGAAACGTTTAACTCAATATTTTATCTCCCAGGGCTTTAAGACAGTCACGCCTTTGTTTGCTTGGTTGGTTTTGGTGGTTCTTCAGCTTAGACTCAGAGCATCATAGTTGACAAGCATGTGCTTGAGCACTGAGCACTCCCTCCAACTCCAAATTTACGTGTCTTGAGGCAGTGAGTGGCTGTGCTCAGCCAAAGTGCTTGCACACTGTGACACTGTAGTTTTCTTTCTTCTGCTTTCTAGAAGTTTTTGGGTTAGGTCTCCATCTTCTTGAGGAACTCTGTAGCTCCAAACTCCAGGTTTCTCTTGAGAAGATTATGTTATTAAGATTAAGGGGATGTGTTCAAGGCTCTCCATGATTTAATTTTATCACTCTGTTTCTGTGACAGCCACTAGGCTTCTGCTTTCCCTTGCCATATCATCCGTCTTTGACCTGAAACAAGGTTGATCAATTTGGGAACAGAACTGGAAAATGACCTCAGAGATTAAAAGATTAGTTCACATTGCAATGTTGTTCTTATGAAGAATTTTAATGAACATAATCCTAATTTTAATAAAGCTAATTCTAATTATTTTCATAACTCTCTAGTAAGGCCTTATAGTACTGTTGGTCTGCTGTGGGGCACATGATTTCTCTTAGCCTTCGTGCTTCCTTCATTAGTTTTAGGTCACCATTCAATAGCCTAATCTGGAGTTGACTGCAGTAATTAATATATCTTTGACCTTGTGCTTTTGCATATGAAATGCCTTGGTTATTGTTATTCAATGTATTTTCAAGGACTATCTTACAAACATTAATAGAAAGAAAAAGCTCAATGTTTTCCTACTTATTTTCTGAACTGATGTTACACAGACCTCTTCCCCTCTTTCTTTTCAATCCTCTCTGTCTGGAACACCCACAGTACCTATTTATATGTTTTTATACACACAGACCATGTATATGGTTACTCGTGCATATTCTTTATAGTACACATCAAAGAGCTTTGTGTATAGTGGGCAAAAGGAATAAAAAAAATGCTGTCAGTCTAATACTGGGGATACCAAGAGACTAAGGTCAGACTCATCCTCACTGCTTGCAAAGAGAACATCTTGAACGATCTTTTTTGAGATGGGACCAGAACCACACTGGTGATACTTCTTTTGTGTTGTTTCACAGTAGGGTTAAAATTCTCTTTCTCAGGACCATCAAATAGTAGAAAAACATTAAATATGACAAAGGCAATTAGGTTGGAGATACCTACATACCTTTGTATCAAAAACTATTATAGGAATTGTTGTGGCAGTCACAATTGAGAAAAATCCATGTACAGTCTATGTTTTCAAAATGGTAGGTATAACATTTTTGTGTCAGAAATGTTTCTACTATAACAAGAGATTTTCACTCCTCAGCTACTCCCCTATATTTTGTGATACTGTGCACAAGAACCTGTGAAAAATTATATTTCAGGCTTTGCCTGTTCTGCATCATGAAGCTTAGTTGAAACAAGGCATATATAATATATTATATACTATATAATCTACAGTAAAAACATGTAGATATATGTTACCATCAACATAAGGAAGAATCTTCTAGAAGCTATGTGAATAGTACAGGTAGTAAACATTCTAATAATCTGAGAAGATGACCATCCTAGGGGTGGTCTAGCCTGAGGTCTGGATTCTATCTTGTCCTTGGACCTCATGTAACTCATTTATCCCCCAAGAGACTTTGACTTTAATGTCTTCTTTCTTTCCTGTGTGTTAGACTAATGTAGCCATTCATCCTGAAAGAGACATGGATTAATTTAATAAGGCATCTCATTTCAGATGGCTTTAATAGTCTGAGTTGCTTTTAAGGAAAACTCGTAAGACAAGTAAAGAGTTTCCTGTGCACTGTATGGATGACATCTGGCTTCAAGGAGGGTCTCGGTGTGGATCCATTCACAGAGAAAGCATAGCTTTAGCACAACAATTCTGGGAAGACCCACAAGCAGGGGAGGGGTTGTCCTATGTCTCACCAGAAGTGTTAAATGAGGAAAAGCATCACAGATGAACTGAATGAGCCATGTCATTGGAGCGATAGAACTTGGGCCTGTTCCCAAGTGTAATGGTGTCACAGTACTAGTAACTGGTAAGAATCACAAAGAACATGCCAGAGTGCTGTTTGAGAACTAACTGTGACGTGGCCGTATCCTTCATCGTTTGCTAGTGTTCGTTCATTCAGTATGATAGGGAACTGTTAAAAATCACCATACATACCGCCTCACCACATGGAGCCATGTGGCAAAATGTTAAAAACTTAGGCTATAAAAGTATATGTTCATAGCTAGTCGGACTATTGCTTGCTTCTCTCCCTCAGAAGTTTTCATGGTGCCATGAAAGCCAGCCCGCAGGGAGGAGGCTTTCAAGTCAGGTCCAGCTTGTGTCCTTTGGGTCCTGTGTCAGAAAAGCACGGTGTCTTCACTAATAGGACTCACCTACCACCTCTGGGTGGAACAGCAATAACATGCAGTATTTGGGGAGTCTTTTGGACAACCCTGACCAACAACTCAAAACAATGCTCATACCTGGTGTCAGGGCCTATGAACGACAGCAATGACCAGTGTGCCTTGTTAATGATAAGGGTGCAATAGTAGCAAGTATAATTCCTAACTACATATAAATATTTATTCTTTCTTGTTTTGTTTTTGTTTTACGAGACAGGGTTTCTCTGTGTAGTCTTTGGTGCTTGTCCTGCATCTCGCTCTGTAGACCAAACTGGCCTCGAACTCACACAGATCCGCCTGGCTCTGCCTCCCGAGTACTGGGATTACAGGTGTGCACCATCCCCACCCGGTTGAATATATTTATTCTTATACACGCAAATAAGTGCAGTTTTCACACCTTGTCAAAGAAACTTCTCTGTGCAATAGACAGGGGCCATTTCAGAAAACCATAACACATCAAAATGCAGATAACGAGAGACTATGTGGTGCTCAGTCCCAACAGAAAGAATTAAAACAAAGCCCTTGCACCTAAGGCTCAGGGATTGTTTCAGAAGGAGGGCGGGTGTGGCAGAAAGATCGTCAGAGCCAGTGGAACAGGCAATTTTCTGTGACCCTGTGTCTCCTAGAAATGTTAGCAAATCTCCACCTATGAATTCTGATCAATATGGCTACCTAAGCAAAACCTGAACAAGGATGAAGGCAATGGACATGCTAATGTGGGCGGGGAACACTCATGGGACTCAACTCCACAAAAAGAATTATAAACAACTGGAGAATGTTGAAAGTGGGAGAAATTGTCTCCTTCAGTGCAGATCCTCCCAATTGGTTATTCAATACCAACTGTTCAGCCTGAGATCATCTACATATAAGTAACATTGTATGAACTGAGCAGGTTGTATTTATGTATTTAGGAATATACATTTATGCACATGTATAAATGATGTGTGTAACAGCAATTAAAGTAAAAGAGAGCATGATTTTGAGAGAGAACAAAAGAGTCGCTTGGGAGGAGTTTGAGGGAGGAAAGGAAAGGGGGAAATGTAATTTTTATGATTTTTAAAAATAAAATTCTTATGAAAGTTTATTTTTAGTTGTTACAGATTTTATAAATAGATAAACGAAAAAGACCAGGGAGAGCCCAGACTCCAAACAATAAGAGCTAATTTGGATGGTGCATTATAATTTTCTTTTTTCCATTTGTTCTTGCCCACACTTACATAATTAAAGCAATATTAATAATTACTAAAATTTCACTTTCATTTAACAAATATCTTGCAGCTCATATACACATTACGTTTTATTACTAACTTCAAAGAACTCCAAATCTAGTAAGAGGGCAGACATATTGGACCTGGCAAATAGCATAGGATAGAGAAAGTCAGAGGGCCTTTTGGTTAAAAGAAAGTGGGACGAGAAATATTCACAGAAGGGCTGTGACCACAAAGACTTAGTGAAAACAGGAGAGTTTGAACTGGATCTTGAAGGACAGGCTTTCCGTAGATCATATTGGGCATGAAATGATGTTCTTTGTGGAGAAAATTCACAATTAAGGGAAAAGAGAAAGAAACACAGCAGTATTTGTGGAATGGCCAAAATCCACATTGTGATAAAGGAAACATGAGAGAGGCTGAGGGACAGACAGGAAGACATCTTGTTGCTGGGCTAAAAGGTGTGCTAAGTTGATGCACTGAATAGCTGGGGGATGCATTTTACAAGGTTCTTTACATCTGTTTCTTGAACAGTGTGTTTTCAGGAACACATGATCACTTATATACAAATGATATAATTTAGACTAAGAAAACATAACCTTCCAAGGTCAAAAAGCCAGTGTCCTCTCTGCCCTGCTATCCTTCCTAGGTTTTCATTCACACCACATTAGGCCTTGCTGTGTGTATTTTATTCTACTATACATACCATTTGTGGGGAGGGCGGAGTTCAAAACAGCCCCCAGCTAAATTCCGTGATAATCAAGTGACTGGTAGAAGATTTTTCTATAGGCAGCTGGGCGTGGTGGTTAGAAAACAACCTTAAAGTCTTGGTATTAATCCATGCTCTGCTCTTTACCAGGTGTTCAACCTTATCAAGATGTGTGGTCGGAAGTGTTCTTGCTTTCAATATGTCGGATGATAGAAGAAGGCTTTTGCCTGATGTCACCTCTTTGCTTCTTGACCTGTAGATCTGTGAGCTACTGTATTGCTGTGATAAACTACCTGACGAAGTCATCTCGAGGAAGGGAAGGTTTGTTTTGGTTCACAGTTTGAGTGGATTGTCTGTCCATTGCGATGGGAAGGCACTGAGGAGCAATGAAGGGAAGTTGTGCATACTGTGCCCATAGTCAGCAAACAGAGGCACACCAATGCTGCTGTTCATCTGACTTTCTTCTTTTCTTCATTTTTATTCAGTCATGGACCCAATCAATGGGATGGTGTCACTCACATGCCAGGTAGGCCTTCTTTCATCACTCAAACCTCCCTGGAAACACATTCACCGACATGCCCAGGAGTGTGTCTCCTAGGTGATTCTAAATCCAGTCAATTTGACGATAAACTACCACAGCCACTGATTCTGTTCACTGTATACCAATGTGCCTTGTTATGGCAACACCAGACAGACTGAATATTCACGAAGTAACCTCAACCAGTAATCAGTACCTCTTTGTTGTGCTGTTCAAATCTTCGCTCTATAGCTATGGCTACACAGAACGTGCTCTCAAGCTGAGTATTTTCCCACACTCACCTTTATCCTCTTCCCATTTTAGCTCCCACCAAAGTTTCAAGTGTTCCTGGCTGCTGTTGGTATGCCGTGCTAGTTTTATTTGTGCATGCACATCTGTGTGCTCGTTCTTAAATAAGATGGCCCTGGCTTTTGAGAGAGTGTAAAGGCAAGATGTGTTCAGACTTTTTATCTTATTTTTTTTCTTCAGATTAGTGATACGTGGTATAATTTTTTAAACGATGCTGGGCACTGGTAGTGAGCCATGGCTGTCATTGCCGTTAAGGTGATTTTCTACAATGGATTATATTGCGAGGGTGTTCAGTAAGGTAAATGAGACACACCTTCACATTACAATATTTTCAACCTTCAGTCCTTGCCAGGACATGACCACACCATCAGCCAAGAAGCACCTATATTTTGATATAAAGAATCAACTTTAATTGGAAGTGTGACATTCCTAACAATGCCCTCTGGGGTATCAGTAGTAAATACTCAATACTCACCATGTTGACAAGGTCCAGACACCTGGGGAAAAATCAGCTTGTAGAGAACAAATCTAGAGTTTAAGGTGACAGGCAACTTACTTAGTGAGAAATGCACTCCCTGTGCCTATTCCTTTGGCTTTCTCAGTTAGGAGACATATGCTTGGAAAGAATGTATTTTTTTCTCCAGAATATTTCTCCTTTTTTACCTCAGAATTGATCAAGCATTAGATAACTACACGTCAGAGTTAAACGATATAGCCTATGTGTGAACTCAAACTCGGAGGTTCCTTGAGATTAGGAAAAAGACAAGCATGTCCTTAACTGCCCATGAAAGTTGGTCTTGGGATGTTAGAAGAAGCCCTGCTTTTCTGCTTGGCTTACAAGGTGCCAGTGGAGGCTGCATTTGAGAGGGATTTTTGTTTTAAGTGTGCAGGAGAGGAGATGCATTGGAAGGAAAAAGAAATCCATTGCTCTTGCTCTCAGGAGATACTCTGGAAGGTTGTCAGTCCTTTGTGAACATAATCATGTGAACAATGTTCTAGGCAACGATTGAGTCAGTTCTCTCCAGCTTGCAGGCTTCAGATACTAGGTCCTGACTTTGCACAGTTCTTTGCCAGAAGAGTGGCTGTACTGGTTGGGTTTTTCAACTTGACACAAACCTAGACTTATCGGGGAAGAAGGTATTTTAATTGAGAAAATGCCTCCATAAGATTGGCCTGTAGGCAAGTCTGTAGGACATTTTCTTGATTAATGATTGATGCGGGAGGACCCAGTCCACTATAGGTAGTACCGCCCCGGTCAGGTGGTTATGGCATATGTAAGGAAGCAAAGGGGACAAGTCATGAGAAACAAGTGAGTAAATAGCATTCCTCCATGGCCTCTGCCTCAGTTCCCTTCTCCAGGTTCCTACCCGAATCTCCTGCCCTGACTTCCCTGGGGGACAGACTGCAATGTGGAAGAGTATGCCCAATAAACTCTATTGTACTACCTAAGCTGGTTTTGGTCAGTGTTTTATCATAGCGATAGAAAGCACACCTGGACCATGGTCCAGTTGCTCCTTTTAGCTGTGGGTCTGCTTTCTCCCTGTCTCACCCATAGACTCTCTAATTTCCATGCACAACTTCTTTGTCAGACTTGCTTTAAAGGAAAATCAACTTAACTACTTCGCATTTATATAATTGATTTAATTAAATATGGACTTCTGTTATCCTTTAGGAAGCATGGAGCTGTTTTAATACACATCTACATGCACTATTGGTTACTAAGGTATTTATAAGAATTCCCATATACATTCAGTTATTCAATCTTGGATAAGTTCCATCTTCTTGTAATGTACTTGTGATAGAAAACTTAGATTTACTCATATAATTTTCAACTCACAATCATTTTCTAGGAGCATTTCATAATTTTTTAAGTTGTCTATACCATATGCTTCTACATATGATGAGAAAGTGAAACAGACCTGCAAAGCATATCTGTAGAATAAAAATATTTAGGCATTTATATATTAAAAACCTTGAAACAATCCAATTTATACATGTGCTTTATAAGGAGGTGCATGAGAGACAGATAAATTCATACATAAAGTTTTTATTTAAATTTTCCCCCTTCCAAGCAAGCTTCATTTACATCCTAGTACTGTACAAAATTTACATTCTCTGTGACTTTATTCCCTTCTCACTTTCTAGAAATTTGTATCTCTCTGAAATACAGAAAGCTTTAGAGTTCTCATAAGTGCTTTTATTTAATTTGGCTAGTGATAAAAAATAAAGCAAAGAACAAATCTAAGGAAAGCTGAAACGCTTGTATAAACAACGACTTTTGGAAGAAACGGCGATGGCTGAGAATATGGTTTCTGAAACAGCACGTGCTCTTCAGGATGCCAGGGGGAGTTTCCCCCATTCTTATTGTCTTTCTTTAATATATTCATATGTTTTCAAGGAAAAAAAAGAAAGCTGATTGCACTGGTTATGTATATATATTCATATATATATATTTTTACAACGGATCCTTTGGATCTGAACATACAAATACATACAAAACAACAAAGATTGCACTTTTCTGTAGAAACGTTGTTGGATTCTGGTGTGCCCAGCCATCTTGAGGTGCTCACGAAAGCTTACCGTGAAGGCATTTGTTCTCATCTGTGGCTTCCTTTACTTGGTATTTTGAATATCACATTTGTTGAAGGGTTCACACTTCTTTGTGGTTAAAAAATAATATTTAGGCGCTTATAAGTGCCAGTTGTTGGTCAAACTCAGATGAGCTTGAAAGTCAAATTCATGTTCCTGTTAGTTTTGCTTTTCTGATTGGCCACAAAGAGACCATGTCATGCTCTCCTGATCTTTTTCAGTTCCTAAAGACAAGTATCAATTCTCACGCAACCGCATCCAGGCATCTCTGGTGATGAGCGGAGGAATAAGAGAATTGAGTGTCTAAAGCCAGCTAAAGGTGAGGAAGTATACTGTCAGGTGCTATGAATTTGCAAATTTTTTTATTAATTATTTTAAAATATTTACTTTTATTTTACATGTACAAGTGTTTTGTTTATAAGTATGTAAGTGCACTGCATGCGTACCTGGTGCGATGGATGCCCTGGAACTAGAGTTATGGAGGGTTGTAAACGCCATGTGGGTGCTGAGAACCAAACCCAGGTCCTGTGCCTGAGAAGCAAGTGCTCTTAACCACTGAGCAAGCTCTTCAGCTGTAAGTTATGTGTTTGAAGAACCAGAAAGATAATTGAGGTTGTACTCAAGAGAAGGTTTTCCTTGTGTGCCTGAATTCCTGAAAGTGATTTGTCAGCTTTGTTTTGGATTGAATTTGGGATAAATTGTTATCCAACAGAATTTCTGAAATATTCTAGGATGGAATTTGTTGGTCTTGTCTTTCGAGGTAAATTGTCCTTATGTTCACTACATAAAATGCTACAAGAAATGAGGAATCAGAAGCTTCTGGGAGCTGAAGAGCGACAGAGTGTACTTGGTTTTAATTTTCAAGGAGAATCAAAGACATGAAATTAAGACTCTGGCAGAGAACAATTGCTAAAGAGACCAACAACTTACTTTTCCCTAATCTCCTGTGAGCTGTAAGGAATACAAACTATGACTGTGTAGAAACAAAGATGCCCATCTTCCATCTTCTGTGGTTTTTGGTGAAGAAGCCAAGCGTGACAGATACAGAATCAAGTGGCAATTTCTGGAATGCAGGGTCAACATTCTGGTGGGTCGGATTTTGAATCATTCATGTACAAAATATCCTCCAAATGTCAACGTCTATCACATGCAGTTAGGACACAATGCACAATACGGATCTTAGGTCTCTGGGGCCAATCTTCTGGGGTTTATCGTTCTCTCTTTGAAAGTTCATCTCCTCATGACTTTGTGTAAAGGTGGAACAAGTTAACCAGTCTGATATGGAAGAGTCGCCACCACTGCAAGCTGAGTGTGATCTGAGTTGCAGACAACAGTCTCTGCTCAAGAGCAGGCCTCTTTCTTTTGTAGTTACTTGTGAGTCAGGAAGCAGAGGTGGCTTTTGGCCATGTACCCCTGGAATGCATGGTTCATGCAGGACGGCAGCCTCACCTGTCACCGCATCCTCGACGTGGCACTGTGCCAGGGTTTCCTGCTGTTATTTATTGTAGGGAACACAGGCTGGTAGGATGACTGTCGCACAGGCTGGGCCTGCCAGGGGTTCAGCCACATCACCTTCGAGTTCAGTCCAGGTTCCCTTTTCTGGACAATAGCAGATCGTAGATGACTTGTAGGCACCCTGGAACGGCAGAGCAGGGAGTACTTAGGGGAAGATACTCAGAGCAGCAACGGTCATGTGTCACTCTTCACAGCTTCTCTGGGAAGACCGACTCTCTGTTCAGCCTAAAACATTGCAACTGCGCTCAATGGGTTTTCAGCTGTTGTGTTCCAAGGAAATATTTGAAACTGACATTTCAAAATCTTGTAGGTGTGTGTGTGTGTGTGTGTGTGTGTGTGTGTGTGTGCGCGCGCGCGCGCACGCGTGTTCAGGAGCATGTGTATGTGTGCAAGTGAGCATGCTTGCATGTACATGTTTGTAGAGAACAGAGGCAAACTCCAGTGTTGCTTAGCTCAAGTGTCCACGTTTTCTTTTTAAGACAGGATTTCTCCTGGGCTTGGAACTTGCCAAGTAGGCTAGTGTCTGCCTCGTCCACCTCCACAATGCTTAAACTAAAGTCACAAGCCATCACATTTAGAGTTTTTGTTTTTATGGGACTCCTGGATACTAAACTGAGGTCCTCATGCAGGCAAAATGAGACTTTACTAACCAAGCCCCTCCCTAGTCCTTGTGGGGTATTTTTGACAGTCAGTGATCAAACTCAAATAAATACCTAGAACATCTTCAATGTTCAATGACCACTTTCCAACAACTGGCTCCCAAATGGGAGTTTTCCAGTAGGTTTAAATTAAAGAAAAAATAAGACACACATTATTATTTAAATGGTTGAAGTCAAGTGGATGTTAGATTGTTGCTTCATGTCTTTGTTTTTATTTTTATGTTTTACTGTGGAGAATGAGACTCAAAACAGCGAGGCATTTTTAAGTAGACTGAAAACATCTCCACATATTGACTTATTTATTTTCAAGAGGCCACACAGCAAATAACAACGGCTTTAATTGTGGTGCCTTTGTCAACTTCAATGCTAATGCTTGAGTAAAAATTTCCTTCCCAAATTAAATCATAGGAAACAAATAAAAACCCCAACAAAACTCATGCTATTTTCTGAACGTATATTCTTGATGTCTGCCTGAATGCATCTCTACTCTTGTAGTGAACAATTTGCTCCAGACAACAGGCACATGTGTGAAAACCCAGGTTTATAAGTCAACTTGTATTTGCCTTTATATAATTAACTTTTAAAAACTTTGTATCATAAACTTGTTGGATGCAAAATAAATAAAATGTTATTAAAACTCCAAATTGATCTTATAAAACTAGCATAGATAAAGAAGGCAATATCAAAATAGTCATCATTGTAAGAGTAATGAAATTGACTCCTAGGCCTGAGGTCTCTCCCGATTTGATGTAATCTAAACACATAGTCTCCTTTCCAAGATACTGTTTTTCTTTTCTTTTCTTTCTTTCTTCTTCTTTTTTTTTTTTTTTTACAAAAGATAGCATAAACAAAATAAAAATATGAATAAATAGTAAAAAGCTTGACCCTAATCAACTCCTGACTAACCTAATCAACTTCAGACTTCTAGTCTGAAGAACTATTTTAAACAACACAAGAAGGTTATTAGCATTCCCACAATGTGGGGTATTCTGGGTGACAGATGTGATTATTTTGTCAACAAGTCAGGGAACACAAAGTGGGACAGAGGTAATTAATGTTCTAAACCGAGAGGGGTCTATGGGACATAATAACCAAATACATGTGAGATCTTGATTTGAATGTTTTGATTTGAAAGATACAACTTTCTGTTTGTAAGCCAATAGGAAAAATTTGAATTTGGATTGGACATAAAGCTACACTTACAGGTTTTTTTTTGGGGGGGGGGGCTCTGATAACTGGTTATATAGAGAATATCTTTTTTTACACAAGAGAATAACTTTTTAAAAGATGAATACTGAGATCTCTAGGGTGAAATAGGACATTTGGGATTTGCTTCACATTTTTTTCAGTTAAACTTTAAAGGAAGGGTTTATTGATGGATGGCGACACTGATGATGGGGAAGGGAAGGTCTACCATCATTTCAGTGTGTGTTTATGTTTGTAAATTTTCATGACGGGAGGGGGAGCGAAAAGCAAGTTCATGTCCTAAATAGAATTCACAGACATTGAAGAACTAATTTCCATGTTTTGCTCCTTCTGGTCAGAAACTGTTCAGATTTTCCTATTCAGTTTCTACAGAACATTTGGAAAATCATTTCATTTTGGCTTGGAGTTGGAAACCAGAATTGCAAACACATGGGTACAGGAGCAAGTTGGAGATGTAACCCCTGCTGTGGGACAGTCGATGGGTAGCAAGCCATTTCTACTGCACCCATGCCGGTTCTGTCTACCTGCTCACAGTGCTGTGCCACCTCCACAAGATCCTGATGTTCTTGAAGGTCCATGTAGGATGAGAGCGGGGGAAATGAGCAGAAGTGAGCACACAGAGGAGCCGGAGAGAAACAGGCACGGAAGAGAGCACACACAGAAGGAGAAGAGAAACAGGGACAGAAGTGAGCACACACAGGAGGAGGAGAGAAACAGACACCTACCATACTCCAGCTGTAGCCCCCCACCAGGTAAATGCTGTCATCAAGCACCGCACAGCCAGGGCCACTTCGACCCTCCAGGATGGGGGTTTGGAGAATATTCCACTGGTCACCTTTTGGGTCATAGCACTCTACAAGCATGACGTCAAGGTGGGAGAAACCTAAGGGACAGGAAAAGGCAAACATGGAGGAAAATAGTGACTCCCACAGTCTATTTAAGGCTACAGCTTCTTTTTAAAGAACCAGAAAGGCTGGAGCTAAGAAGTAAACAATTGTGTCTTTGAAGACATAAATGCATAAATATTAGTGAAATTGAGAGACATGTCGGAAACTTCTAAAAAAAAAAAAACAAAAGACTTCAACAGACTTTGGGTATAACATTATTTTAAAAGATTTAAGAAAACAATTTTGTTTTTAACAGTGACATCTGTATACAGAGGGATGGGCATCAGAACTCAGACTTCTACAGGCTAAACTATATTGCTTTTCTTGACTATTTAACTCTCTTAAAATAGTTTAATCAATTAAAATTCATTTTTCAGGATCTTAAGCCTTTCCTAGAACCTGACTATGTATAAACAACCTCAATGATGAGCAGAGAATTTCTCAAGGGTCAAGGTTTGGAGCTGGGGCTCTAAGCTCTGAGGGTCTTCTTCCTCTCTGCTGTCTCCCTGCTCTCCTGTGTGTGTGTGTGTGTGTGTGTGTGTGTGTGTGTGTGTGTGAGAGAGAGAGAGAGAGAGAGAGAGAGAGAGAGAGAGAGGGAATGTATGTATGAGTGTATGTGTGTATGTTTGTGTGTGAGTGAGAGTGCTTGTGTGTGTGTGTGTGTGTGTGTGTGTGTGTGTGTGTGTGTGTGTATAGGCCAGAGGTTAACCTCAGATATCATTCTTTAGGTGCTACCCACTTTGTCTTTTGATACCATGAAGGTTCCTCTGAGGCTTTTTAATCCCTGAACTACAGGCAGGGCTCCTTCAGAAGAGCCCAGAAGCTATATTGTTCTTGGTGACCTTGTTACTAGCCCAGTGAAAAAAATCTTCTGAAAGGTAGAAGTAAGAGCACATGGCTGTAACCTCATCACCTGAGAGACTGAGATAGGATCATGGTTTCAAGGCCAGCCTGGGCTGCAGAGAAGAAAGAGGAGGCTATACAAATGATACTTTGTCTACTTAAATGCGTGCTATGGATATTTTCTAGCTGACAATCTATAAGCATACATTAACTAATATCCAGATTCTTTGATCATAGTTGAGAAAACAAGTTCCAAGGAAGAATTTCCATTCCTGAGAAAGCGGACAGGTTATTTCAGGCCACTAATTGCTTATACAAATAAACCAGACAGGCGGTGTTACAATGGAGCAATATGCCCACTGCGAATTTTCTATCTGCTTCAAATGAGCATATGGGGAGAATTCTAGATTCTGGGGTTCTAGGGCATCGTTTAGGGGCATGTCCACCTTCTTTGCCCCTCGTTCCATACATGCTATAGATGGTGAGTACCAGTCTCACAGAAGGATATGGTCAGTGTCCATCTTTTACAGATCTACTGTAATCTATGTCTTGAATGGGATGACACAACATTTAATTTATTTAGGATTCAAACCATAACCTTCCTTTGTCCTTATTTCTCCTGAAATTATATGTATATATAATTATTATTTATATTTATATGTAGATAATATAATATGCATACACACATATATGTGTATGTATGTATGTATGTATGTATGTATGTATGTATGTATTATGTATATGAGACAGGGTATATAGCCCAGACTGGCCTCAAATTTGGTATAGCCAATGATAATCCTAAATTTCTGATTCCCCTGCCTCTACCTCCTCAGTGCTGAGATTATAGGTATGAATCACCATGTCCATTTTCTGTGATGCTAGGCCTTGAGCCCAGGGCCTTATGAATGCTAGGCAAACACCACCAACTGAGCTACATCCTAAGCCGTTTACTTTTGATGCATGCATGTCCATTATTATGTGTGCACATTCACATTTTTGTTATTTAGAGTGTTACTATGTAATCTTTCTGTCCAATCATAATCTTGAATATAAAAGTCATTAAGAAATATAGATAATGCCTTTTGAAAATGAAAGGAGAAGAAGTCATGCTTGATTTTGAAAGCCACAGAATTAGTATAAAACATTGAGGTGAGGGAACAGAGTGTGCACTGAAATTGGAAGGAGCCGAAAGAATGGAACTGTGTGTAGTTGGAGACAGTCCTCTTCTATTTTGGGGGCGGGGTGGGCATGGAGATGAGCAGCAGGCACACACTAGAGCATCAGATTTTCAGTTGAACATGAATTCAAAATATAAATGTGAAAGTTAGCCTGTGTGATTTTTATTAAATTTAAGTGTAAATATGGATTAGAAAAACTTTCCACGTCTAACCTACTCTTGGATTCATACACTGCAGTAAGATGAGTGAGCACATTGGCTTGACTAGTAATAACACAGGTGTGCCTGTCACTGCGCTCAGCAGCTGGTGGAGAATTTAGAGTTCAGTTGAGACCAGTTTCTTAATTTTTGAGATGAGGAAACCGAGGCCCAAAGTAGGTCAGGTAAATTTCAGTACCATGGGTCTGTTTCCTACCAAATGTAGTGTGATGCACACCCACAAGTTTATAAAGTGTGCACAAACTGTAAAAGGTTGTAGTTATAAACATATACAGAGAAGGAGAGAAGGCAAGCAATGTCTTTTAAAAATGCCTTAAATTAAAAAAAAGCAATTCAACTTGAGAATCACAGATCACTTGATATTCAGTACTTAAAAGAAATAATTCTAAATTTAGACACCATGTTTTGCTTTAAGAAAAAAATCCATACATTAGCTCTGTGAACCTGTAAGTACAGTTCTTTATGACTGCAGCAAAAAACAATTTTCTGGAGGACAATTCATTATGACAACTTTGGAGATAAGGAATAATTTATTTCGCTGGCTTCACTGTTACAACAAATTGTGCTTTTTCAGATATTAATGGTCTTGTTTCTTTCCCTTAGACATCATTATTCATTTCTTTAATGTGCGTGGTAACTTAAACATAATCCTATCTGCAGAATTAAAACACAGTAAATGCTCGCTCCAGGGTACTGTTAATTTACACACAGTAGATTGTATTTAGTCAACATGTTTTTTTACGTAGTTAACTATGATTATCTAACAAGAAATTCCTAAACAAGGAGCATGCCATGCAAATGTTAATGGGGTAGGAACAAACAAAACAAAACCAACAAACAAACAAACAAACAAACAGGAAAACACCTTTCAAATGATTCCCTCCAATTGCATATAAGCGATCATTCATCACAGCCAGAGTGTGGATGGCACGTTTCGTGTTCATGTCTTGTTTGCGAGCCCAGACATCCATGACAGGGTCATAGCAGTACAACCATGGCACGTACTCTCCATTGTGCACACCCCCTGTGAAAGACAGACACATCTGGGTCAGGTAA
This sequence comes from Peromyscus leucopus, assembly GCF_004664715.2. Taxonomy (NCBI): domain Eukaryota; kingdom Metazoa; phylum Chordata; class Mammalia; order Rodentia; family Cricetidae; genus Peromyscus; species Peromyscus leucopus. Next base: position 11,537,462 of record NC_051079.1, read on the forward strand.
GTGCCCCGGCCGATGAACTTTAGAAAGAAAAATGGGGGAACGGCTTGCCTGAAATATATATTTTCCCATTGTGCACTGCTCCTGCATGGGCTGCCAGCGGCTGAGGCAGAGAGGACACATAGCGCCACTCGTTCGTGTCCAGGTTGTAGCACTCCACACTGGACAGGTAGCCGGTTTCATTCCTCCCGCCAATCACGTATAAATGCTTGTCCAAGCGGCAAGCATAAAAACTGGCTCTCCTGCAATGAGAACAACAGCTCTCAGTAAATCTGTGGGATATCAGTTTTGCAATGGGGTAAGGGGTACTCAAACCGCCTGTGAAAGGGGGGTATGTCTCCATAGAGGGCTGCAAACCGATGACCATTACTGATCCGCCTTCTAAATCCAAGACTGTCTATGGCAATCCTATGCATTTACTCACCCAGTTAGCACTTCTGATGTTGAAATGCTAAGATAGGAGAAAACCACTAATGCATTGTGCTTGCTCTTTTCTTCCTGCTTTTTATACACTGCTAAAATGTTCATTAATGTTGGGGATGTTTGGTACTTTCTAAGGATATCATAGTTCAGTAAGACGAAGTGAAAAATGAGGTAGATAATGTAACAATAATAAATTATCTTGACATTCACTTTCTTTATGGTCCTTCAAGGGTCATTGTTCCCAATTTATTAGAAAACTGCATCATCAAAATTTCTCTTCAATTATCATTTTTCCCCTCCTAGTACGACTGCAAATAGAATAACTTTTGTGAACTCTGTATAGTGTTCCTATATATTTGACTTCTAACATATATATTTGGCTCTTCTAACACCAATTGCAGGAATTTCATCCAGGGAGCTTTTGGTATTGATTCTAATAAAGCTTCTGGATGACTTTAGTTCTCTGTTCAAGAGAGGCTACTGACAGTGTTTGCCTGCTACACTTTCAAAGGCAGAGTGTATGAAATTCATTGAAAGGAAAGGTGACCGATTGAAGGTAGGCCATGATTTAGGTAGGAGATATTGAGGAGCTGCATTTAGACTTTCAGTAGAAGTGGAAAGAAGTGAAATGAAAACTGTGTTAAAGGAGGTAGATGGAAGACATAACCAGTAAGACATGAAAAGTAAGACAGATGAACAGCTCAGAGGTCTAAGACATTCAGAGTTATGATGGCCAGACCTATGATGACCAGGATGGCATACGTGTGGTCCAGTACTGAATCAATATTATTGGTAAGTGCCAAGGCCCTGAAGGACATGATTTATACTGGATTAATTAATAGACTCTATGAAATTGATGCTAAGATTCTTGTGTAGCATCAATCACAGTATGGACAGTGCTAGAAATTTTTATCAGGTCAGGCATATTATTTTCAAGGTTTTCAAGGATTGTGTGTGTGTGTGTGTGGATTTTCAAGGTTGTGTGTGTGTGAAGTATTGAAACATCTGGGGGCAAGTGCGTGACACCTTGATGGACAATATGACTTACAAAACTAGACTGTCTGGTATGATTTACTAGGCATGTGACCTTTGACATGCTACATAACTCTCTCAGCCTCAGAGTGTTCTCCAGTAACATGGGGACAGTAAAGGAACCTTCCCATGGGGGTATGTGCAGATATGTTCACATGCTTGCATCAGTGTCCACTATTGTTTATTCTCAGAAACTGTCAGGCAATCTTTACCTCGATAAAAAGTTTTTAAAAGTTGGCTCTCATGAACTCTTCCTATATAGTCCAAGGCTCTCATATTAGTGCTCAGGGCCATAAATATATTGGATTTCAGGAATCTTTATATATATGTGTGTGTGTGTGTGTGTGTGTGTGTATACATATATACACACACATATATTTATTTATAAAGAAGATGGTAAAGGGACCCAAATCTAAACACAAAATGCATTTTGGTTTTATTCGAACTTTATACACTTCTCTTTCAGTCTTTAAACAAGTACTTACATGCACAAAATATTCTGTTTTATAGGATCCACTGAATCCAATTAGTGCATAGGTATGGGGCCGCCCACTGGAATACGGGCCACATGCCTAGAAAACGTGACTCTTCTTCTGGCTGACAACTACCAATAGCTCTTTAGCTAGGGTTGGGGCTTTGAAAACCCTCTCAATTCATGCTAGAATTTTAATTGGCTTGATCTTTTTCAGGTCTTAAGTAGACAAATACAGCTACTGTGAATTTGTATGTGCAACAGCCACTCCATGTTCAGAAGGCAGCATTTCATAGTACTCTTCCCCACCCTCTAGTTCTCAGAATCTTCTCTCTCAACCTTTAACATTTCCTGAGCTCTGATGGGAGGGGGTGATATAGATGTCATTTATACAGCTGGGCACACACAGTTCTTTATTCTTAGCACTTTTACCTGTTATGAGTGTCTATACTGGTGATTTTATACAATCTTTTCAATGTGCTTGTTTTATTGTGAACATGCCACCTGAAGTCACGTGTAAATCACATTGGATGAATTTCAGATTATCGATGATCAGCTTGTGATACTGAAGTGATGGCCGAAGTGTCATATTTGCTCAGGTGATTTATCACTAAGTGTAATACTTTTTGGGAGACGATACTGTGTTCAACTTTTGTGATAGTCTTAAATTGTCCTGACATTAGGCTGATATTTTGACCATGATTTCTTTTCTGCATTTCATCCATATTTTTTTTAAAGAAGTATGTGCTGTGAATTATTTGGAAGGTGATAAAGAACAGAAACAGTGGAAGGAATTAGAAGGAGAAAAGTGGGACAAAAAAATCAAAGGTAAGTCAGATTTCATAAAATGAAGACTACCTTTTGGGTTCTGAAACCTTGATACTGTGTGTGTGTGTGTGTGTGTGTGTGTGTGTGTGTGTGTGTGTATCTCATCTAAGTATAAAATTGGGATTTTGAAAGTTGCAAAATAAGGTTCACAGATCTGGTCCACTGACTTCTTCCACTTGAATAAACAGATTCTAATTGCTTTCTAATGAATATGATCTGTCAAAATTATTGAATGCTATTTTATTTTCAATTTAAAATCTTTCATTGAAAAAAATGACATGAGACTTCAAAAGACACACATCTCATTTCATTATGGACACAGAGAGGTCAGTGCACTTCTTCTAGATGGTTTTGTGATGGGTGTGGAGGTCTCTAAAAGGATCATTTACTGATTGCACTAAAGAGTCACTGGTGTAGAATTGAACTACTGATTGTAAGGAGGAAATGGTCAGTTCTCAGTACTGATCCAGAAAATGACAACTAATCATGATGGATGTTGAGATCGTGAAGAACAGAGGAGCACTCCCTTTGGTTGAGATCATGAAGAATGGGGGGGACACTCCCTTTGGTTGAGATTGTGAAGAACAGGGGAGCACTCCCTTTGGTTGAGATTGTGAAGAACAGGGGAGCACTCCCTTTGGCAGTCCGAAATTTACTTTTTTAGTCCTATTTCAGTTTCCCAGTTTTGCACTGACTTGGTTCCCTGCTCTCTGACACCAAGTCGGCCTGTCAGAACCGGTTTCTATTTCAGACAGTGTGACCCCCTCTGATGATCCACCTGTGCTCCCAGCCCCAGGCACACAGTGGACTTAGGGTCTAAATTGGAAAGAATCAGCAGGTTTCACTTCCTGACTCAAAATGCTATTTGTGGGTAGAAATTCCTACAGTGATGGTGGTGAGTCACCCCAGATTCCCTCTCATGGCCACCTTGTGTGTTCCTGAAATGCATTACGGAACAAGAGCTTGGTGTTCTGTCAACACTGAGTACCTGCTACAGGCTGAGATGACCAGACTAGATTTCCCCTCCACTCCATAGAAAGAAGACACTTGGGTTGTGCTTTTTTTTTTTAAAGTAAGCTCAAGACTATTAAATATTCCTTAGTGGAATCAAATGTTGTAAGTTCAAATTGTTCGTTCCTTCCTCCTCTCACTTCTCCCTGCTCTCACTTTGAGCCCCAGTATTTAGCAATGTTTTTGAGATAAGACTTAAAAAGCTGACTAATAACCTTTACAAATATACTCAAACTCTGCTTATTTTAAGATCTTTAAAAGTTCTTGCTAACCCCCAGGGTGATCTACCAATAAGCCATATCTATCTATCTATCTATCTATCTATCTATCTATCTATCTATCTATCTATTTATCTATCATCTTTCTATCTATCTATCTGTCTATCTATCTATCTATCTATCTATCTATCTATCATCTATCTATCTATCTATCTATCTATCTATCTATCTATCTATCTATCTATCTATCTATCTCTGTCATTTATATATCTGTCATCTATCAAATATCATTTTTCTATCACTTAATTTATTATTTACCTGTCTATCACCTATCTATTTATGTAGCTACATATTGATCATCTAGTTGCATTAAATGATATCTATGCTAAAGCATAAGACTGAATTGCTTAACTTAGTTTGAATTGTTGACTTACATCATCAAGTTAAAAACAACAGGTTTTTCAAGCTGAATATCGTCTCTCAGTTTCTCCAATAGTACTGAAGTTTGGGAGTATTTTGGGCGCATTACCTTCTAGCTTCTCACTCAGTGAAATAGATGACTATTGTTGCTCCTCAAACTGTTTCTGCTCCCACATTTTAGACTAGCTAGGGGTTAAAAATACTTCTTTATTACTAAATATGAAATGCCCATTTTACTTTAAAAATAGAAGTTACCAAAGCATTTCTCTTGTTCTAAGTTTTCCTCTCTTGCTGCAGAATCAAATCCTAAATCTAAGACCAAAATAGTCAATCAGCATTCATTTTGATTATTTGATTTGATTATTATAATTCTTATTAAATGTATCCCTTGACAATTTCATGGACGTGTATGATGGGAATGGTTACTCTTACCCTTACCCTCCCCTATCTCCCCTCTCCAACTCCTTCCTCCCTTCAAATCCCTTTCCCAACTTTACACCCTTTTGTTCTGTTTTGTGACCCATGGAGTTTAACTAGGACCCTCCATGTGAGGATGGGTTTGGAGCAGCTCACTGGAGCCTGACAGGCTCGAATGTGGGGACACCACTGGACCTGTCATCAGCTAAACACGATGATGAAGGGGCTTAGAAGACTTTATCCTCCTTTACTGAACTATTGACGAGTAGAGGATTCTGGGGGAAAGCAGTCATTGACTTCCATTGTGTGCATTTAACATTGTATTTCCATTCAATCCTTTGCTTGTAAATTCACAGCTGGAAAGCATGGAATTTATGAGCTCTTCCATGGTTGAAGTAAGAAGCTGAATGTCTAACTTTCTACTGGACAGAAAGGGCACTCAACAACTTGATTAGACTCCACTGGAAGATTTGATTAGGTGAAATAGCCTAGGAATCTATTCCCAGCTCTGTAAGGGTGATCTATACCTGAGATGACTTATAACACGTTTCTCTTATTCTCAATCAATCTGGTAACTTCTCAGCATAAAAATGCCTCAACAGTTTGGCAGGAGAATAATAGGAACAGGTAGATGAGGAACTTCTGGTTTGATTCATGATCTATGTCTTATAAAATTAACTTAAATGTTTCAATAAGTATCTCTGATCTTGAGTTCCTCATCTATCTTGGGTTTCTTCCTCCTATCTTTAACCATCACTTAGAGTACCGGTGGCCATTGGTATTTTGAATGGAAGCCTGGCAATGGTGAAGGCACACTTCATTTGAGTGATGGATCGCTGCCTGGGTCAGCCATCCTACAGGAGAGATGCGCTAGAAGGCCACTGGGTGAGATCTGTGTTTTCCTACTCAGCTTGGGAAGGAGTTATTTGCTGTATTGGCTTGATTGTTCTAAATCTTAAAACAAAAAAAGAAAGAAAGAAAAAAAAAGAAAGAAAGAAAACTTCTTTTACTGAGGACCTGACATGATATACCATAATGACTTCGAGAGAAACGCTAAACAGTCCATCCTGTCAACGGTGGCTGCCAGGCGGCGGCAGACCGTGGCAGGTCTTTCTGTCAGGTCAATGAGCTGCTAAAAATTGTCTAAGTAGGACCTTGCCATGATAGGCCACCCTGCCTCAGAGGAAGTCATTATAGACTATCAAGTAAACAATACACATTCTACAAAAAAATTACTAATTAGGTTTTGTAGCAATACTTTCCATCCTTAGGGGCTCTATAGTGAGATAATTGACCGCGACGTGAGTTATGCCTCCCAAGCTGGAGGCATGAAGGTTAATTATCATGGTGTACAGCCCCCAGCAAAGGGGACAGTGGTGACGAGAGATTGGCATCTCAAACGTGTTGACAATTCCTTTGTAAATAAAACTTTCTGGAAAATGAATTTGATTAGAGGCCAAAGTAAGACAGTTATAGTAACAATCACCAGAAACTCATCCCAAAAAGCAAGGGATGGAGTGTTCTGGAGAAAGACAGCAAGAGATTTGTGGCTCCTGAAGTTTCTTAGGATGTTGATTGACTTGGCAAAATTTCTTGAGGTACAGTGGAGAGAGTGAAGGGTTTTCTTAAATGAACCCATGGTGCTTAGCACACTGTTTGGACATTTCCAGCTTATAATGTGCAGTCTCCTCAAAGAGTCTTATTTTTTATCTTATTATTTTGGAGGGTTATTTGCATATTTGAGACAGGGTCTCACAGGACAGCCCAGGCTGGCCTCCAAGTCATGATTCTTCTGCATCAGGCTTCTGAGTGCTGGAATTGTGAACATATGCTTCTGTGCCCATCTAAGAGGGAGAGGGATCAAATTCATTTATGTGGGGTGGGAAGAAGTTGAGCTTCTTAATACATTTAAAAAGATTCGCCCTGTCTTGCTGTAGAAACACCCATTTTGGAATATATGCTATTTTCATGAAGATTGCTTTTAATGGGAAGTTTATGCTAAAGATATAATTTGATCTCACTGCAGTCTACTTGAATGATAAAATAGATGTGAAAGGAGTTCATTTTCTGAACAAGAAAGAAAAAAACATAGCCGATTGCTTCTTCTCTAATTCTTGATGATGATGAGGTAACAAGTTGTAGTTTATTATCATTATTTTATTGGACAATTTACTTGAAAGGAGGTCAAAAGAGTCAAGTGTTTAAACTCTTACATGCATATACATGATCATATGCATTCGAAGACATGGCATCATGACGGAATACAGCTAGGAGAAATAAAGTATCTATCCATACACTACCCATGTTGTCCTTTGATAGCTAAGAGACTAGGGCAAGACAAACATTGTGTATGAAAAAAATGGGATGGCAATTTTTTGTTTTGTTTTGGCCGACAGGATCTCATATAACTCCGACTGGCCTTGAGCTTTCTGATCATCTTGCCTCCATCTCCCAAGGCATGTGCCAGCATGGCCAGCTAGGATTTTTTTTTTAAACAAGCTGATAACCTATGACCTATGCTTGAAGAGGCACATACAAATGATTTGAATTCCTGCAATATTAAACTTAAATACCGATGTAAAAATTAAATCTCAGGTTTTAATGTCATATATTAAATCTAATATCAAATACTTCAACATTTACTATAAAGGCTTTTGTGTCGACATGCAGACCACTCTGAGGATGGCATTCTGTGTTTTGAGAACTCAGATACACTACCATTGATAGTAATCATATAACTAGTGGTTAAACAGTCTTTTCCAAAATATGATCACTGAAGTCAAAGAAGATAAGCTGCATAATTTTTTCTCCCTATGTTAGGACAGATAAATGACTTCTTCTCTTTTGTATTGAAAAGGTTAGCGATGTGACTTGGGAAAGCCATGGTTAGTACTCTGCCTCTGTGTCTTTCATGGACTCTGCTCAGCGTTCCTTATCACATAGCACCCATGCATCTGTGCAGCATTGCTACATGTCTCCAACAAAAGAAATCAACACTTACCTTTCTTGCATGGGTGGAAGTTGGATCCAACTATTAAATCGGGGATCATACCGGCTGACAAAATTTGTGCTGTGTTTTCCTGTAAAAACACATTTCAGACAATTAACACTTAGATCCCTTTATTGATTTGTACACTTCTATGTTTTTAAAATCTCTGTCATCAGATGTAACAAGCATGAATTGAGTCAAGGGACCCTCTAGCAGGGCGTGAGAGACCGGGAGGCATTTCCTCAAATGTGTTTCCTTTTTCCTCACTCTTTTTATTGTTGTGGGATGAGTCAACCCAGTCAACCATGCCACAAGCAAGTATGTTTGCTAAAATTCTTCTTTTTGATCAGAACATTAGTATAATTCTTCCTGGGTTTTGATATTTTTATGTTTTAAAAACAAGAAGCTATTGTCGTAAAAATTCTCCACTTTAGAGAATTCCTTGTGTGATATCTCCGGTTAGTCTCTCTCCCCCCCCCCCCTCTCTCTTTTTTAAATGACATCATAGTTTATTTTTCACCTATGTTTGAAAATTGTTTCTTTTTTGTATTATTTAAAATTTTTTTTATTATTAAGAGATTTTCTATTTGTTTTACATACCAACCACAGATTCCCCTGTCCTCCCTCCTCCCATTCCCCAGCCTTTCCCCCAACCTACCCCCTATTCCTACCTCCTCCAAGGCAAAATCTCCCATGGGGAGTCAGCAGAGCCTGGTACATTCAATTGAGGTCCAAGCCCCTCCTCCCTGCACCAAAGCTGCACACAGTGTCTCACTATAGGCACTAGGCTCCAAAAAGTCGGCTCATGCACTAGGGACAGGTCCCGATCCCACTGCCTGAGGGCAAGCTAAACATGCACCTGATCTCATCTTTTTTTTAAAATAAATTTTCTTCCTAAAAATATTAAAACCTATTTTTTTAGAAAAGTAATGATAACAGCAAACTTAAGAGAAAATTAAAAAAATATTTTCTATGTAAGTAAGCCCCATGCATGCCTAATTCTCCATTATTAGCATTTATTTTTACAGACCCAAGAACCCTACTGTAGTAGAGACATTTGTCTCTCCATGGAGATAACAGCAGCCATGACAATCAGTCTTGTATCATGCTTATCACAGAAGCTCTGTGTGTGCATTTGGGAGATGCACCATTGCTGTGACGTAAACACAAGAGCATTTGCTGCAACAGGAGCAAGCGTGAGTCTTCGGAGCTGCTTAGCCAGCTTATCCCCACATTAGTGCTTCCGAGGTATTAAAATGAATCTTATTTTGCATACATATTGACATCACAGTGAGAAATGGAAGTGAGAGAGCATGCTATACTTTCCATGTAGTGCTAGAGGTGGTAACCAACTCAACCTGAGGCCTCAACCCTAAATACTGCCTTTGCTCAAGGTTTGTAACTAGGCACCGAGTACCAGCTGTTACCCACAAAATAAACAGAATGTGCACACATGTGTGCTCACACGGCTGAGATATGGTCAAGTTTTAAATCTATTGTACATGCTCGGCCAAATACCTTCTCCTTTCGTGTAAGAGAAAGTGTGTCACTAAGGATGGCTGTCTGGGATCTAGCCTGAGGGATTAGCTGTTAGGTCACATACTTTATTGGACTGACAAAGACCAAGCAGGGTTTATTGAATAGAAACTCAGGTGAGAAGTTGTGAAGTCAGCTTTGTCCTTAACACAGAGAAGCCTACAGGATGTCTAAAAGAGGCTACTGCTAAGCTAGCGGCTGGGTAATGTTACCATTGCAAATTTGAGGAGGCATTAGTTCAGAGTTACTATTTAAATGGACAGGACTAGATGGAACCACTGAAGAAAAGAGGATAGAATGGGAAGAAAAGGGGTCGGGAAAAGCTAAGACAACAAAGGCAAGCACAGCATTTTGAAGGCCAAGTAGTGTTTCTGAAAGAAGGAAGGAAGTAGCTGAGACTAGGAAGAGTGTGTGTGGCCTTGACTGTAGCTAGAGTTTTCCTGCCTTGCCCACAGTCAGGACAAATGTTTGTCACCCACCAGTCCCACAGCCGCTCAGACCCAACCAAGTAAACACAGAGACTTATATTGCTTACAAACTGTATGGCCGTGGCAGGCTTCTTGCTAACTGTTCTTATAGCTTAAATTAACCCATTTCCATAAACCTATACCTTGCCACGTGGCTCATGGCTTACCAGCATCTTCACATGCTGCTTGTCTTGGCAGCAGCTGGCAGTGTCTCCCTCTGCCTTCCTGTTCTCTCTTTTCTCCTCTCTGCTAGTCCTGCCTACACTTCCTGCCTAGCCACCGGCCAATCAGTATTTTATTTATTAACCAATTAGAGCAGCACATTTGCCATACAGAACATCCCACAGCACTTGACAAGTGTTGCTTCAGTGAACTGATGGTGGGAAAGCCAGTGGGGACAACCCAGGAGAGACTAAGACATAAGGACAGAGGGGTAAGAGGTGCATAATGCTTCCCAGACGTCTAAAGCCTAATGGAAGGCTAAACTAGAAAACGCAGCATCAAGGGAGTGTTTTGGCTGCCGGGCAGTAGTGATGCACGCCTTTAATCCCAGGACTCAGGAGGCAGAGGCTGGTGGATGACTAAGTTTGAGGCCAGCCTGGTCTACAGAATGAGTTCCAGGACAGCCAAGGTTACACAGAGAAACCCTGTCTTGAAAGAAACCAAACCAAACCTAAGTGTGTGTGTATGTGTGTGTGTGTATGTGTGTGTGTGTGTGTGTGTGTGTGTGTGTGTGTGTGTGTAGGGGGGTTTTGGTGGTCATTTTCAATTTTTTTTAAGCTCAAAAATACTGAAAAGTTCTTGAGCTGGCAAGGGGGACCAAGGAAAAGACCTTAGATTTGTACAGAAAGGGCAACAAGAAGAAATTGGGTTGTGTAGTAGTACACTATCCTCAGAAGCTGGTGTGTTGAAGGCTCGGTCCCCAGTGGGCGGTGTTCTTGGGAGAAGACTGGATCTTACGGGTGCTAATGTCATCAGTGGATTATTCTAGTGACAAGCTCATCATTGAGTGGGTTAGTAGTATATGGAAGGAAGAAGCCAGGTCTCTACTGAAAGGGTGGCTGGGAAAGTGGTCTTTTCAAAGGCACCCTGGTTTTGAGTAGACAAGAAATTGATAAAGCCACTCAAAGGATTCTAGGGATTGTGTGAATGTGGTCAGGGGTTCTTTCCCATGTTGAAGTGTTGGTAGTTCAGGACAACTGTTGATAAATTGGATTTTATCTGGTGAGCCACAGAAAGATAAGAACGGTAAGGATGACCCAGACACTTCAAATAGGGAGGCTCTAACTCAAGTAGACCATGTCCAGAGCTGGTTTTTTGAGTGATTTGGGAGAAGGGATTAATTTGTCATAATTTCCCTGCAGGAAACGATATTATCTTTGGTACTAAAGTTTCAAGGTTAATTTTAAACTGCATCTGTAGACTAAAAATGCCCACAGGAGTCAGAACCCATCCACCGTGGTTAAGGCTATTTCTCTATGAAGTTTGGTTCAGAATTTCTGTTTGGAAGAAGGGATCTGCCACTTTTGGTAATGGGGCAGAGAAGTGGCTTCATGGGCTGAGCAGCAGTGGCACAATCTAGAAGTCTTCATTTCTGGTAGAATGGAAGTGGACTTGACTCAGAGAAAAGGCTCCAGAGAGCCTGGTTTGAAAGAGCTTGAGATGAGAGAGCATCTCCAAAGGAGGGAATGGAGGCATGAAAGGGGTACAGGTGGAGGCCTGGGAAGATAAGAAGGATGGAGTTCTAAGGGTGGCAGAGGAGATAATGAGCCTTAGAAAAACTGAATGTGAGTTGAAGTGGGCTTATTATTTACTTTCCTGGGTCTTACTGTTGAGACTCTTCTAGGGGCTGGAGAGGGTGGTGACATATAGTGGAATTTTATTTTAACTCCTCTCCTCTCTACTCTACTCTCTAGCTATCTTCCCCTCCCCTCTTTCATCCTTTCCTGTAAGTATTCATCTCCCCTCCCCTCCCCTCTCCTCCCCTCCCTCTCTTTTCCCTTCCCTCTTCCCTCCTCCTCTCCTCCTCTACCATTTCCTCCTTCCATTTCCAGTTCCTTTCCTTTTTATTCCCCCCCTTTCTTCCCCTCTATTCCTGTCCTTTCTACTCCCTTTCCTTTCCTCACTTTTTCCCATTTTCCTTCCTCCCCCGCCCCTCTTTCCCTTCATCTTCCATTCCAGCAGGGTCTCAGGAGCAGTCTAGACTGGCCTCAAACCCTGGATTCTTCTACCCCCTCTCTCTCTCAGTTCTGGGATTCCAGGCTTACCCCATCACATCAAGGTCTTTATTTTCTTTCTGACTCTTCCTTGGCTTCTCTTCTTGTGATGATGCCCCATCCCCAGACACCAGTGATGATTATTAGCATATGAAGAGATAAGTGAGGAAAATGGCGCACTTTCCAGTCAGTGGTGTGGAGGAACAGATTTGGGAAGGAAAACCCCCTCTAAGTTGTTTGGGGGAGTCAGTTTAAGTGGTAAATGGAAATCAAATATCTATATATTCTGATAGTATATATGCATATTAAGTGCATTCCTACTATTGGAATCTACTGTGGTTGACCAGATGAAAAGAATGTGTAGCTACATGCAAAGTATTTATGGAATTGTGGTAGACAGTTACAGTACATAGCCCAGGTCCCTTAGAAATAGATGCAGCCATTTCTTAGTTGTAATGCCGGCTGATCATGGCCACAGATGCAGCCCTCACTGAATAGCCTGCCTTATGTTCTCCTCTTTTCTCCCGCCTGGAGAAGATGGTAGCCAATGACTTTTTAGAGAGCTTCTTAATTATAATACTCTTTTAATTGACAAAGGGAACCAAAGGCTAGCTTACTTGCCTCTGTTATATCCAGTTCCTTTCTGTTTAAAGAAGCCAAATTTCCATCTGTAAGTTTCAAAGCTTATAAAAAGGAATATTATAGAAAGAGAGAGCTGCCAGGCCCGTAACTGGGATAACATTGAAAGTAACATACAATACATAAAGCTTTGCTAAAATTTTGTTCTGAGCTTCCTAGCAGATAAGACAGAGAAGAGACATTGATTGGCACAATCAGTGGTGCTGATCATGCACACACGAGCACACTATGTATGCCCTGGCACTCGGGGCCGACAAGAAACTGCCATGTGAGTCTGCATATGATGTGCACTGAGGTTCCAGTGAGTGACTCCAGCAATGAGTGTGATTGTGGATGAATAGCCTTTCTGCTACAGTGTGTTCATGCAGGATTTTAATCCTGGGTGCTGTTTGTTTCAGGTGTAGGTAGAGTAAAACCAGTATTTTCCAGTGGTGGTATATGGGTCTCTGAATTAATTTAGAGATAAAATCTTGATCCTCTTAACTAGAGATAGGAATATCCTCTAAATTCTCCCCAACTTCCAGCCTAGTTCTCTCAGATACATTTTTGATTTGAAGTTGAAAAGCAAACAGATAACAAGTTATATTTCCTGGCCATTGCTCATTGAACAGGTGTTGTGTGTGTGTTGTGTTGTGTGTGTGTGTGTGTGTGTGTGTGTGTGTGTGTGTTTCACGTGTGTGCACTTGCATGTGGATATCAAAGGACAACCTCAACTTATTCCCCTGGTACTGTCCACCTTAATCTTTCAGTAGAGTCTCTCACTGGTCTAGAATTTACCAGGTAGGCTACATTGACCAGCCAGGGACCCCTACGTATCTCCAGTCTCCTTACCCTGGTGCTGGGATTACAGCATTCCTACCTTTTTCCTAATTTTTTAATCTCATTTCTGGGGGTTTAATCAGGTTCTCGTGTTTGCATGGCAAACACTTCATGGACTGAGCTGTCTCCTCAGCCCTCTCCCGCTTTCTTACTAGTGGACAGTCTGGCTTGTTTTCCTTTAGGATTTTCTAGAGTGAGCAGATGTTATGATTTTTACACAATTTGCCTTGGTGCAGATGCTGAAAGAGAGCACTCACAATAAAATATATGCAGTATATGTAATTTCAGTGGGGTGTTCTGGGCGTTTAAAGTAAAAATGTGTACCTGCAAGCTGTTTTATGGTTTCTCACTCATAATTATCTCTCTAACACAGAAGGCTACAGCTGTGGCTCCTCCCTCACTTGCAAGCTTTCAAAACACATCACAGTCATTTTGCATATTCTGCAAGACACAGTGTTCTTGTATTTGGCTTGGGATGTGTGTCAAAAGGTTTAATTTCATTTAGGAAGGAATAACAGTTATGGGAAGAAGGGTGGACAACCTACAGGAGGCACACTTGTAAAAAGCTGCAGAGAAGACAGGAGGTGCACTGGGTTTTTGGTCCTTCCTGCTGCAAAAGAACTTGAACCAGAGTTCCATGCTGCATGAGTGAGAGAATGCTTATAGCAACCTTGTTCCCATATAGACAGAGTGGGAGGAGAGTAGTGGGTGAAGATCTGAACAGCTGTAGCTAACTCAACCTTCCCCTGGGAGTCCTTGCTTCTGCTTGTGGCATTTCTCAAGGGATGGATAAGGACAAGGGCTGGGCGTCACTGTGAAGCTAAGTCCCTGGAGAGTTGGCACTTGAATGCTCTGTTACATATGTCCTCAGCTAGCTCCATGAGTATTCTCCCTCTCTCCATCAGCTGACCTCATGACCTCTTCCCGTGTCGCACAGAAGTGTATTTTCAGCACTAAGTATAAAAGGGACGGAGAGCAATCCCTTTACATTGTGTACTGGTTCAGCACTGCTGAGCTCTAGTTGAGTGGTCCGCCCAAAGCTCATCTCCATGGTAAAGGTTTGTTTCACAAAATGACTGTATTAGCAGATGGGAGGTTTAAGAGGTAGAACTTTTGGGAGGTCCTAAGTTCTTCAGAGCCATGTCTTCAGATATTGTGAGATCCTGCCTATCCTCTCTCTTTTTCTGCCCCCATTGATGGTATAACTACTTTTTGCTCACTCCATCATAGTGGGCCATCATCCACTGACCCCATTAGAACTGAGTACACAGCTTTGTACCTCCCAAAATGTGAACTCGGTGAATCTTTTCTCTTTAAAGTGAGTTGCCTCAGGTATTTTGTTGTAGTAGCACAAAGCTGAGTTGTACAAAGCAGCTATGATTAAAACTGTTCAATAGTTACCATTTGGATTCCATTGGTCCTCTCCGCCCAACACGAACAGGAAGTTTTCTACCTCGACAACGCAGTGGTGGGCGCTGTTGTAAGGCATAACTGGAATCGAGAAAAAAGGACATATAAAGATTTCCAATACCAGCTTACCAGCTCTGTACTTCAGCAAAGTGTGCAAACCATGAGACTCCATCAACAGGCACCAGCACGGCTACCCACCACTCCTGTGAGCCGCACACATCCTGGCTCAGTGGTGTGTTCCCAGCAGTTTCAAGCCCAACCTCTTTTGATTAATTTTACATAATGTTATTCCACAGATTAGTCAAGAACAACCTGCGTGCGGCTTTCCATCCTTGAGCTCTCCTCATCTGCCCGATGGGGGATAGGTTTCTATGGCAATGACTGACACTCCCAAATGGTCAGGGCTGGCAGCTACTTCCTGAAAGAAGTAACTCTGAATAATGCGGAACCATTTGCTGGCAATCTTTCCCCAAACAGACCGGGGTGCTGGGTGGCTTTCTACTCCACAGCATTGAGCAGACTGAATTTCCATACAGTTTTAAGTTTTTAAATTAAGGTCCTGCTGATTTAATGCCTCCTCCAAATGTATACGCTTAATTTCCTGTACAATGTCATTAGCAGCACAATCACACATTTTCCATCTATCTGCATCAGAGCTCTTCTGTAACGAAGATGAGAACTGTCAGGAGCGTCGTGCATATCCGTTGTCTTCCACTCTCTATTTTTCCCCGGCACCTAGCTGCAGAGGCTGTGAAGAGGGATGTTATTCATAAACCCCCCAAAACCAGGTTTCTCTGTCATTTTGCATCTCCTTTGGAAAGTCATGCCGTACCAAGCAGGGTGTTGTGTAGTATTGGTCTCTGCTGGGATAATTTCACAGGGTGATTGTAGATGTATGCGGCATTAGTTATCATAGGACATGCGGTGGTTTGGGCCCAGTGACACCAGTAGGAAAAATGATGTCCTTGTTCAGCTCATCATATGGGCACCTTAAATCTAGGTGAGGACAAATGGGGAGGTGAAGTGCCTGTTCAGGCAGGGAACTTATTGCTTGACACGGATCAACAGAGCACTTGAGAAACCAGTGCAGTGGGAAATCAATATGAATCCCAGCCAATTCTTACTCTGAGCTCCTTTGCCAATGTGCAGAGTGAGGGGTGGGGGAAGAGAGAGAGAGAGAGAGAGAGAGAGAGAGAGAGAGAGAGAGAGAGAGAGAGAGAGAGAGAGAGAGAGAGAGGAGAGAGAACGAGAACCTATCTGATACCTGACTTACTTTGAGGGCTATACATGCATCTCTCGTGTCATTTTGCTTTAATTATCTCCTAGCTCTCTCAGAGATGACTTCTACTGGCTAATGTACAGACATAAAAACAGTGAGAACCAGGCTTGGCTTTGAGAATGAGAACTCAGGAAATAGTTCCATAAGCACATCTGTTAAGTTTCTAACTAAACTACCCAGAGGTTGTAGGAATTCTGATTCACTAGTTAATTAATATTTACTGTGAATATTAATGTCTTCTGAAGTTATTAGCCATGAGAGACAAAGAATTCGTATGGATATGCCTGATTTAGTGGTTGAAAAAAAATGGATCTGAAGTGGCTTGTGCAGTCTATGAGTCCATCAGGGACTTCATCATCTTAAGAACGTCCTTAGACTCCCAATCCTTTCTTTAATCTTTGGAGGATGCTCTCAGCTGATAGATCTTGTGGAGCCATGACTCTGAATTCCTTGGTGTAGGTCTACCTGTTAGGTTCACTGAGCAACTAAGTTTGATTATGTTTTGAAGCTGTGTTTTAAAGTCAAATAAATGAAACTGTTGCAGTTTGGATGATGAGGATACCTTTCGCAGCCCACCAGAAAGGAGACTGGGCTACCCTGGAGTACCCCATCATGTGCTGTGACCTACTGTCTCAGCTTGACATAATGCCCTCTGACTTGTGTGGACTTACACAGTATTAGCTGCCATCACATGCATCTAGTTACGTGCTGTGATACTGTGCAGAAGTAGAAGCCAGCAGCTCAGTTAACTCACTCCACGGTCAGCCACCATGCCTCATATGCTTTACTTTAATGTTTTGATTAGCTCGGTGTCCAATTCTTTTTTTTTTCAAAATGAAAAATTGGTATTTTCTTCTCTTTAACCATAGGCCAGTCTCATAATAAGACAAAAGCTCTGAAAACGTCCCCACACTTGTGTTTGCTCCTGCTCTGTTCTTGTTCCCATTCAGGCAAAAATTAAGTGAAGGAAACAATACACGATTAGTTCTTAAGCCTCTTTCTCATTTGATTACCCCCATTGTTCTGCTTCGTGCAAACAAACGAAGCTATAGCTTTAAGCTAACTACTGAACTCCTCAAAATCAGGACAAGGGAGTTCCTTCAAGGCCTGATGGAATGGGTTTGTGATGGTCTTCTTTTTTTCTCCACGTTTTTATTTTTGTTTGATAATCTTGCATATTAGATTTCTTGGTTGGGCATTTCAGTATTCACATTCTTGAATTATTATCCTTTCTGAATTCTCGCTGTGAAATGGAAGGCTATAAATAGACATAAATGACTCTTTGAGATTATCATTGAATGTAAAATGCCCTCAGATTTATTGCAAATCAAATATTTGATCCATCTTTGAATTTTGAAACAGTTCTAATTCCTTTGACTTCCGATTAAACCGGAAGAAAAGCAAGAGTAGGTAGGGCAAGGAACAAGAGCCAGCCTCCCACTGCACCCCGCACACGCCCATTCTTTTTAAGTCACCCCAAGGCCACCCCTTCCCCTTCCCAGCCTCCCACTGCACCCCCACATGCCCATTCTTTTTAAGTCACCCCAAGGCCACCCCTTCCCCTTCCCAGCCTCCCACTGCACCCCGCACACGCCCATTCTTTTTAAGTCACGCCAAGGCCACCCCTTCCCCTTCCCAGCCTCCCACTGCACCCCGCACATGCCCATTCTCTTTAAGTCACCCCAAGGCCACCCCTTCCCCTTCCCAGCCTCCCACTGCACCCCGCACATGCCCATTCTCTTTAAGTCACCCCAAGGCCACCCCTTCCCCTTCCCAGCCTTCTCTAGCGGTGGACACCTGTGAGTGTGCACAGGCAGGTGGTGGAGGAGGTTGGCCCTCCGCGTGTGTGCACAGCCCGCCCTGAGTTTTTAGCGTGTCAGTCAGTGAGTTAGAGGGAAAAGGGGCAGAGGAGCTAATCAGGATGAAATGAGATTAAAGGCTGTCTAATTTTACAGCAACTGTGATCCATCAGGCACTGTGAAAGTGACAGTGGAAATGAATGATGGAGACAGACAGGTGGGGCTGTACATTCCACTGATTTATCCTCAAATGCACTGGGCCTTATTTTATTGAGTGAACACGACCGCATTTATCAAGCCTGTCATCTGAAGCCACTTCCCTCCATTTAAAAAGGTCACTTTACTCTGAGGGAGCAGGAGAGAGGCACTTTCAAATCAGATTTAAAATCGAATAACACATGTTTATAAGGCCCTTCACGAGGAGTCTCAACTTTATCTCTCACAAACGAGTCGTGCTCGAAGGAAAAATGGGGTAGAAGCCAGAAAAATCACAGAAGAAAATGCTCTGGTCACCCGAGGGAGCACTTCGATGGGCCTCTAAATCTTAAGCAGTTTATATCATTTTTCCCCCTGCTCTTCCCATGCCAAGCACCTGAAGTTCTATTCTGATCTGAGGCATTCAATAAAACACTTGCTAATATTTAATATTTTAAATTAAACAAGTAGAAAGCAGTAGGGCGATACCATGAACTTGTAAACTCGGAGAGAGCTAGTCACAGTATTGACCCTGCAAATGACTGATCATCACACATTAAACAAATGTCAGCAGTTGCTACACGTGGGATCTCTGCTACAGTGAACTCCTATACCTGTTAATTGTTTTCCCACGATTTTAAAGCCATATAAATCTCAGCCACACAGGCTTCCCCCCCCCTCCCCTGGACCACTGCAATAAAATGCTTCAGGATGCTGTGCACAAAACTGTACCTGGTTGAGAAGTGAGTATTGGATCCTCTTTGTGTAATGTGTTGCTTTTTGTGATAATAACCACCATTGACCACTGACCATGCGCCACACGTTAAATTGAATACATAATTATGTTTGTGTGTTTACTGCCATTATATCTCTGAAAATACGTGTGTTTAGCCCTTGCTATTCATTTGTTCCCATTTAGGCAAAAAAAAAAAATCAGATGTGTTGACTGATTTATGATATTACAATGTATGGTAAAAATACACAGTAACAGATAATGTCTCTACCTATATTTATTTACATGTTTCATTTTATATGTTTAGCTGTGGGTCAGACATGACTCAACCACCTTATTTTTAAGAGAAATACTGAGGCCTTGGGAGGTTAAGTCACTTGTTGAAGGTCATACTCAGCTAATGAATACCACAGCTCTACTTCAAACATGGGAATGTCTGGACCCCGATCCACGCTCTTATGCATTTCACTCTACTGACTTTCAATAGGTGTGTTCAGCCAACCAGAAAATAATTACTGAGTACCTGAGTGTTCAATGATAGTGTCCCTGAAATTCATATATAATTTTTATACTGCATCATACTTTAAAATGCAAGTGCTACTTTAAATTATCTTCCATACATACAAATATTAAAGAGACTGGTTCTCTTAAAGTAACATTTTTTTTATTAGCATGTACTCACTGTACAAAGTAAAGGGTTTCATTGTGATGTTTAATCCATGAGTATAGTGTATTTTGATGCTAATTGTATCCTGTATTGTTTTAATTTTCTATCTCCCTCTCCCCCCATTTCCATTTGTATATCTTAAATACCCTGCCTTATACTCTAATGTCAATTCTTCCCTACCCTCTCTGTATTCCATATATGGGAGACAACACATAACAGCTGTTTTGTGAGTCTAGCCTCTTTCCCTTAACACAGTGACCCCCGGTTCTATGTTTTTTTTTTTGTTTTTTTTTTTTTTCCCAGCAGGTGACGCAGTCTGTTCCTTTTGAATGAATAAGATTCCACTGTGTATATACACTACATTTTCTTTACCCATTGTCTGCTGTTGGGTGCCCAGGAAATTCCATGACTTGGCTATCATTGCATCAGCAAATATGATTGGTACAAGTGGCTCTATTCCATGTTGCCTCTGATGATTTGAGGGTGAATATCTGTAAGTAGTTGGATCTTATGGACATTTCATGAATGAAATGTAGCACAAATTCCAATTGGTCTTAATAATTAAAAACCTGGAGTCAGATATCGGGGTAAATGCTGAAAGATCAGAGAAGTAAGGAACAGCCAAAGTCACCTCTCACCTCCACAACTCCTCAGACTGAAAGGGGGCTGAGTTCTTGTCTCTGACTGCCTTATATTCCTCTCTCTGCCCAGCCAGATCACTTCCTGTCTCCTCTCTATACAGACCTACAGACCTCTATGGTTAACTAATGGCTAGCTCCACACTCTGATCTCCAGGCAAGCTTTATTTGTTAGAGTACGGACGAAGTATCGCCACAATGAAGACCCACTACTGACTTCACAGTGGCTGGACTAAGTCACATCCTTATCAGTGGTATATCGTTATCCCTCCCACACCCCCAGCCCTTACTCTTGGCACCCTCCTCAACATTTGCTGTTTCTTGTCTGCTTAATGACAGTCACTCTGACTGGAGCAAGATAGAATCACAATTTCATTCTGACTCACATTTTCCTGATGGCTAAAGGTTGAACCATTTTAGAATCTGTTTAAATCTGCCACTGTATTTATTCATTCAAAAAGAGGCTATTCAATTAATTTGCCTACTAAAACTGAGTACAATTGCTTAGGGAGTCAAAACAACAACAACAACAACAACAACAACAGCAACAAAACATACCGGCCCAGGAAGATAGGTGGAATCTACTGACAATGGGTTATGACTATTTTTAAACAAGTAGTGCCTGTTTCAAGCTTGGATATCGATTCTGGAGTACCTGGGGCAAGGAATCCTCTCGTATTATAGCAAGTGTCTAGAGAGCTTGCTTCTGTCTATGAATGCCTTATTCTCCTAGAAATGCACATTAATCTGTCTCCTCCAGTGTTCTAGCTCTAGAAAATACAGGCACCTTCTAGTAGGAAGCACAGACATTGTTCAGAATTTACAACATTCGTGAACATCCAGTGAGAGGTTGCTTGGAGCCAAGCTGAGAATATGGGGTTCCCAGTTCAATGGGAATTGAAGGCTTGTTTGTTTAGATGTAACAGTTATGGGGGCCTTGATTTCCTTTTGGCTTCAGATAAATAAGCTTACAAACCTGTCCAAAATTGCATATTTTAAGTTTTTAGAAAATAAATTATGTACTAATATATATAGTTTTATTTACCATATGAATACATGATATATACCCATATATATGTATATATGCATATAGTAAATACAGTTATGTCTATTAGTGTATATATTTTAAATAACTACATTAAATATGCTATATTATATTGAATATATTAAATATGTGTGTTTTAAATAACTATGTGTTCCTGAACCCTCTCCATTTTTGGTTTTCTGTCATGGAGGGCATTACTGGAACTGTGTCCTTGGCTTTTGCTTTCAGAAAGATTGCACATATTAGGTTTATTTATTTGTATATTTATTTAGTGGTACTTGTTATTGAGCCTAGGCCAGGGTGCATGCTAGACAAACATTCTACCACCAGGCTATGTCCAAGCCATTTCTAGTTCTTACTTTTTGTTTTTAGGCAGGGTCTTACAAAGTTTCCCAAACTGCCCTTAAACTTGATAGCTTCCTGCCACCATCTCTCTGGTAGCTGAATCCCAGACCTGTGTCTGGGGCCATTTCCGCTATAAGAAACAGAAGCAACATCCTAAGATGCACTCCTCAGCATTTTGCCCTTTTGTGCTAAAGGCATGTCCATTCACTTGTCATGTGCCGTGTGTCTACTCCAGACCAGGCAGAGCTGTACCTGCTAGGAGTCCTGGGAACAGAAGATGTCCACTCGGAGAACACACAGCACACACAATAAAACAAGCTTTTTGTCTCCAAAGTTAAGTGCAGTGAAGATAAGGCGATCAAAGCTGGGGTGAGGGAATGAGGAAGGTGGGGAGTTCTGACAGAGGCTGGAAGATGACCTTTTTCTGAATGACCAAGTAGATGACCCCCAGGAAGATAAGGGACTGTAGTGAGTGAAGACACTGTGCAGGGAGCAGTAGCAGGAAGAGCAAGTGCAGAGGCCTTGGGGCACGGGCTGGAGATGTCTACAGAGCAATAGGACACCGGTGCATTGGAATGTGAGGCTAAGTCTAGGACACAGATGCAGAGCAGCTCACAGGATGCTGGAGGGCACAGCCAGAGGACAACACTATCCCTGTCTTCCCTGCATCTTTTGCTCATTACTGATGGCTGTTTATAATGTCTTCAGCAAACATTTAGTAAACATTCTTTATGTGAAGATACTTTCCTACTGATAATATGGCAAGGAGTGAAGGTCAAATACCCCTGCTCTCAGGGTTCATCATCCCTGTCTCACAGGGAGAAAGAACACAAACTAATGGAGACAGTCAAGACCAGCAGGGCAGATGAAGGTCTTTCTAGGCGAGTGATATTTAAAGTTTAATTTAAAGAGTCGGAAGAGGCTATCTGTCAAAATGCAAGGGAAGGGAGTTACAGAGGTTCAGACATAGGATGGGATTCATGGGTCTGAGAAATAGAGAGAACTATGGGTAGAGAGTGCCTAAGAGAAGGGATGATGTCAGCAGTCAGCTGAAGACTGGCATGGGGGTCATGAAGAATTAGGAAAAACTTTGTGGATCTTGTTCTAAGTAGGATAGGAAGACATTTGAGACATCATTTAGGTTCCAAAGCATCACCTTGGTTAGTATTGGTTAGAAAGAATAGAAAAGGAAAATCTTCCATGGCCCAGCTTGAATGGTGATGGAGACATGACCATGGATGCAGAGAAGGGATGTGTGTTGATAACTGCTTAGAATTGATGAAGGGACAGAACAACTGGGAACCATAACTTTCCAGGGACCTGGGGCAAAAGGTCAAAACCCAGCACAAGACTTTTAGTCCCATTCACTGCCATCTTTTGCTAGCATTTTCATTTTCCTCCTAACTGCAAGGTCCATGAAGGGAAGGACTATGGTGTTTTCTATTTTAAAAATAAGGTAATTGATACTAGCTGAGTTTGAAAATCACTACAATGTTATTGTGCATGTATCAGAAAGAGAATAAGTTCCAAAGAGGCCAAGAAAGGTGCAGGATACCCCACCTCGGAAGGAGAGAATCTGCAAGTCCCTTGCCTCGGTGTCTTATCCTGTTACTACACCATGTTGGCTTGGGAACTGCCTTTATATTACTTAGCTTTCTTATATGATGTCATATAGTGCTCTAGTGCACTGAATAAAACAACATAGTCATTCCATGCTGGTTGTGACATACACTGTATATATATATATATATATATATATATATATATATATATATATGTGTGTGTGTGTGTGTGTGTGTGTGTGTGTGTGTGTGTCTATACATATACTTGCTCCTATTATTTTATTGTGTGCTGTGAGTATACAGTATTATGCTGAGGGCTTTGTGCACACACACACACACACACACACACACACACACGAGAATTTAGATGTTGAATGAAAATTTTGAGCCAATGAACGAGTGCCTTTCACATGTGGACAAACCTGTCACACTGCACTCCATCACATGACCAGTTGGATGACAATGAGCATTTGGTATCTAGTTAAAATTCAAATCTGTATTCATTTTTTAAGGCAGAGAAAGAGAATATTGTCACACATTTAAAATCCATTTGTATTCTACACATTCTTCCATTTGGTTTAGATTTCCTGATATATTTTGTTTTATATATAAAGACATAATTTTTGTTTTTAAGGTGTCTTTTTCCCTAGGGAGTTATCTAAACAGGAAAAAATAAATGATATTTGGGAGCATGGTATTGCTAAAATATGTATTGTAAAATATTTACTCATTGAAGCAAATTCAAATAGCAATTACATGCTGTTGAAAACAAATGTAACTTGAAAGGAGGATGCCTCACTTTCACCATAGTGAATGAATAATCCTTGTTATCAAATCCCAAAGGGTTTAAAAAAAAAAAACCTCAATTCTTCATTTTATGGTAAACATAATTGAAAAACAAATGTTTTAAAATTTACTAGTTATTTTCATCTTACTATTCAATCTTTCTGAAAAGGTCTAGCAACTTGGCCAATGTTTCAGGAAGTAGAATGCATACACGGCAAAATGTTGTACTTTAGCAGGTATTTTATACATATTGTTGAATAACTAATATGTAATTATTTATATATTTTTAAATGTTGTATGTGGGGTGTGTGTATGTGTGGAGGTCAGAGGTGGATGTTGGCTTTGTTCTCAAACACTGTCTATTTTGTTCTTTACAGAAAGGTCTCTCTCATAGAATCTGGCACTCGTGATTGACTAGACCAGCTGGCTTGGCAAGCCCTCCATCCTCCAATCTCTACCTCCCAACACAGGGATTACAGCTGCACACCGATACCACCACATCTGGGTTTTTACATGGGTGTTGGGATCTGAACTCAGGTACTCTTGATGGCACAGGAAGCTCTTTCCACACCGAGTCACAGCCCAGCCGTGCTCTTCTGCTTCTTTATTCTGTTATGTTTAGCTTGTGCTACACCTGGACACTACAAATAAGGGGAAGAATTTTGCACATTTGTAATTAGTTACTGTGGACAGTCTGGAAAACCAGCCTTCTAGAAGATCCACATGGCCTGAATCTAGCAAATACTTGGGAGGTTCTCTAATTAGCCAGACATTTGCCAATACCATCTCTCTAAATCCCAATTTGTTTTGCAAATTGGGATTTTCAAATTTCCAATTTTGGGGATCTCACTTACTACAGTTTTATTTAAGTGGCTTCAAGATGCATAAATCTGACAAAAGCGTGTGTTAGGTTTGGGACACATGAGAACCAAGAGAGCTTTGTTCTCTATCACAGTTTAAGGTTATGTCTAAAGGCATCTTCCTGACTGTAGGGATTGCTTTATGATTCCCATACTCTAAGTATCATCATAAATGCATGCCATTACTGTAGCATTTCCTACATGATGATATAGGATATGAAATGTAGCTGTCTTTTGCTTGTCAAAGGACCTCTGGGCTCCTTGGAACCAGACTGTGTCATCCTAGTAACTTCATGATTAGCATAGAACCATGGGACATAGTACTGGATAAACCTCTGGAATCCCTCTAGCTGCTACACTTGACAAAATATTCAGAATATTAATGAATCAATAAATACCAGTGGCAAGAATGAGTGAATGTTTGTAATAAAGAAAGACTACGTGATTTACTTCTTTGGAAATTATACAAAAATGTGCTCTGGAGAGATGGCTCAGCAGTTAAGAATGCTTGCTGAGCTTCCAAAAGGCCTGAGTTCTGTTCCCAGAACCTATATCTAGTGACTTGTGACCACTTGTAACTACAGGTCCAAGGGACCTATCACTCTCTATCGGTCTCCACTGGCACCTGGACTCAACTGCGCACACACACATACTGACACATGCACATAATTAAAAATAAGGGAAAAGGTGATGTATCTCAGATAACTTGAAAGGAGAGAAGAACAGAAAAAGTGAGATGTGTCTTAGACCAGAATCCTGTGATTTCTAAGATAAACATACCTGTGGAGTACAAATGTTTGTTTTAAACAAAGGAGGCCCTGAAATTCTTCAATGTTTGGTCATAGGTTTCTTCTGAGAACTATCATGGCTCCTACTTATGGCTGGAGGTTTTCAATACATTCTTATTGCTGTGGTTTCACTCTGATTATTCATCTTGGGGAAGTGCTAGCAACCACAAGACTAAAGAAACTTCAAACAGGAAAATAGGGCCTCTTGTTTTCTTTGGTCACTACCGAGGACTGAACTTAGGGTCTCATGCATTTGGGCCAAGCACTCTATCACTGAGCTACATTCCCCAGCAATTTAAAGTAGGCTTTTGTTAATAATTTAAACAAAACTGGCTTTCAGAGTCATATATTTATGTTAGTTACAACACTTACATTAATAAGGTCCCAAATTTTAGTTGCATCATTACAACCTCAACTATCTTACTTTTGATACATCTTGCTGTGCTAGTTATGACTTAAATATATATTTGTTTAATAATTTATTTCACTTTATTTTTTATGTGTATGGTTGTTTTGCCTGTGTGTGTGTCTGCATCATGTGCATGTCTGTAGGGGCCAGAGGCGGCCATCAGATCCCCTAGAACTGGAGTTACAGATGGTTCTTAGCTACCACATGGGTGCTGGGGATCAAACTTGGGTTCTCTGCAAGAGCAGCAAGTACTCTTAATGGTTGAACCAACTCTTCAGCCCCACACTTTTATTTTTACATTTAGAGGGTAAAAACAAATCTCTGAGAAGGAAAACAGACATCCTTTTCAAAGATAAGTCTTATTTTTGCTTTGCTGTGCATCTCTCACCACATTTTTCAGAGACATGTTGAAGAAAAATTTAGTGCTTGGATGCCTGTGTTTTCCCCAGAATACTGGCTGGCTGGCCACATCTTCCTGGAGGAGTCAGGAATGGCAGCTTTATTTTCTCCACTTAAATACAATTAGTAAAATATTTCTACGAATGAAGTAGCAACATATTGTTTAAATGTTTGAAGCTACAGAGCTTGACAGAAAAGTTAAGAGAATAAGGTGTTTTCACTGTAGATAACAGGGCAACAGGCAAGCAAAAATGACTGTTTCAATTCTCTTCCTGAGGCAAGAGGAAGGGAAGGAGGCAGTCCATATAGCAGGCTTGTGATGACATCCTCTGATGATGACAGGGCCTCCGTGCTGGAAAGTGTTCACCAGTGGTTCATGTGGAAACCCATGAGGTAGCAGATGATGCTTCATTCATTCATCACACTCAAAAGTATTATTAACTATTGATCATTGTGCTGAGTTCTGAATGTGTACACCATTCCTGTACTTCAAAGCTCAGGGAGAGGGAGAGAGAGAGAGAGAGAGAGAGAGAGAGAGAGAGAGAGAGAGAGAGAGAGAGAGAGAGAGAGAACACAAGCCACAAGCTATATGCATATATTATGCTCAGGGGAAGAAGTGAAGAAATGTCCAGAGAGAAAGTGTTTTTAAGCCAAGTCACAGATTATTCCAGACAGTGATAGAAGAAAAAGTCATTATTAGGAAAGGTAACACTGCTTCAACAACTATTAATTTATTGTGCTCCTACCATGTACCAAGCTTGGGCTAAGCTATATCATGTGTGACTTTGTTTTTAATTGGGTCACTCCTAAAAAAAAAAAAATCACGATTAAAGTGAAATTCATTAAAACATTATCATATTGTAGTCATAATTTTCTACTGCTGTAGTAATAATGTAATTATAATATTAACCTTTATGGAGGGGTGAGAAAATGTGTTTGGAGAAAGGAGCAAATTAAAAGGATGGACTTTGTGCTGTTTTTGAAGACAGTGGTTCTTCTCCCCTACTCAAATTCTCTTCTGGAACAATGCAGCAGTCGTGGCCTCTGCACACTTCTCTTGATATGTAAAGAGAAACTGTATTCTTCCAGAGGTAGTTGGTACCACCATGGAAACTGTAATACTTTTATTCCTTTATGTTTACCTGTCACCTGCATTTTATTCTCATTCAGTGTGCTATTGGCGACTTTGCATTTATTTGATTTTTCAAGACATTTGCTTCAAGGCTCCAGAAGGATTGGTTCCACAGTCCTCTGTTGGCAATTTCATGGTGTGCACATGTGCATGTGAACACTAGAGCAGCTGGACCAGGAGGTCAAGGTTATATTGAGTCAACACCTTCTTCCCCACAAGGCACATGAGCTCCAGGTGCTGGCCATGGCTAGGTGACATAGAGATGCCTTGGGACTGTTCTATGATCTCTATGTCTGTGTACAGATCAGAGGACAGTAATATGGAGGCACTATGAGGAATCCTTGTTCTCAGTTTGCCATTGTTTTTTTTATTGCAAAACTAGATATCCATTGCATATTAAGTGATACTTGTTTATGAATAGTCATGAAGGTCTTCACATACTTTGCAGTTCTACCAAACTCTCTGTCTTTCTAGAAGTGTCCCCCAAACTGGTTTTGACTGGCACTGTGGTATGAGTGTGTGTATTCACGTGCATATGCATTAAGCTGATATATACAGTGCTATCAAAGACAATGAATTAGTCTTTTTTTAAGAGAGTGGCTGTGTGAAGTGGGGACATTGCTTTTTTTTTTTTCAAGAAGAAAAGAGAATGCTTCTCCTATCCTCCACCCAAAGATGAAGCAGATAATTATTGGACCAGGTGTTATGCTTCCTGGAACTTGGGAGGCAGGCATGAGGGGGAGATCTGGAGGCAAGAGAGTGGTGGGAACTGACTGTGGTGGGAGTGTGAAAGCAGAGCTAGGACAGAAGTGGCCTTTACATCTGTATTCAAAAGAGTGATGGTACCCGGGGCCTTCCTGTGGGCTAAGATTGTCATAGGGCCTGGGAGTTGTCTTAGAGGTTCCTGATGTGGTGAGATTTGTCAGAGTCGTGTCACCACAGCCTTTATTTCCTTGAGAAACTTACTTCTCTATTTGAAACACTGCCGCAGGCATACACAAGAGCATTTGGATACAGCAGTACAGTGGCACAGGGGTTTCATGTCAAAGAAATCTAGAGAAAAGAGAAGTCACTGGTGCGTGGCTTAGGTAGCGATGTGCCGTCTTCAGTCTGTCCCCAGCCATTACCTACTTCAGCTGCCCTCACTGGGTCCATTGCTTTAGTTTAAAAAACAAAACAAAATGGAAAAAAAAAAACCTTCTTCTTTCCTGCTGTCCTTTCTATCAATCGCTAGAGTGTCTCGTCCTGGGACCCAAAACCAGAGCCACATACACAGCAGTAGACATGGTAAGCAATGGCTTTGTGGATGGGGCCATTATCCAGCAGACACTTCCATGGGTTGGTCATGCCAGTGATGAAGGGAGAAGGTTTCCTTTCCTTTCCTTTCCTTTCCTTTCCTTTCCTTTCCTTTCCTTTCCTTTCCTTTCCTTTCCTTTCCTTTCCTTTCCTTTCCTTTCCTTTCCTTTCCTTCCCTTCCCTTCCCTTCCCTTCCCTTCCCTTCCCTTCCCTTCCCTTCCCTTCCCTTCCCTTCCCTTCTTCCCTTCCCTTCTTCCCTTCCCTTCCCTTCCCTTCCCTTCCCTTTTCCCTTCCCTTCCCTTCCCTTCCCTTCCCTTCTTCCCTTCCCTTCCCTTCCCTTCCCTTCCCTTCCCTTCCCTTCCCTTCCCTTCCCTTCCCTTCCCTTCCTTCCCTTCCCTTCCCTTCCCTTCTTCCCTTCCCTTCCCTTCCTTCCTTCCCTTCCCTTCCCTTCCCTTCCCTTCCCTTCCCTTCCCTTCCCATCTCATCCCTTTCCTATGTCCTGGCTATGTCTTGACAATGACCTGGACAAAGATGGAGCTCCTGTCAGGAGGAACAGTGAGACCCACAGAGAGAAAGGCCTGGTGGGAGTTTGAAATGCCTCTTTGTCATAAAGATCAGCACACACACACCCCATCCTCTTCTTTGATGCTTCTCCCTGAGGTGGGCTGTAGCCCTCTCTGGCTCTCCTTGCTTTTCGTGTCAGTTTGGTCTTATTCTTCATGAAGTACTTAGAATGGTCCTTATTTTTCCCTTTCATTCATATACCTTCACTGTACATTGTACTGGGCTACACACACATTTCCATACTAGAGTTTAATATCTTTTCATTTCCCTCGTGTTACCTTCCTTTCCTCCTCCCCTGAGCCCCCTTGTTAGTCCTCATCTTTAGGATTAAAAAAATCCATGTGTATATAAACTGCATTTCCTTGTGTACTGACAGACCCCTTAGGTGGGTTCCTTAATTTACCTCTGGTGCATAGTGCTGCAGCAGACATTGATGTGCATGTTTCTCTGTGATGTGTTGACAAGGACTCCCGCAGAAAAATATGAAGGAGTGTCACGTCTGTGTAGTATGGTAGATTTATTCTTAAATTTTTGAGGAAGCTTCTTACCACAGTTCTGGACTCATTTACATTTCTACCGGCAACATGTAAGGGCTGCCTTCTCTCTGCATCCTCGGTGTGTGATGGCTTCCCTCTCTCTGCATCCTCAATGTGTAAGGGTTCTCTTCTCTCTTCATTCTCAATGTGTGAGGGTTCCCTCTCTCTGAATCCTCAATGTGTGAGGGTTCCCTTCTCTCTGTATCCTCAATGTGCGAGGGTTCCCTTCTCTCTGCATTCTCAATGTGTGAGGGTTCTCTTCTCTCTGCATTCTCAGTGTGTGAGGGTTCTCTTCTCTCTGAATCCTCAGTGTGTGAGGGTTCTCTTCTCTCTGCATTCTCAATGTGTGAGGGTTCTCTTCTCTCTGCATCCTCAATGTATGAGGGTTCTCTTCTCTCTGCATTCTCAATGTGTGAGGGTTCTCTTCTCTCTGAATCCTCAGTGTGTGAGGGTTCCCTTCTCTCTGCATTCTCAATGTGTGAGGGTTCTCTTCTCTCTGCATCCTCAATGTGTGAGGGTTCTCTTCTCTCTGCATTCTCAATGTATGAGGGTTCCCTTCTCTCTGCATCCTCAATGTGTGAGGGTTCCCTTCTCTCTGCATTCTCAATGTATGAGGGTGTGGTGGTAATCTAATTGTACTGAAATGTGATTTTGATTGTATGTTAATAAATAAAGTTGTCCGGGGGTCAGAGCTATTAGAGCCATAGCAAGAGTGTGGCAGTGGTGGCACACGCCTTTAATCCCATAGATCTCTGTGTGTTCAGGGATATAGCCAGCATTGGAGACATATGCCTTTAAGACCTAGGGGGCTGTACATTCAGACAATGACGAGGCCGTCACATGTTTGGGTTTACAACCAATGAGAAGGCAGAACAATAATACTATAAAAAAAGGCGTACAGACAGGAAGTAGCCTTCTTTCGTGAAGCTGGGACAGCAGGAGGAAGGGTGAGATTTTAGCTCTGAGCTCTGACCTCTCGGCTTTCTCTTTTACATTGTTTCTGTGTTTCTTATTTAATAAGACAGTTGGTTACATCTATATGAGGGTTCTCTTCTCTCTGCATCCTCAATGTGTGAGGGTTCTCTTCTCTCTCCATTCTCAATGTATGAGGGTTCTCTTCTCTCTGCATCCTCAATGTGTGAGGATTCTCTTCTCTCTGCATTCTCAATGTATGAGGGTTTCCTTCTCTCTACATTCTCATTGTGCGAGGGTTCTCTTCTCTCTGCATTCTCAATGTGTGAGGGTTCCCTTCTCTCTGAATCCTTGGTTTGTGATGGTTTCCCTCTCTCTGCATCCTCAATGTATGAGGGTTCCCTTCTCTCTGTATTCTCAATGTGTGAGGGTTCTCTTCTCTCTGCATCCTTGGTTTGTGATGGTTTCCCTCTCTCTGCATCCTCAATGTATGAGGTTCTCTTCTCTCTGCATTCTCAATGTATGAGGGTTCCCTTCTTTCTGAATCCTCAATGTGTGAGGGTTCTCTTTTCTCTGCATCCTCAGTGTGTGAGGGTTCTCTTCTCTCTGCATCCTCAATGTGTGATGGTTCCCTTCTTTCTGAATCCTCAATGTGTGAGGGTTCCCCTTTCTCTGGGTCCCCAGTGTATGTGAGTTCCCCTTTCTCTACATCCCCACGGCATTTGTTGTTATTTGGTTTATTAATGACTGGAATTCTAACTGGCATCAAGTGGAATCTCAGTATAGTTTCACTTGCATTTTTATGATGGCTAGTGAAGTTGGACAGTTTTACATATGCTTATTATCTGTCTCCGAAGAACTCTCTGTTCATTTCATTGTCCTATTTGCTGTTTGGACTATTTGATTTCTCAATATTTCTTTTCTTTTCTTTTCTTTTCTTTTGTATACCTAACCCGAGTCAGTTGGTGACAAGCAATTCTATTCCCATAATTCCTTACTCCTCATAACTCTGGCATACACTTTAAAGTTTTAGAATGCCCTGTGTGGACCACATGGCATACCACTCCCTTGGCTGTCAGAGCTCCAGTGTTCAGGGTTCTATATTTTTGCCAACTCCTGGATTCCTTCCTATTTCAGAGACTTGGTAATTGTTTTTCTTGTATATCCCAATGGTTTGCTCTATCCCTTAATCCAAGTTTCTTCTAGAAAGAGACTGGCCCTCTAGAAGGGCCTCCCCTGTCATTGTTGCTTTGTGTTTTCTTAATGATACCCATAATTATACATGTGTTTCCCTTTTGTTACCTATTTCTACATTAGCCTATGCATTAATTGCTTTTCTATTGCTGTCATAAAACACTATGACCAAAGCAACATATAGAAGGAAGAGTTTATTTGAGCCTCTGGTTTCAGAGGGTTAGAAGCCATGAAAAAAGACATGCAGCAGGAGTAGAAAGCTGAAGGCTCACATAGTGAACTTCAAGCACCAAACAGGAACGAACTGTGACTGGTGTGTGGCTTTGAAACCTCAAAGTCTACCTCAGTGGCATACTTCCTCAGTGACACACAAGACCATGTGTTCTAAACCTACCAAACTGTGCAGTCACCTGGGAATGGAGTGTTCAGACATTGCATATCTCCTTCAACCACCATGGCTTGTGAACAGTGTGAGTAGAAGGGGGCTGTCTTCCTTACTGCTCAATCTCTGGTGCCTAGAAAAATACTCGGCCCTTGGGGAACCCTCAGGGAGCACTTGATAAGCTAGTGCACAATAGTTTTAGTATACTGATTAGAGTCTTGTTATGTAGAGCCAGTAAGTTAAAATTGCAAATCAAGTAAGCGATTTGGTTAAGATGAAATAGTAATTTGATTAAAACGCAGTTTTAGTATTTGTGGCTCAATATTTTTTATTATATTTTTGGGTTTTTTTTTGTTTTTGTTTTTGTTTTGAGACAGGGTTTCTCTGTGTAGTTTTGGAGCATTTCCTGGAACTTACTCTGTAGACAAGGCTGGCCTGGAACTCACAGAGATCTGCCTGCCTCTGTCTCCCAAGTGCTGGGATTAAAGGCATGCTCAATATTAAATATGTGTGTATATTTTGCTTTTAGTAATGGAAGGTGTGTGTGTGTGTGTGTGTGTGTGTGTGTGTGTGTGTGTTGCATGCTGAACATTAAACTCAAGACTTTAAACATGCTAAGCACATACTGAGGTACACTTCACTCCAAGATCACATTTTATATAATTTAACTGTGAGTTTAGGAGTCTTCATTTTCTTCATCAGTAAAATGTTGATTATTATATCCACCTCATGAGGCTATTGTGAGAATTCAATTAAATTGGGCAACTTATGTAAAGCACAAGGCTCATTACAGACAAACCATAAGAAGTGGCTCTTTTGTTGTCCTCTGTCTCTAGTTCCTCCACTAAATATTCTTACCTCATTTAATTTTATAAAGGAAAAACATCCCCAAACAAGCAAGAATATTTTACTAAAGATATTAAATATGTACTAAAGATACACAGTTATTCAACAGCAGGTTTGATATGTAACCATAGGTTTGGAGTAAAATTGAACAAAATACAGTATTTACTTATTGGAGCAAGAATAGAGTTTCCAGAAGGAGGTCACATCTGGATACGTGGGGAGGGTGAAATGATGCAGAGTCTCAATCTTCAAGAGTTACATTGACAATGTCAGGATAAAGTCATTTAATTCACCTCTTAATGTTCATTGCAAGAGAAGGAAGGGATTTCATTTAACTGAAATATATCGGACATTGACTGGGTATTGTATACGAAACAGAAAAGAGTCTATGTGTGGTACCTGATCATCGCGGTCTCTCATCTGATAGGAGGTCGCTGCAAGTGACATTAATGGTGCTATCAAAGTCCAATGTACAGAGAAAGACAAGGGACAGGACTAACTGTTTAGTTACTGTGGTGACTCAGCTGAGATGTCCCCATATTCTTCAGTCCCCAGTTTGTGGAGGCTTTGAAAGTATGACCTTGTTGGAGGAAGTATGTCATTGGGGGCAGGATTTGAGGTTTCAAAAGCCCATGCCATTCCCAGTCAGCTCTTTCTGCTTCCTGCTTGATGTTATGGATATGAGCTCTCAGCTTGCTGCTCCAGTCACCATGCCGGCCTGCTGCCTTGCTTTCCTGCCATGATGGTGATGGGTTCTTATCCCTCTGGAGCTGGAAGCCCATGTAAACGCCTCCTTCTCTAAGTTGCCTTGGTCCGTGGTGTTCTATCACAACATCCCCTAAGTAGTTATCTTGGAAAACAATGGCTAAAGTGGATTTGTGTTGAGTCCTTGAAGAGAGAATAACATGTTACAGAGAGGGGCTTGAGATTCTGGTTGCTGTCAATGTGCATGAGGGCTTTGTGTCTGGGGAAGTGCTAGCTAGCTTTTCAGGGTTTGAGTACAAATGATGGTTTGATGAGCAATGGAATGTAGGGTAGAAAGTAGCACCAGGCAGGTGGTGGAGGCCCCTCAGCACACAACACGCTGTTGCTGTCAGATTGATCTGGAAAGCATGAAGGAGTTGGAGGTGGAATAAAATGCAGCCATGTAAACAGGGCTTAGGTGCTTTCCTTAGATCTTGCTAACGTTCTTCCATCACTTGGGCATTGCTTCTGCTCAAATAAGAGTCACCATTTTGTAATTTAGAAATCCAGCAAAAGAGAGAAAGGCCTCTATGAGGAAAAGGATGAAGAGTGTGAAAAAAAAAACCCAACGAACTTTAGATGTTGGCCTGAAGAAAAACAGCCACATGCAAACACTAAGAGGTGAAGAAATGAGAGGGTGAGAGGTAGATGATAGGTGGATGGAGAGATAGATAGATAGATAGATAGATAGATACATATAAACATAAATGATAGACAGATAACATTAACATATAAGAATGGGTATATGTAATATTTCAGGAAAATAACAAGCAAAAATTTTCATGCAATTAAAAAAAAGTCTTGCTGATAACTAAGGAACCAGATATTAGGGTAAATAATGCCATTCCGACATCATTTCCAACTCCATTCCAAGTCTCACACTGACAAATGAGGAGTTACACCGTATCTCCTCTGCTATACGCATTGCCACCCGACAATGTATGAATCGCTACTTAGCATTTACTCTTTAATAAAACAACTAATGAACTGTCCTTTTTCCTCTGCGAAGTATCTAAGCATCAAGACGGCAGTGAAGCTCAGATCTATCAGGCCTGGCTCCTTTACGCTGTTGCTCACAGCTGAATTACCCCTCGTGCCCTTATTTGCCTCATAACTCAGCTTAGATTCCACAGCTTTTCTTTAGGGTAATTTTCTGGTGCACACTCTTCACCCTTGTGTCTCTTTCCATACTCTACACGGCTATATGACAAAATGAAATCACGTGCCTGCTCCCACACAGCTGGAAGCAGCTGGAGAAGGTTGCACTGATGTGATTGTTAATATTGATGGTCAGAGTGATTGGGTTGAAAGGTTCCCAGGGTACTAATAAAGCGTGGTGCTCGGTATGTGTGTGAAGCTGTTTCCAGAGAGCGTTGACTGAGATGGTAAAGCTTTTCTAGAATGTGGACTGTGCCATTCCAGAGTTGGGGGTGGGGGGTGGGCTGATGGACTGTACCATCTCATAGTCTGGGGGCGCTGGACTCTACCATTCCACAGGCTGGAGATGCTGGATGGAATGGAAAGAGGGGAACAAAAGAAAGCCTTTCAGCTCAGGCACTCTGCCCCTGCTTTCTGGGTGCCCGAAGGTCTTGGCTCCATCATGCCCTGCCATTCCAGACTGAAACTTCGGAAACTGTGAGCCCAAATAAGCTTTCTTATCATAAGCTGTTTTCCTCAAGTCTTCTGTCACAGTGATGAACAACGAACACAGTGTGAATGAATAACAGTTACGATTCGGGTGACCCACCACCCGTTTTTATAAATAAAGTTTTATTAGCTAAATGTCACACCCAATATCTTTTGTAGTCTATGAGTGTGTTTGTGCTACCATGGCAGAACTGAATAATTTCCATGCAGACTTAGTCTCTTACAAAGTCTGAAATATTTGCTACTGTTTGTTCTTTACAGAAAAAGTTTGCTCACTTTAATCTGGTTACCTTTCACATCTGTTTCTTTCTGCAACTCTGTAACATCGGCTGCCTGGTTTACTTCTCTCTGAGAACCTTGCTCTCTGTTTCACCAAAGGAGACAGACACATTTGAAAACACAGCAGCATAGGTTCCCAGCCTTACATTTACAGCTCTACCAGGGTCATTATACACTGCCTTATCTTTTGTTACCATGGATGGGCTGTCCATGTTTACCCCCAAAGTCAAGTCTTCTACTGTGCACTGAGCCCCACTTCTTCTCAGCCACTCAAGGGTATTTTTCCCACCATTTTTTTTTTATCACGTCTTGCATCATTAACTTCTCCCTCTATCAGCCCTCTCCTAGCAGCACAGAAGCATGCTGCTACAGCTCACCTCAAAGAAGGACGATTCCTCAATCAATACTCTTTTCTCCCTACTGATTTCGTTTCCCTTCTCTTTGTTACGTAAATCACAAAAGTTGTCTTTATCCAGAGCATCCAATTTCTCCCCTTTCAGCCCTTTCTAATGAGATGTTTAGCTCCATCATTCTACTGAAACAGTTGCTACTACATTAACCTCTAGGTTTCTAAATCTTCTGTGACCATCTCACGTGATCTGATGCACTAGACACAGCAGACTCTTTCCTTTGGACTTTCTCTGGATGTGCGTGTGTGTGTGTGTGTGTGTGTGTGTGTGTGTGTGTGTGTGTGTTGAGAAAGAGTTTCTCTTTGTAGCCCTGGCTATCCTGGAACTTGCTCTGTAGACCAGGCTGTACTGGAACTCAGGAATTCGCCTACCCCTGCCTCCTGTGTGCTCAGATTCAAGGCTTGTGCCACCACTGCCCGGCTTGTCTTTAAATTATTTTAAATTACAATTGTTTGTTTGTTTATTGTGTATGTGTATATGTACATATATGTGTACACATGTCATGATACATGTGTGGAGGTCAGAAGACGACTTTTGGGAGTTGACCCTCTCCTCCCACATGTGGACTCCAGGGATTGAACTCACGGGCATGGCAGCGAGTACCTTTACCCATTGAGACATCTTGCTGACTCTCCATCTCCATTTTACATATTACTGAGTGCTCTTTGTATTCTCAATTACTGAACTCTGGCTTGCCCTTAAGACTTTGCTTGCATTCATTGATCTTCCAGCCACATGGAATGAAAAATATCAACACAGATACTCGTGGCTGCCAGCTAATGGAGGGCTCTCCAACACACCTTCCCTCAAACATACCCTGAGTTTCCCATCCAAATGCTTTTCTGGTAGAAATAGGTCACTGCAGACCTTTTGTGCTTATTCAAAAATACCTAAAATGGATCATGTTACCTATGCTTTTGTTTTCTGTCACTATGGATACATGGTGAACTTTTATTTTAATAAATACAGATTTTCAGTAGCTTTGAATGGTGCGAGACTACCTTTTTTATGGTTAAACTTACGCTTATTCAGCAGTCTCATGAGAGTCAAACAAGGTAAGAGCAAAATCTTGCAGTTACAATCAATCCTGAGAAGATTATCTTGTAATACGTGAATAATTATTTCTCTAGTAATATCTCAAAGTGGGGTTGCAGAAATCAAAACCACTAAGGTCATTACATACTTTAAAATACACTGTTGTTGTATTTGCATATATGTTTAAATATTGATCAATACATTTTTGCACATTACAGGATGAAATTATGCAACAAGTAAATTATGGGTAGTTTAGAACTGGACTCTTACTAATAAGCAGGAGTCCAGCTTACGTGGAGACATTATATATTCAGTTTGTACAGCATGTGTCTTGAGCCTGTGGATCTAAGGAAACCCACTGTGTTTGTTCCATATTCCTGTAGGAGCTGACAGACAGGTAGCCACTGCTTTGGTGGTGAGGATTCGTAGAAGGAATCCACTTAGCACAGGATCACAAAAGAAACCCATTTTCTCTTTCATCCAAGTTCTTCACTGCATGATACAGCAAAGTGCTATAGTGGCAGCATTAATTTTGTTACTAGCAGACTTGTAAAAGGGTCTCATTAAGGCAGAGTAATTATAGATCCATGGTGGAAACGAAGTGGGATTTTAACTTCACTTCCTAGATTTCATCTTCCTGATATCCTGGAAATCATGGCAACTATCTTAGCTTTTCTCAGGTACCAGAAGAAATGCTGAAGTAGGAAGTAAGCTTGTTAATTGCCCCGTCTGCACACACCCATTCCTGCTTCCTGTTCAAATACACTTTCTTATTGCAGTTCCGGTCTGAGCCACTAGATGGTGGACACTGTTCTTCTCTTGCCCCCCAGGAAACAGAATCAAGAACTATGCTCAGACTCTTAAGACCACAGCCAACAACAAAAAGGGTGGAATTCACCGGTAAAGCAGAACTTAGGGGATGTATCAGAAAGTCTCCTGTCTACCTATTTTTATGTGTATTATGCTGAGTTGGAGAATACTGTTAAATATTATTTTCCTTATCTCCCTAAATAATTCCAAATATTTGAATAAAACCAAAATCTATCTCTGATTCTTTAGATATTCACAGCAACCTGCTTTTTTAATATCATAGTTCTGAAAGCAACACAAGACAGTTATTATTTTTTTTCAAAAGCTCATATGGACTGATCCTTGGCATGGGTGCCCTAAGGATAGATTTAAAAAAAAAAAATAGACCGCATTTCCCAATATCTTGGAAGATCTTAAGATTAAGTCCTGTGATATCTACATTGTAAAAATAAAATAAGCTAGAATTTAATGCTAGCATCCAGTCTATAAGCAACTTTGATCCATGTTTCAATATAAATCTGCTTTTCTGCATTGTATATAATGGTCTGAACAATGATTCTTTCATTGCCTTTAATTTGTTTGTTTGTTTATTTGCTTTCTTAGGAAATAATTCCATTCAAGAATTAAATTTCACTAAATACAATTTTTAAAATTTTACTTAAGAAATCAACATTTCAGGGCTACAGGATCTCCATGACACAGGGTAGCAATGGGATGTCCAGGAAGAGTCCCAGTGAGGGCCCAGTGTCAAAGATGCAGCAGAGACCAGGGGCCTCCAACCAGACCAAGGATTCTTTGTGATGAATGCCTGCCTGCATGTAAAGGTGTATGGATAAAAGGGTTTACTGTGTGACTCACTGTGTCACACTGCAGCTTCCATAACGAGATTTTCCCTTTCTTTCTCCCTTCCTTTTTATGTTAATTTTTATTTTGTTTTATTTTGGGGAGGAGGTTGCAGGGACAGAGAGTGGATGCAAGAGGATGAGAGATGGGTGGGATCGGGATGCATAATGTGAAAGACACAAAGAATAAATGAAAAAGGAAGTTAAAAATTAAAACTAAGATGCAAAAAAAGAAAAAAAAATCCACATTTCAGAAAGAATGACAGAACAAAGTCCTAGTCCTTGCCTTGAAGCATCTCTCTGATTTTATACATGCACAGACATTTACCTGCTGATACTATGTTTTAGTAACCTTAGGATTCATTTACTTTTACTGACTTCACGTTTTTATATGGTAAATTACAGATTTTTGGCATTTAAAGTGGCCATGTTTCTTTCTTTATCTAAAAGCATCCTCTCATAATTTTTACTATTTCATATATATTTAACCATGACATATTTTAAGATATCCTTTTATTATTATTTATTCATATGTGAGTCTCTATCATCTCGTCTCTGTCTCTGTCTCTCTCTATATGCTGGAACTGATGGAGGGTTTCAGGTCTGGAGCTGGAGTTGCAGGTGCTTCTGAACCATCCCACTTGGGGGCTGGGCACTGTATTCCAGTACTCTGAAAGAGTAACAAACACTCTTAAACACTGAGCAATCTCTTCAACCCTAATGTTTTTTTAATTAATTATTTTAAAGGTACATTTTACTCTTTATTGCCATCTCAGCCTAGATCCCTTATGGATTATTCCTCCTATCTGAAGCCACAACTAATTTTCTGAGCCTTTAACGGTCAGAGATGACTGTGGCAAATCTGTGTGCTCATTCTTCATGTAGAAAATCGTTCTCAAGCCAACCAGAGCATGTAGACCGACCAGAGATGCTCCAAGTCCGTCTTCAGTGCACACTGATGAGATGAGATGTGTTTCCTGTAGATGGACCTTCAATTGCAAAGATCTGAAAAGTCAGCAAGATTACTAAAAAGGCCGTAGTGGTGCTTCTGAAAGCAGACACTAATTTTATGTTTTCATCCTCTGAATTGCATTCATCTGACATTTAGACATCATTTTAAGGGGAATGCTTTCATTAAGTGGGAAACAGGATTTCTTATGGGATAATGATGAATGATGACTGTGTTTTAAAAATACAGTCAACTTATGGTTCGATGACCGACCAGTGGCCTGCTTCATCTATTCATCATTTATTAGTATTGCTTTTGCTGCCTCCTTCTGCCCTGTCCTTTGGTAATCTAATTTTTCCGAGAGTGGACAGAGGCAAAGGGCAGTGGTTAATGTGAATAACTTGGTCAGGTATCAACTATGACAAAATTTGGGTTTCTGTTTTGTGTGCAGAAAGAATGTAATGGTTAAGGTTAAAAATGTTATAAATTGTGGTTAGTTTTTTTTTTTAAATCTCACTTTACTTCGTCTCTTTATCTACCTTAGGAAAAAAATCAGTATTCATTCATTCCTTCATTCATACAGTCACAGACTTTGTGGATCCACTATTTACACCAAACAATGGACATACACAGTCCTGTTTTCTTAGAGGAGAGTCATTAGCTCTCCTTCTACCCAATTCCTTTTCCCAGACCCCAATGGTATTGTCTACTCACATGATGACTTCTGAATTTGTGTTTCTAGCCCTCTTTCCTTTGTTGAATAAATATATTTTCTAGACCTATTGGGAAAACTTCCTTCCAATATCTTTGTCAATATTTCTCTATTCCTTTATTGGTACATGAATAAAATATTTATTGAATGGCTTCCACAGTTCCAGGCACAAGGCTAATTATGATGGATATGTGTGTGTGTGTGTGTGTGTGTGTGTGTGTGTGTGTGTGTATAGGTAGATAAACAGATGATAGATAGATAGATAGATAGATAGATAGATAGATAGATGATAGATAGATAGATATCTTAATAAGTCTAATGTCAAACCCATTCTTCCTATCTCTGAACATGTCACATCTTGGTTTGCTTTTTGGCTCAATGGAATCAGCTCCATCTGGTCAACCAAAGCATCTTACCTTGTACTGCCTAGCAGTTAGCAAGTGATATTTAATTCCACTTATGAAATTAGCTTCATATTCTCTAGTCTTAGTTTCTGTAGCTATCACTGTAAATCAGGCCCTTATTAACCCCTGCCTGTGTTATGCAATAAATGGTTATCCTGGCTCCAATCTCTCCTCTTCCAATTCATCCCAAATTAGCTTCTTAAACATAAACTTAATTATGTTATTTTCCTGCTCAAAGATATTTGGTGGCTCCCTACTGACTGCAGTATAAGATCCAAATGGTTTTCATATAATCCATTACACCTGATCTCAACTCACCTTTTAACAGTTCCCAACTCTGCCATTTCCTAAATTGAAAATTCAATGTCACAAGCTGCCTCTGTTCAGGTTGTCCTCTCTTTGCTGGATACAGTAAGAATGCATCACACTTGTGGGACTCTTTCTTCCTCAGAATTTAATGCTGATAGAATGCACGATTCTGAATATGCAGATGACCTACCCAGCAAGCTAATCATACTGATAATTAGCAGGAAAGCCCAGAGACTAAATACCAGTAGACAGCAGAAATCAAACAAACCCAACCAAACTATCACCACCACCACCACCACCGGATGGGGATGAGGAAAATAGATTCAGAACACAGGTTTCCATCAATATTTAATATTACATATTTTTTTGAGACAGGGTTTCTCTCTGTAGTTTTGGTGCCTGTCCTGTATCTTGCTCTGTAGACCAGGCTGGCCTCAAACTCACAGAGATCCTCCTGGCTCTGCCTCCCAAGTGCTGGGACTAAAGGTGTGCGCTACCACTGCCTGGCAATATTACATATTTTAATCTAAGCAATTCTTTTATTACAAACAGTCAACTTTTAAGTTATATAATTTTATAAGGAGTTTGAAACATAATGTCAATGTTTCATTCATAGCCTATGTGATAATCTCCATCCAATTTTTACAGTTTAATAGTGACCTACTAAAAATAGTCACCCAATCTAGATTCCAAAATATTTTGTAAAAATAGTACCTACTAACTTCAAAATGCACCATATATAGCACTATAGTTTGATGGAAGGATGTACTATCAACAGCTGTTCAGTGCCTGCTCTGTGAAATGATGGTGAAAACCTAATGAAGGGTCCACAGGGACATTTCAAAGCCTACCCACAAGTTTCAAACTTGAACAACAAGTGTGTCTATATCTCATGAATCCCCCAATGAGTCAAAGATTAGGATGAACTTCTGATGTTTCTCTCACTGCTAACAACATTTTGAGCCTCTCTGTACAACATTTTATATAGATGAGACAATTCAATGTAAAATGCTCATGTACATTCATCACTGTGTAAATAGGATGCTGAGGTGAGATGACTTGGATGTCAGTTTATTGATTTCGAGGGTAGCTTAAGCTGGTCTTACTGCTTAGGGACTGTTTGTTCAGATTTTCAATAATTACTACATGCCCCTGA
This sequence comes from Peromyscus leucopus, assembly GCF_004664715.2. NCBI lineage: Eukaryota > Metazoa > Chordata > Mammalia > Rodentia > Cricetidae > Peromyscus > Peromyscus leucopus. The sequence goes on from NC_051079.1 coordinate 11,580,020, forward strand.
CACAGAATGGCTGTAAGGAAAAGAAAGGTACAGTATCCTTGCCTTCTGTTCAAGAAGGGAGGCAGACACTTGAGTGACTGGGGCAGCAAACAGAGATCTTTCCAAGGTAAGCACAGGCAGGGGATGTGACTTAGGAATGTGACAAGACTGAGGAGGTGGAGATGCTGTTGGTAGAGGTGGTCAGGGTCCCCCTGGTACCTAGATAGAATGAAATGTAACACACGGACTTCCCTAACACCCTGCACCTACTTTAGCTTGGTGTTCTAGAAAACAAGTAAGTTGTCTGTGAAAATTGCAGAGATCGTAACCTGAAAATTAATAGACAAAATGTTCTACACAGAGAAGAAGCTGTGGACAGTGGTCCAGGGTATCAGGAGGGCTCCCTTGCAGTCATCAGTTTTTAGTTTGAAAAAACTGAAAGGAAATGATGTACAGGAGTCGGAACAGCAGAGAAGGATCCCATGGAAGTTGTTTGAGATGCCCTGATGAGGAGGTGGGTTTCATCTTGAGTGTCTTGACTCACTGATAGATTTCTGTTGGGCTTGACAGTGTGAATCGAGCTGAGACAGTGGATCAGAATGGATATGGAAGGTACCAGTGAGCACCTGTTGTTGGACTGCAGAAGGAGTTGGAGAAGAGGAGGCTTCGGGGATGACACAAATTTTCTGGATGAGGAGAAAATGTCATTTCCTTGATAGAGAACAGCAAAGACAGAGTGGAACTGAAGGCCTGGTACCAATATCAAGGCCAAATGGAAATGTTCAGGACAAATGTAGCAGTATGCCTCATGAGAGGGGGATTTGACAGAAAAATCATCACCAGCTATTACGATGCCTTGGCACTGACAGAGTATGCAGAGGGAAGAGGGGGCTGAGGATGGCATTTTGTTAAACATGGGAACTTTAAGCAGGAAAAGATACTAGAAAGATACTCTGGACCAGCGTCATGGCCACCTCACACACTGCTCCTCCTGGCTTCCAGGCAGGCCCACCATGCTTTCTCACATATGTTCAAAATGGCTGTTATTCTTCTTTTTCTCATGTTCTTCATTTAGTCCTCCGGAAACGTGAGGAATTTAAGACTGGGCATTTGGGCACCTGACAAGACGATGGACAAGGAAAATGCCAGCATAAGCGAAGCGGGTTCTGGATAGGGAGGCTTTCTGCCCTGTGAGTGAGGATGCACTGGTGCACTAAGATTGGCTGCTTTTGAGCTTCCCTGAAAACAGTACCATTGTTCCCAAATCTCTGGACACTTAAATTACACAAGCAGGTGGCGGACTACCAGATAACAAAAATCTGCCCCTGAAGTCCTGCCCCGAGGAATCCTGGGTATTTATGGTTGACTGAAGAGCAGTGTTATTTCTGGCCAGTGTGGGATCAGCTGGCAGCATGTGGAAGGGCTTCCCTGATGCCCTAGTGCCTGGTATCAGAAGAAAGCCTAACTGGTAAGGGTAAAGCCATCCAATGGGCACCATCTATTTCATAGGTACTTTCAGAAGCATGTGTAGTGTTGTATGCCTGTGATCTCAGCAGGAGGGAGGCTGAGCCAGGACAATCATTTGTCTGAGACCAGCCTGGGCTACATAGCAAGCTCCATGCCATCCTGAGCTATATAAAGAGACAAGGTCTCAGGACTTTGATATTTGATGTTATTACAGTTAACATGCATGTCAAAGTGATTTCATGTGAGCATTGACAACCCTGAACATCTGGTCATTTGTATTCTGTTCCCACAAGGGAGGTAACCCCCTTCATAACCTTGACACATTTCTTTTTGAAAGTCAAACAAAGCCAAAGTTCATTGTGGTGGTATTGTGTTCCCCAAAATATCGTGTACCTAAATAAACTTATCTGGGGTCAGAGAACAGAAAAGCCACTAGTTAGGCAGTGATAGCACACACCTTTAATCTTAGCATTCCAGAGATAGAAATCCCTCTGGATCTCTGTGAGTTCAAGACCACATTAGAAAAAGCCAAGCATGGTGACACACGCCTTTAATTCCAGAAAGCCAGCCTTTAATCCTAAGAGAGTGGTGGTAGAAAGCAGAAAGATATATAAGGCATGAGGACCAGAAACTAGAAGCATTTGGCTGGTTAAACATATGGCTGGTTAAGCTTCAGGCTTTCCAGCAGCAGTTCAGCTGAGAGCCATTGGGATGAGGACACAGAAGCTTCCAGTCTGAGGAAACAAGACCAGCTGAGAAGTTGACCAGGTGAGGTTAGCTGTGGCTTGTTCTGTCTCTCTGATCTACCAGCATGGACCCAATAACTCGCCTCGGGTTTGATTTTAATAAGAACTTAATAAGAACTTTTAAGATTCCTGCTACAGTTCATTCAGAGTGAAAGCCACAAGAAAAGAAGCAGATTCCTTGAGAAGGAGTAGGGAGGATCCAGACCTGGAGTCCCTTTTGGGGTACCAGATGGTACCAGAGAAATTGGAGTCCCCCTCTTGGAGTTCTTAGTTTCATAATAAAAGAATTTAAGAATGGGCTCAAACAGAAGTTGGAGGACAATTTTACTAGAGCTTAAAAGAAAAACTCGGGGGCAGGCAGACTGTAAATTTCAGCAGTTTCCCAGAGGAGGAGAACAAAGAAGAGGAAGAAAAAAAAATAGCTGTGAGTTTGAGTTCAAGCAGCAGGGAGGTCAATCACATGGAGGATGACTGATTAGATGCGATGGAGAATGTGATGGAGAGGGAAGATTTGGAGTATATGGTGGTTTGAATGAGGGTGGCCCCCATGGGATCATATGTGAAAGTATGTGAGAAGGATTAGGAGGTGTGGCCTTGCTGAAGTAAGAGTGGCCTTGTTGGAGGACGGTCTGTCACTGAGGGTCGACTTTGAGGTTTCAAAAACCCAAGCCAGGCCCAGTTTCTCTCTCTCTGACTGTAGATGAGGATGTAAAGCTCTTAGCTACTGCTCCAGCACCATGCCTGTCTGCTTCCTGCCATGAACTAAGCCTCTAAAACTGTAAGCAAGCCCCTAATTAAATGCTTTCTTTTATAAGAGTTGCCTTGATCATGGTGTCTCCTCACAACAACAGAACAGGAGCTAAGACTGTTGGAGTCCTCTTTCCCTCTTGGTTGGGTGGCTACCAGGTTGAGAGGGGAAAGAGGCAGAAGGGGCAACAGAGGGAGCTGGAGAGATGGCTCAGAGGTTAAGAACACTGACTGCTCTTCCAGAGGTCCTGAGTTCAATTCCCAGCAACCACATGGTGGCTCACAACCATCTGTAATGAGATCTGGCACGCTCTTCTGTATACATAATAAATAAATAAGTCTTTAAAAAAAAAAAAAAGGAGAAGGGGCAACAGAAAGTCTTGTACCCGGCCCATGAGCACAAACGGAGACAGCCCTCCAGGAGACAGATTCTGATGAATAAGCTCAATTCTATTCCAGAGGATAAGGAATATATAGGATTGGGGAGCCTGGGAACAAACTCTAATTTGCGTTAAGTGGCACACTCCTATCACAAGGCTTGGTGTGTGGCAGTAGGGTCCTACAGCAGAGCTCCTAGGACAGGTCTTCTCAGCAGCGATCTGTGCCAAAGGTCAGGCTAAAGATGAATCAGGCATCTGGTTTAGAGACAGGCATCTGGATTAGAGAAGCTTTTAGATAAGGTCAGTCCTCCAGGCCCAGGGACATTCTCCAGGTAAGGGCAGGGAGAGAGCAGGAAGCTTTGCTAGAGTGAGGGGCTCCACGTTGCGGAGCTTATTGAGATAAGCTGCCAAGCCACTGGGGGGGCTGAGACCTCTGACCAGCCAGAAATACCTTCCAACAATAAGACAGAGAAAGTGAAAAGAAAGGTCGTGCTCTGTTCAGCATGAGAGATAGAGAGAGAGAGAGAAGGAGAGAGAGAGAAAGAAAGAGAGAGAGAGAGAGAGAGAGAGAGAGAGAGAGAGAGAGAGAGAGAGAGAAAGTCATGCCCTTGTGAGTCAGGGACTGTCTCTAGGGTGGAAAAGAGCACTATCTCATTAAGGGGATAATTATTATGGCTACCTCTTTACCCTTGGCTTCTTGCAAGCCTGCTTTCCTAGTGGTGGTCTCTCCTTCCTGAAGAGTGGTCCCTTAGGCAGGTGACTGACTACGGAACTCTACGGAACTAACACTTATGGGTTGGGCTGATTAGAATGTTAGGTTTCCATCCAGGCCAGAGATTTCATCCCTTTGACCCTTTAATAGGCCTTTACTAGTGCTGTTGACACATTTATTTTGAATGGCTAATTAATCAAGCTTTTCTTTGAACTTTTCTTTTGCACATGACTGCATTTCCTCAGTTACCAATTGGAAAATCTCTATGTGGAAAAGGAGGCTCTCAATTCTCAATTCTCTAGGTAAACAAGACTGGGGCAATGTTGCCCAAAACCTTCTCACCTTTAGATAATAACCAGAGAACTGCTTGCTTACCTGTGGACATCCACAAATACTCATGTTACCAAAAATGTAGGTCCTGTGCCTCTCTCTGGGAATGACATGATACCCTAGTTTTTCCTTCAGTATTTGATAGTTATCACAAGCTCCCTGCTCCAGCCTGTTCCATCCCTCAGGTATGCTTGCTGCCTTCCTTTGGTCAGAGACAGTCTAGAGTCAAATTAATACAAGCAACAGTGAGAAGAGAACCTGGACCAATGGAGCTGTATGCTGGGTAGGCTGCGCTCTGCAAAATAGATGAGAGAGACGGATAGCTGTCTGCTGCTGCTGCAGGATGAAGTGCCTCAGGCTCACAGTAGACACAATGACATACTCTGTAAAGCTGAAGTGAACCACTGAGGTTTCAGTCCCTAGTTCTTAATGTGCACAAAGCACATGCTGTACTCTGGGTACCACCTTCCTTTTAGAAGGAAAAAAACATGGTGGAAGGGGGAAAAAAACTGTCCAACCCTGGTGGTCATTCTTGCTCCAGGGGATGGCCACAGGACAGACTGGTCACCCATCTTTTTGTGGACACAGTCACTTGTGCCGCCCTCCTGGGACTTGGTCTCTACCTCCTTCAATTCCAATTTGTAACTGGAGCAACTGGTCCCAAATACAAAAATCTAAAGCCGCTAAGATTTTCAGGAGCTTAAGTGAGCCAAACCGGACGACGCAGCTCCCAAGAACTGAAAATACACCTGTATTTTTACATTCACAGTTACTGACTGGGGCCTCTGACATAGGGTAGCAGTCACAAACAGTGTGCTGACTATCTGATTGCCCCCACAGACCCACACTCCCCTCGGTGACCTGAGCAGTGGAACTGAGCACATTCTGGTCTTGTGGCTGCTAGCTCACAGCTAGGTGCATTCTTAGACCGATGGAGTGATGAGGGAAAGGCAGAGTTTTCGTTCTCCTGGGGCCCTTCTCTAGGCTGCCCTCATCTGTGTGAATGGGGCCTCTCCACACTTGTGTCTTGTGTCCAGTCTGGAAGCTCGCCGCTTCACTCGCCTTTCAGAATGATGGTGGTTAACAGTACCCTGAGGTTACTAGCCCTGGATGGGGGAGGAGGGGCAGTGTGCCCCCCTCTGACCACAGCTCTCTAAGTAGCTCTTTTTCTACTACAGGATATTGTCTGTTTCCTGCTGGAAGCTGAGTTATAAACCACCAGGGGGCCTGAATTTTAATATAAGACTGTGCATGTTCACCTTGGCATTGGCAAGCTGGTGATGATTTCATTTTATGGTCGTTTGGAAACACAGTCCTATTATGTAGCTGTGGCTGGACTGGAACTCACTACCTAAGTAGACGAGTGTGGCCTTGATCTTGCAGGCATCCCCCGTCCCTGCTTCCCCAGTGCTAGGATGTTCAGTTTGCACCACAACACCTGGCTTGGATATGGTGATTTTATAACTTGTGATATAGAAATCGTTTTCTAAATAATCTGGTTGGAGAAAATTCATGTTAGAAAGAGATCAAATGGTGTCAGTTACAGGTCAAAGGATTCCTAATAAGGTTTTACAGAGCTGGTCTTAATAGAAAGAACATTGAACCAAATTAGGTCAGAAGCCAAGGGCTTGAGCCACAAATTCATCAGTTATTGTGTGACCTTGACAAGTCACTTAACCACTCTGAACTTTAGTTTCCACAAATGTCAAATAAGGGTAATAAATGGTGACCTGTTTATCTCATGGTTTATTAGGGAGTACCCATTGAGTAATAGCCCTGAAAGTGCTTTGCAACTGAGAAGATATAATAACATTACTTAGAGTTGTTATGAAGATTTACTTTATCCAATAAACAAACATGCACACTTCTTGAGGGTCCTTCATACCTGTCTACCCTCACCAGTAAAGTCCTAAGCAAGATCTGGTGAGAAGGTTCAGTGGATGAAGCTTCTAGTGGCCAGATCTGATGATACAAGTTCAGTCTGATGGCTGGGCCCCACATGGTATTGGAAGAGGAGTGACTCCTTTAGGTTGTCTTCTGACCACCACAACACACGGTACTGCAGCATGTGAGTAAATGAGCATGTATACATGTGTGCACACATACAAGAATGACAAAAAGAAACAATAGGACTTTCAAAGTCTTTACAAATCATAAATTCAATGTAAAAGTGTGTAGAGCGGAGGAAGGCTCGGGACCCAGCTGCCTGGGCTTCTCAGCTAGCTCACCATGAAACGGTGGTCCCTGTGGTACTTGACCCTAGTCTTCTCATCAGTAGGATGGAAGGGTAGTGCCACTGACCCCACAGTCTTGGTGAGACAGCACACAGAAGCAGCAAGCACAAGCCTTGTATATAAAGTCTTCTGTCTGCATTGCCAGGAGGCACTGGAAGGAGAGGGCACCCAGGAAGGGTGTTGTGTTGTGCAGGACTGAACGCGGGTTTCATGCCATCCCAGAACATGAATCCTACATGCGCTAAGTTTGGACAATTTATCGGGTGTCTCTATGTGCATGTTTTTTTCATGGACATCCTCCTATGAGCAGTAAATAGGAAGATGTTTACTACGTGTTTAATACAATACTGGACACGTAACTGTTCAGTTAAATGTTCGTTACCCATTTTGGTATTGCTAAAATAAAAGTTCTCCTTCCTTGATTTTTTCATCCCTTACTTCTTTTGCATACATAATTGTCAAATAGGCTTGGGTTATGTAATAGATATTTGCAAGTTCAAATGCATAAAGTAACTACACCCACTGAGCTGCTGCACACACTGTTTGAAGGCTGAAGCCTCATCACGACCTGTATTTGCCCTACTAGAAAACTCTATGAACTATGAACTGGTGTTTGCCTGCTTCTAGCACTTCTTAGAGCCCTGGCTCAGCGTGAAATCTAACCCTCTGATTCAGTGATGGGTGTGTACCAGCCAGTCATGGGGGAGTGAAGTCAGTCAGTGATAGATAGAGTATCTATCCTCAGATTGCTGGAAAAGAGAACATTTTTGTTTGTATTCAGAACAGTGTCTGCCTTTGAAGTTAAAGATGAAGGTCAAAAAATTGCTTCAGAGTCACTGGCCTGCATGGTTTATGGATTGAACTCTGGAACATTATGGCTGTGCTTCTGACTCACGGTGTTGGACAAGTTATTTGACTACTCTTTGCCCTGGAGTCTTCTCCCTCAAACAATGGGAGCCACTGAACTGACATCAGAGTGTGGTGTGAGCATTAAATGAATTAATACATGAAAAGGACTTGGGCAGTACAATAAATATTTATTATTAATATATTACAGTAATCATTGTTTCACTACCAAGTGGTATAATTTGTGAATAAATTGCTAGATTCTTAGTCTAGAGAGTAGTGACAAACTCCAGCCTGCTAGCTCAATCCTGCCCCTGCTCTGTTTTGCTGATAAAGTTTTACTGGAACACAGTTGTGCTTATTCATTGATTGTTCATGGCTGCTTTTGTGCTACAAGGACAAAGTTGAGTAGTTGCGACAGGGACCTTATGGCTGCAAAGCCCCAAATACTTACTAGATGGCTCTTTACAGAAAATCTTTGCTGACAACTGGATAAACAATGACTACAAACACGTTTTTCTCAGAAGGAAAAAGTTGGCGGAATTGTTTATCCCAGGAAATATGTTTATGTGCATGTATTTGCTATTTGCATTCTTTCAAGTGACATGTTGTATTCTGCAAACAAGGAAAACAGACGCCCTCGCAGAGCCCTGGACTCTCTCTGTCCCCATCAGTTCTGCTTAACAAATTAGCATGCATGAGGATGATGCTAGGGAGCCACTGTCACCCGAAGAGCAGTCCTGTTATTTTCCAGTGGCATTAATGGATTTGTGCCATTCTGTCCTGTCTCTCAGTAGACTGCAGCTCTCAACGGCCACATTTCCTGGTTGGGAGTACATATAGGAGCTGGTTGAGGTACACACAGCCTACAGCTTTGCAGGGTCTTTTCCTGTGCAGGAAACCAGCTGAGCTGAAAAAAGAACTGAACTCCCATCACTGGCTTTATGCAGTCCACCAGAGTCGGGCAACAGCTTTCATATTTATAAAAGACTAAATCAGAGTCAGTAGTAGGAACAAAAGCTGCTTCTTTAAAAATATGAATTTTGTTTCTGTTTTCTAAATTTATATTTCATTGACTTTCATAAATTGACTTTTGTGCATGTGTACAATGTATTTTGAGCATATTCCTTCAATAACCCTTTATCCTCTCCCATCTCAACCCTGCCCCACAACTGATAGAAAACACGCAATATTTCTCTTCCTGAGACTGACTTAATTTACTTAATATGATTATCTCATCACATCCCGTTTTAGCTCCATTTTTTTTAAATTAACAGAGTATAGGAAATCTAACCATTTCTAAAGGTCAACAAAAGTTATTGGACATAGAAAAGCAGTTTAGTAGTCCTAGCCTCCTGGCTTTGCACTGTACCTGTGTCTACTGATGACACTGTTAAGTCTGGGGCTGATGCTAACTGAAGGAAGGCATGGAGGATGGAGCTGCAATGCCGGATTCACAACTGAGCTGGACATTAGAGATTCAAGTCAATTATGAGAGCCAGCCTGGATTGTTGCCTGGATTATATTTAGAAACCCATTTGCATGTATTTGTGACAGTCACAATATGGCATATCAAACCTCTGTAAATTTCATGATATAATTGAAAGCAAACAAGCATTACACTTCCCCTTAGTTCACCTGCTCCTATCTTTTGATTATTGCTCAGGTGAGGAGAATGACTCGGGTTTTTGACAAGAATAAAGAATAAAAGGATGTCTTATTATTTAAAAACCCCGAAGACTCTAAAATGGAAGAAGGAATTTTATCCCATGAAATATTTACGCGCACATAAAAGCAGGTCCTGATACTTGGTAAAGTTAATGGTTACAGTAATAAAGAAACTTCAAACAAATTTGTGAATGAACACAAAGCAAAGGTCTGAAGTCTGCTAATATTTCACAGTCAAAGAGTATCTTTGTATCATTAGTACATCATGAGGCAGATTATATTTTTGTAACACAGGTTATTACTATACAACCCTGGCTGGCCTGGAACTCATATGTAGACCAGGCTGGGCTGGAACTCGTCTGTCTGTTTCTGCTTCCCAAATGCAGAGACTAAAGGTGTGTACCACCGTACTAGGCTGAAGCAGATTTTCTTTAGAGGTCTTGGTACACAGACCTTGAAGTTAGGATTTATTTTAAAGGGAGGAAGTCCACAAAGAAAAAGATGATGGAAACTTCCGGTGTTCTGGGAATAAAGAACTAAAATAACTTTCACCAGAAAATAACCCAAAAGCCCCCTTTTCCTTCCTTCCTCTTTCTTTTAAAGGTATTATATGATTTAACTTATTCTAGAGAAGCAATGAAATTATAACGTGTACAAATAAACAGAAGTAACTTATAACATTAGCAGAATAATTCAGAAAATTAGACAATAGATATCATCCAATAGATGGCCAAATCAAGAGGTATGGAAAAGGCATTTGCTAGAATTCATTGTTGTAGTCTTTTTTCAGTCTTCAATGAAAAACAAAGGTGAGCACGGAAGGTTCAGGAAGGAAGCCTGTCTACGATGTAGCGTACTCTATTCGTGCAGGGCATATTCAGTTTTATTCTGCAGGAAACGATCAAGGAGCCTGTCGACTGTTCTAGCTCTAATTCCTCTTACAGCATGTGCTCTGCTATTACCAGAGTAATGAGGAGCAGCAAGGGTGCGGGCTCTGGGGCTTTATTTGGTATACATTCTGGCTTTGCCATTTACCATCTGTGTGACCTTGAGCAAATCACTCCATGTCTCTGTGCCTCCATATAGACATCGGAAGCATAAATAAAACTAATGCCCGTTGCTGCGGAGGGCTATTGTGAGAGTTACATGGATAAATATGAGTGGAGTGATTAGTGACTTTTGTCTTTCCCTTAGATGTGTCATGATTTGGGTGCAGGAAGTTGATTGTGTCTCCAAGAAAAGAAAGGTCGAATTCTTCCACCAAGGAGCAGTAAATGTGACCTGAGTTGGAAACAGCATCTTTAACTTAAAGATCCAAGGCAGATGAGGTCATAATGGGTTAGGGTAGGCCCTAAACACAAAGACAGTTATGTTTATAAGAGAAGTTAGAAAAACTTCAGCTATGGAGGGTGGCACAGGGAGAAAAGGCATGGAAGAAGCAGACAGACACTGGATGGCGAGGCTGTGAGCTGCAGAACAGTGGCAAGGGAATACCAAAAGCTAAGCACTTTACCAGAGGTAAAGTAGCAATCGATTCTGCCTTAGAACCTTGGATCCCAGCATGGCTCCGCAGACACTCTAATGCTTCTAGCTTCCAAACAGTGAGAAAAATGTTTTCGTTGTCTTAGATACTTAGCGCGTTATCATGTCAGTCCTTGGAAACGAATACATTGTGCAGCCTAGTTCCTATGCTGACATCAAAAGGCTCTAAGGCGGTGGTTCTCAACCTGCGGATGGTGACCCCTTTGGGAATCAAAAGACCCTTTCACAGGGATCACATATCAGATACCCTGCATATTAGATATTTACTTTATGAGTCATAACAACAGCAAAATTACAGTTATGAAGTAGCAATGAAAATGATTTTATGGCTGAGGGTCGCCACAACATAAGGAACTGTATGAAAGGGTCACAGCGTTAGGATGGTTGAGAACCACTGCTCTAAGGCAAAACCAGTTCCTTCCTTGCTACCTGGCTTCTTAATCCATTTTTGTGAACTCCCATGAACTTGTCTATGGGCTTTTTTGGTTTGTCTTAAGGGATCCAGTACAATAATCATGACAGCTCTTGAAAATGAATGTATTAAGTACCTCAGATGAAAACACAAGGGTTCATGAAATTATCATGAGAAGCCAAAAAGAGAAGCCCTAGTACAGGGCCATGGATCACATGGGGTTATTCGTGCTTTTCAGTTTATACTATGTATACATGGAGCTCACTGGGATGGTTAGTTTTAAATTATCAACGCTCCTCAAACCACAATCATCTAAGAAGAGAGCATTGATGAAATAATTGTCTAGATCAGGTTTGTCTCTGGAATGCTTTGGGAGGCAGTCTTGATGGTTAATTGACTGATGCAGCCCAGCATGGGCAGGACCATCTTACAGTCTTGGCTCTGAAGTGTATTGGAGTAAAGGAAGCTGGATGAGAGCAAGCAAGGATGCATTTGTTTTCTCTTTGCTCTTGGCTGTGTATGTGATGTTCCTTCATTGACTCCCCCAAACAATGACCTGTAGCCTGGAATTAGTATAAGCTAAATAAACCCCTTCTTCCCAGAGTTACTTTCTGTCAGGACATTTCTTCATAGCAACAGAAATAAAACAACAACAGTCACTTTTCCCCCTCATTTCTTTTGGGGAATAGATTGGGTTGAGGTGGTGAGTGCCACCACCCAGCTTTCACCACCAAGGGCTGTGTTATTGATATGGAAGCCACTTGCTATAAGAAGGTAGCTTAAACCTAAATTCATTATGATAAAAATGAAAAAAGAAAATCAGTTTTTCAGTCATATTAGCCTCATTTAAGAGCCCAGAAGCCAGCTGTGGCTAGTAGCTACCGTGTGGGACTGCATAGATAGAGGAGTTGACTTTATCAAGTGCTCTTGGATGGGGCTGGATGATGTTCTCATTGGAACAGGATTTACTTGGGATACAAGTAAAATGAATGCACAGGCTGCGTAGAAAGAAGGAGGTGCTACACTCCTATTACAGACACATTTCCATCATTTATTAGGGAAAGAGGAAAATATGACTATGGTGGAACCTATCCCTCAATGGCTACTCACAAAGAAGGTCTCACTTGTTGAATGACCTATTGTTTCCTTCTTCAAATCACCCAAGTCCTTGCTTTATGTGAATTGGACAAACAATACCTATTTTATACAATTATTTTCTATGGGAAATCAATATGAGCAAAATTAGCCTCTATCTAAGCCAGAGCATCACCTGGAGATGCTCTCTTCCAATGTCCTTTGACCTGGTGACACGTACTCCTGGCATAGAACTAGTTAACACTGCTGTCTCCTTACACTGCGAAGGAGGTGAATGTTGCAGAGCTACGAACTCGATCAAGAAATCCATGCACTCCGATCTCTCTCCCTCCTCAGATCTCATCATACAGATGAATAAATTGCTATAAAAATACCCAAAATAAAACTAAAAACAATGACTGAATCATTTTTTTTAATCTCATGCACTGTGTGTTCAGGTAGCAAGAAATTTAATTCCAGTCGGACCAGTCTCCTGTGATTTTTTTCCCTTTCATCTAAGATATTTTTAATGCTCAGAGGCATTATAATGGAAACGCATGTATTTGTGCCTGGTTTATACCCATCATCCTTACCATTACAACAAGACAAAAGCATTAAAGTAAAATTAATCATGTCAGAAGATTTTAGCAAAAACAAGTGAGCCCATGCATAAAGCATCGCTTTGTCTAGTGTGAAGTCACGCTCTGATTAAAAACATATAATGAAAGTAAAAGTGATACATCATTGCCTTAGCAGTAGGGTTTTCTGAAAGTGCTTTAGCAGTTCTCAACATAGAAATGTGGCAACATTTTCATCTTTGAAGCTCACAATGATTTTCATTCTAGTTAAAGAACTAGAATTCAATCTTAATTTTCTTCTTTAATACATTAAGACTTTAATGACTAGGCAAGGATTAAGAATTAGAATACCTGGTGAGGAACAGTATGCTGCCTTGTTTGCTAATCATAGATGTAAGGACATGTCTGTCCCTCTTTTCATGAAAGCAATCTTTATGCCAGCTAAGGTCAATCTTCACACATCTATTTTATATGCAAACAACATGTATCACTGTAGACACAAATTATATAGACACACATGATTCTTAAGGCTCTTGCAGTATCACAGAAGTTTATATCATTCAAAACACTTCATGAGAGTGGAGGTGTGGTAACAGAGTAGCCATGCATTCCCAGGAATGGGAGTCAGTTTGCCTATGACACATAAAACCTCAAATTCTAACCAGTTGCGTTTTTATAACAGATATGTTTGATAAATGACATTGCCATAGGGTCATTTAATGGATTTGAAAAGCAACAGCATCCCTCTACGCACTTTGCTTTCATTACTTCTCACTGTGTAGCTCAGGCTGTCCTTGAACCCATGCAATCCTCCTGCCTCAGCCTGCAAAGTGCATTACAGGCATAAATCACCAGGTTCGGCACCTCTACCTTTTTTTATGGAGATATTTGCATGAAATATTCTTTGATCATCAAAACCATCTTTTTATTACTCTTAGTGGTTATTGTTAAAGTTATTTCCATTCATATTTTATTGGGGGGGGGTACAGGATCTCACTTTGTAGCCCATGCTGGCCACAAACTTTTAATCTTCCTGCCTCAGCTTATTGAGTGCTGGGATTACTGATGCATACCACCGTGCCTGGTGCCTGTTTAAATGAGACCTTCCTGATTCTTTAAGAATTGTGTATAACTGTGTAATTGGTATCTGCAGTTGTATGTACTTGTGTGACTATATTCTAGGTGCATATTTAGACATGATAAATAGTAAAAATAGAGGACTCTATATAAACTCAAACACATTTAAATTATTAGAAGGAAGTGAATATTCGAAAAGCTAGTTCCCAAAGCATTATACTATAATAATATTTGAAATGTACTTCTAAACTTTTTTTCTTTACTAGAGAGGCAGGTAATTTGGGGGCAATAGGCACCAGTCCTGACAACAGTCATTCTGAGCCAGGAAATGCAGAAAGAGCATGAGACAGCTATCTATTTTGACTAAAAAAATTTTTATTGAATGAGTTAGAATATTTTGCATGTGACAAGAAAAGTGAGCTCAATATTTGCAGAACATGGGATGCTTGGTCATAATGATTTGAGTTTGAAGATGGGTTGCTTCTTCCAAAGTTGATATGGAAAGTTAATCCCCATTGTGGGACATCAAGAATGTAGGGACTTAGTCCTACTATGGAACATCAAGAGTAGGAACCTTTGGAAAGTAATTGGGGTTGGGATAAGGCTGTCAGAGAGGGAGCCCCATGGTGACTCTATAGAGGGTGAAGGAGCCAGAGCACACTTGCAATGCTTTTTGTTGCTTTGGGACTTTGCCAGCAAGAAGTCCACCACCAAGTTCAGTCTTCTGACCTTGTATATGAACTGTGAGCGATACCCAATCTCTTTAGAACTCACCCAGTCTGAAGTATTGAGTTATTAGCAATAAACATAGATGAAGATAGGGTATTAAATATTATGGGGCTGCAGATATAGCCCAGGGGAGGTGCAATTGCCTAGGTGTGCAAAGCCCTATGCTTGATCTCCAGCACTTCAGAACAAACTAACAGTTGTACGCATGCAAACACACACACACACACACACACACACACACACACACACACACACATACACGCACACCCCAAATTAGATAAAAGTTGTATAGTGAGGAGGTGTGAAGAAGAATAATGATTGTCAATTTGACAGGATCTATCTAGAGTCACCTAGGAGAAAAACCTCTGGACACATCTATGAGAGACTATCTTGATTGAATAACTGAAGTGGAAAGATCACCCCACAGGTGAACAGTGCCATCCCTGGGCTTTGAACTTGGACAGCATAAGAAGGAGAGTCAATGGACACCAGTGATCACCACTTCTGTTCCTGAGTGTGGATTCACTGGTAACTAGGATGACTAAAACAGGGTACAGAAGAAACAAGATTAAAAACAAATATTTTGATCTTTCTGACACCTTGGGAGGACAGTCCTTCTTGATGCACTTTGGAGTTAGGTGTGGCCTTGTAATTTTGGGAAAACAATATGATATTTTGGAGGAGGGAGAAGCTTTAAGAATCAATATGAGATTTTCTTCTTCCCTGACACGTTAATTGTGATGAGGGGTTTCCAGCAATTTGTACATAAGAATAAGATGTAGAACAAGCCCCCATTTAACCTGCCATACATATGAGATAAGTAAAGAAATAAATCTTTATGTCCATGACTTGCTACAATTGTGAGGTTATTATGGAGCCTTAACTGACAAATGCAGGTGTGGATGCCAAGAGGCACATTGGCCAATGTTATAAAGGAGTTGATATGGGGTGATATAAAGATGGAAATACTTGCTGGTGTATGGAAACATCATTCAGTAAAATCTGCTCTTTGTTGGAAGGTGGATCAGTTATTTAACAAATCCCACCTTTAAGGTAGAGGTTGGAAACACAATGTTGGTCACATGCATTGGTTGCTGTCAGCTGTACTTGAAAACCTTGTTGAATCCTTAGTCATCAGGGAAATGCAAATAAAAATGACTCTGAGATACCATCATACACCTGTTAGAATTACTAAGATAAAAACACTGATAACAGCTTATGTTGGAGAGGATGTGGAGCAAGGGGAACACTCCACCATTGTTAGTGGGAGTATAAACTTGTACAGCCACTTTGTAAATCAGTTTCTCAGAAAATTGGGAATCAATCTTCCTCAAGACCCGGCTATACCACTCTTGGGCATATACCTAAGGAATCCTCAATCATACCACAAGGACACATGCTCAACTATGTTCATAGTAGCATTATTTGTAGTAGCCAAAACCTAGAAACAACCTAGATGCCCCTCAACCAAAGACTGGATAAAGAAAATGTGGTACATGTACACAATGCAGTATTACTCAGCAGTAAAAAACAATGACATCATGAAATTTGCAGGCAGGTGGATGGAACTAGAAAATACCTTCCTGACTGAGGTAACCCAGACTCAGAAGGACAAACATAGTATGCACTCACTCGTAAGTGGATACTAGATGTAAAGCAAAGGATAACCAGACTACAACCCACAGCTCCAGAGATACTAGCTAATAAGGAAGACCCAAAGAGGAACACATGGATTGTCCTAGGAAGGGGAAATAGATGAGATCTCCATGAGTAAACTGGGAAGGAGGGATGGGCAATGGAGGGTAGGGGATGGAGGATGAGAACATAAGGGAATGGGGTGGTCAAGCTGTAACAGGGATGGAGTGGAAGAGCGATGAAAGAGATACCATGATAGAGGAGACATCATGGAGATAGGGAGAAACTGAGTGCTAGGAAAGTTCCCAGGTATCCACAAGAATTACCTCAGCATAGACTACTAGCAATAGTAGAGAGGGTGCCTGAACTGGCTTACCCCAGTAATCAGAGCAGTGAATACCCTAACTGTCATCATAGAGCCTTTCTCCAGTAGCTGATGGAAGCAGATGCAGAGATCCACAGCCAAGTACCAGGCTGAGTTCTAGGAGTCCAGTCAAAGAGAGAGAAGAGGGATTCCATGAGCAAGGGACATCAGGATCATGATGGGAACTCATGAAATTTAGACCAACACCTATGGAGCCTCCAGGGACTGGACTAGGCCCTCTGCATACACCAGACAGTTGTGTAGCTTGATCTGCTTAAGGGGCCCCTGGCAGTGGGAACAGGATCCATCTCTGATGCATGAACAGGCTTTTTGGAGCCCACTACCTATGGTGGGACACCTTGCACAGTCATGATGCAGAGGGAAGTACTTGGACCTGCCTCAAATGAATGTACCAGGCTCTTCTGACTCCTCATGGGAAGCCTTACCTTTTTGTAGAAGGAAATGGGGCAAGGCTGGAGGGGTGGGAGGAGGGAAGAGAGGGATCTGTGATTAGTATGTAAAATGAATTAAAATTTTTCTTAATTAAAAAAGATTTTATATATATAACCTTGTTGAAAAAGGATCTCAGGAAATAATTTGCTCATTTCTAAACAGGACTGAAAGGAAACAGAACCCAGAAATCTCTGTCTCTGTCTCTCGCTGTGTGAGTGTGTGTGTGTGTGTGTATTTGTGTATTTGTGTGTGTGTTCATGAACATAGCTTTGGATGTCCCCCATCTGGTAAAAGATGAAACAGAGAAGAATTTTGAACAAACAGGTAAAAACTAAAGGTTGATTCATGAGAAATGCAAAATTAAAAGTGTATTTTTGACAGTAATTTCATCCAATTTGGCTGTCAGGAAGAAAGTTTCAATTAAGGGGATAGGCAAGATGGTTCAGGAGGTCCAGGCTCTTGCAGCTATCTGAGTTTGATCCCTGGAACCCATGGTGGAAGGAGCCAACCAAGTCCCAAAGTTGTCCTCTGACCTCCACACATTCACTGTGAATACACTCCATACACACTACACTCACTCCATCCCCAATACATACAAACATATACATATGCTACTAAAAATATTTTTGAAAAGAAAGTTTCAATTTAGAATGGTATACCCAGTAACTTGTACTCAAGAAACAGAGTGAAAAAGAAAGAAATATACAGAGAGCATTAGAAGGTATCATTAGAGGGAATGTGTGCATACACATGTGTATCTTTGTGAGAAAAGGAGGTAAATGGGGAAGAAAGAAAGAAAGAAAGAGAAGGAAAAAGATAAAAGTAACCTTAAAATACACCAGAAAAGAAATGTGGATAGTGTTGTAAATCATGGAGTGGACAGAAACATGAGACACCACTGGCATTTGCTAAAGGCTTAAAGTCCCCCAAATCTACCAACATGGTTCAAAGGAGCTGCTAAGAATTACATATTTAAAATTATAACTATCCCCATTTATTTGTTTGCTTATTTATTTATTTTGATTCTTTAAGACAGGGTCTCTATGTAGCCCTGGCTGCTCTGGAACTTACCATGTAGACCAGACTGGACTTGAACTCACAGAGATCCACCTGCCTCTGTGCTGGAACAAAAGTGTGAGCCGCCATGCCCAGCCCCCTAAGTTTTTATTGATGTTAAATGTACTCAGGAAATTATTTTGCTCTCAGGAAAGCACATTCCCAAAGCACATCCCTCAGCCTCACTTCAGGTATAACCAAGGAGGAGAATGGGAAGAAAAATTGATCTCTATGGAGTGAGGCCTCTGACTGCAAAGAACAAATAGTTGGAAGCTCAGTTGAGGTGGGCCCATTGGAAGAGTGCAGCCAGCCCTTGACGGATGCCCTTCAAAGCTCTATATGACTTTTCCTTTTATGTCCAGATCAAGAAGAATTACAAATAATCAAGAGGGTGAGTTGATCAACCATCACCCAGAGCTCTCCACATGAGGAGACTGGAGGACTGTGGTAATGTCTTCCCGGGGGAAGGAGAATTAGGCTTCTCTGAGCATAGTATGAAGGGCCTGAAAGATCACAGTTGGGACAATGCCTAGTTGGTCAAATTCTCTGGTTCTTTTCCCAAAACTTCATGAGGATTGCAGTGTCTTGAAGTATTGTAGTTGGTGATGGAGCAGAATTGATGAAACCTACCTCTACTTCACACAGGTCAAGGTGCCACGTCCTTTCCTCTATGTGTATCTGGAGCCCATGTGCCTGGACCCTAAGCAACCCTGTGGGGCAGAGGCTTGGAGCCAACCTGTGTTGGATGTGGAGTTTGAGTTAGGGGCTCATTTTTTTGCTATTCCCAGTCTCTGAAACGTTAGTCCTTCTCACCAGAGTGCAGCCAAGCCCACACGAGTGACACACAGCACTTCAAGGGATCCACTATGGTATGTCTTATTTCCCAAACCTTTGTGAACACAGGAACCAAATTCTTAATTTTCTTTTACTTGATTATTAAAGAATATAAATTTGGTTTGAGAAATGGTTCACTGGTTCAGAGCATTGGCTGCTCATCCAAAAGACCTGGGTTTGATTTCCAGAACACACATGAAGTCTCACATCTGTATCTTTAGTCCCAGGGGATCCAATGCTTTCTCCTGACATCCATGAGCATCAAGGACACACGTAGTGCACAGACATATATGCAGAAAAATCACTCATATATAAAAATATTTTTAATTTAAAGAATATAAGTTAAACTAAACTAGGGTAAAAATTGATTGAGAACAACTACAATCTACATATTGAACTTGGATATTTATTTGAATAGTTTGATTCTAGTAAGAATCCTGTGAAGTGAGTATAATTGGTTTCATTTTGCAAATGAGAAAAAAAATGATCAGAGAGTAAGAAATGCATGTTATAGGCAGCAAATGCTGGAGATATGTTTCACTTTAGATCTACCTGTTTCTCAAGATGTTACTCTGTGTGTGTGTATGTGTGCACATGTATGAGTGTTCACATGTGTGTGCATAACTTCCAAGATACAGACAAAGTGCATTGAATTAGAACTTGTCAGAGATCATGTATGTAAAACTGTGTGGCTCACACATCAGAATGTGCAATTTCCTTCACAAGCCTAGATTACATTCTTGAACCCTAGGCGTCAGTTGATTCGGTTCATTTAGCCTGTATCTGTTCTGTTTTACAAATGTGGTGCTATGCCAGGAACATTGGATCCATGTAGATTTTCATGGCTACAGTGGCTACATGGGCACAGATTAAATCTCATGTGCTTGGACTTGGGTGACTAATAGAACTTTGCAGTCAGATGTACTGAGGTACCATGGTTTGATGGAGACCCAGAGGACATTGTTCTCACTTCTGCTCTGCAGTGAATATGTGACTCTGTACATGACACCTCCTCTCTACATGTGATGTAAAGACTAAAATTGTGAGCCTAGCATAGAAGTTCCTGTGTGGCTGGATGCTGCTGTGTTCTTTAGCTTGATCTTTCCTGGCCCCTCAGCCTACTCTCTGAGTTTATCCATGCGTCTTCTTTCCCAAATGTTATTTATGTGTGTGTATGCATGGGTGCAGATGTGTGTTTGGGCTGTTACACACCTGTGTGTGCTGATAGGTGTTCACATGTATGTGCATGCATGTGGCGGCCAGAGATTAACCTCAAGTGCCCTTCCTCCTGTCTACCTTTGGAGGCAGGATATCTCACTGGGACTTGGGCCTTACCACTTTGTGGTTCGGCTGGCTGGCCGGTCAGTGAGTCCCAGGGATCTTTCTGTCTTGGTGATGAGATTGCAATGTGGACCACTTATGCATCTCTTTGACTCGTGTGCTCGGATGGAACTCCAGTCTTCCTGGCTGCACAGCGCACACTGTGTTGACTGAGCCATATCCTCAGTCTCACAACCCTTTTCTGGAAGGTTCTTTGTACTTACCATTAACTGTTTGAGCAATCTCTTTTCTCATCTTTACCTGGACCTCTGCCTGCCTTCAATTCTCTGTTCAAATGCCTCTTTCGGGGTGATATTCTCCACAAGTCCTAAATTGAACCAGGCCCCTCCATTCTGAGATCTTCTATTCTTCCTCCTCTAGGGCACTGTCTTTGTTAGGATACACTGATACCTTGGTTAATGCTGGTTTTTCTCACAAAAGTCTAGATTTGGTAAGGGCATGGCAATCTCTGTTTTGGCTCAGTGTAGCAGAGAAGACATGAATTATTTTGGGTAGGAGAATAAAGTTGGTTGGGTGAGGACTTCAGTAAGCCAGTGCTGACATTTAAGAAGTTCCCAGACTAGGTCTATAGTTTACTTACAAATGATACAGGCCACTTTTAAGGAGCCCTCATGACTCATACCTCTAAGCCACACTCAATAGCAAATGCCACAGCGTGTGTGTGAAGAAGGCGTTGGAATTATTTGTACACATGCTACTCTCTGGAGAAAAAGCAATTACTATATTTAAAGGAAGTATAAGCCAGGAATAAACAAGGAAGTCAAATCAAGCCCACTGGCTTTTTGAAGCACCCAGCTTACTTGAAACACAGGGATGGGAGTGACCACCACACATACATTAAAAAAAAAATCTATGAGAAATCCACTAATGCATTGGCGCGTGAATCTTCAGCAGCAAATAATTCAAGATATATAGCAATGCGCAGCCATGTATTTCAAATTAGAAGGAGCTCATTGAAGGTAAAATTAGATAGTAACGTATTTAAAAAGTCAGGGCACAATTCCTCCTCCTCTTTTTGCCCAAAGCCATAGGAACAGTTGCTTTATGACTTCAAATTCCAAGCTGTGAGACCAACGCCATGCTATGATAAAAATTCCTTAGATGACTATGTTTTCACTAACACCTAAATAAAAAATTTAGAAAGGTAGCCATACTCAAATTATTGCTTCCTTTTCATTTGTCCCTGTGGCGCTGGGGACCCAAGGGCAAGCTAGGCAAACATCGTTCCAGAGACCAAAATGCTTTTCCAGTCACCTCTTTGCTTAGTCAACTCTTACCCGTTTTCTCAAAATAAAAGGTCACTTTAAGAGAGCTTCCAGCCGGGTGGTGATGGCTCATACTTTTAATCCCAGCACCCGGGAGGCAGAGCCAGTGAATCTCTGTGAGTTCGAGGTCGAGGCCAGCCTGTTCTACAGAGTGAGATTCAGGACAGGCTCCAAAGCTACACAGAAAAACCCTGTCTCAAAAAGAGAGAGAGAGAAAGAGAGAGAGAGAGAGAGAGAGAGAGAGAGAGAGAGAGAGAGAGAGAGAGAGGAGAGAGAGAGAGAGAGGAGAGAGAGAGAGAGAGAGAGAGAGAGAGAGAGAGAGAGAGAGAGAGAGAGAGAGAGAGAGAGAGAGAGAGAGAGAGCTGTTCCATAACATCTCTGTTTAGGTGAGGGGCTTCCCATTTTGTGTTCCCAGAGTAACCTAGTGTTTCCTAATCCATTTTGTAGCTTACTGTATATTGTAGTGACCCCTCTTAGGTTACTGAGAGGAGAGATTGCATGTATGTTTCACCTGGTCATCCAAGACGGGTACTCAGTAACTTCTTGCTACGGGAGTGGGTGAAGGCTGCTAGTACGTCCAAATTCTTGCTGGGTATTTCCCAGAAGATTCTGGAAGCATCTCACTATTTTCTTAGTTTCTACTGAAATTCAGTGTTCACTATCCATGGATAATCCTCCTGTCTAGGGCTTTGATTATTTTAAATAATTTGTGGTTTTGGTTTTCTGGTAAGAAAGATACTATGAATAAAAGGAACCACAAATATAAAAAAACACAACACAATGGAACAACTGAGCTTACTTATTTCCTTGAAAATAGGTAATTGCAAGAAACAATGATTAGCTGGGTGGTGGTGGCACACACCTTTAATCCCAGCACTCAGGAGGCAGAGGCAGGTGGATCTCTGTGAGTTCAAGGCCAGCCTGGGCTACAGAGAGAGTTCCAGGACAGCCAGGGCTACACAAAGGAACCCTGTCTTGAAAAATCAAAAGAAAACAAACAAACAAACAAAAATGATTGGGGCTGGTGAGATGACTGAGCAGGTAAAGGTGATTGGTGCCAAGCCTCATAACCCGAGTTGGATCCTTGGGATCTACATGGTACAAGAGATCAGACTCCCACAAGGTGTATTCTGACCACACATGCTCTGTGGATTTTACACAGGTGAAAACACACACACATGCGCGCAAGCACACACACACACACACACACACACACACACACACACACACGATAAACAAATAAATAAAACCTAAAAAATTTTTAAAAAGAAGTGATTATTAGCTTTTTGACTAGCTTTATTCCCAATATACTCAAAGGACAAAGTTGACTGGACTCAAGAAATGGAATCAAGGGAAGAAGCCCCACTGGATGTGTTTGCACACAGGGTTGACGTTCCCCCAACAGAGCAGCATGTACACCAGTCTCCATCATCACCATTGCAGATGATTAAACCTTCGTTTATCTCTGAGAACCAAAGCTCAGTGTCTTATAAATAGCTCTTTAGTTTGTTTTCTTATTGCTAGTTGTTTGCTTCTTACAGAAAAGTGTGTGTGTATGTATGTATGTATGTATGTGTGTATATGTGTGTGTGCATGTGTGTGCATGTGTGTGTGTTATGTGTGTATGTGTGTATATGTGTGTGTGCATGAGTGTGTGTGTGTATGTTTGTATATGTGTGTGTGTGTGCATGTGTGGCATGAAAATGGAGAGGAGGCCATTTCATGGAGGAGATAGAGGGAGAGAGGGAGAAGGAGGAGGAGGAAAGGGGGACAGTGGGGTACTATGACATGACAGCAGAAGTCGCTGTTTGGAGGAGGGCAGGGTCCAGCAAGAGGAGAGGAAGGACACAGGAGAGCAGTGGGGGAGGGGGATGAAGAAGAGCAAAATGCAATGGGATATATGTAGGGAAGTGCATTAATAAAATCCATTACAATGAATGCTGAGGGGAAAATTCATTTAACATTTAAAAATTATAAAAAGAAGGAACAAGCCAGCCCAACTCCATTATTTTCATCCTCGTGCTACCAAGGGGGGACTCTGCTGGCACCTGCAAGCATAAAACTGTACTCTGACAACATTGTTTCTGTAATTGCAAGAAAAAAATATAATAAATAAGAGCTCTTGTCTGAAATGTAGGCAGAAGGGGGCATGCTGCTGGGAAGCACCTTCACCCATCAGCAAAGAAACCAGCCTGTTCAGACTATGAATGGAGCCCAGCTTTTCAGGGTTGGCCCCTGGAAAATGTTGAGGGTCTTCCACATGTGAAATTGTGTAAACTTGAGTGTGTACCAAAGACTGTTAGAAAGAGTGCACAGTGGCGGAGGAACTGATTGGTTTGATCTTTTTGACAAAGACTGAGGGCTTTCAGGGCGGGAGGCCTGCTTTTCTACATTGCCATTTTCATACCCATGGCCCCCGTACTGCTTTCTAAGAAGCCAAGGATGAATGGGAAGGTGCATGCAGGAGTGAGAGACGGAGGAAAGAACTCTGCAAAATAGAAATGAATAAAAGTTCATTTCAATTTCCCCTTCGTTCTTTTTTTTTTTAAAAATTTTACTAATTGATTTTATTTTTAGCTTTATCTATTTTGTGTATGTTTTGCCTGCATGTCTGTTCACCACATGTATGTCTGGCACCCATGGAGGCCAAAAGAAGGCATCAGCTCCTCTGTAACTGGAGTGAGCCACCATGTGGGCACTGGGACTCGAACCTGGCTCCTCTGGGAGAATAGCCAGTGGACCTACCTGCGGCACCTCTCTGGCCCCTCCCTTTTGTTCTTAATGTGCAAAAGAACCAACAATGCCCAGTTTTACTGTTATTACCCAACATGCCACAGTTACAAAGGGCTGCACAGTCCGTTTCAGATGTTGTTTCTAGGGGACAGAGGTGGGAGAGCTTTATCAGTGTTCTTAGACCTCAATTCTATAGTGTTACAATAAATAATTGTTCCAAATAGGAATAAAAGAGCAGTGTCTGCCAGCACGTTAGCAAGGCAGTCTTTTTGGGGAGGACAACTGTCCTTGTTGCTGTTTGGGTGGATCAAGGCCCTAGTTGGCTGTTTATTGCTTGCTCTTGCAGTGCTGGGGTTTGGATTGAGGGGCTTCTGCATTCTAGGCATGGGCTCAATCACTGAGACACACCTAGAGGGCTTGAAATTTTCTCTCAGGGTTGCACTGGTGCTCTTTCCCTCCTGCAACTCACCTGTGCTCTCCAGCTTATTATTTCTTAGGTAATGGTCCCTAAATCCTTTTACTTCCTCTTTGTTCTATAATGTATGCAAATGGCGTAGCTCCCACAAGGCAGCGTGTGTGTAGCTGGGTAGCAGTCTCTTTGGAAGAGGGGCATGTCTACAAGACACATTGAGAAATGCTTGCTCCAGCTAAGTGGGAAAAATACTCCAAGGCTCCAAAACTCCAGCTAATCCCAGGTGTCAGGAGCTTGCTGGTTGGTATGTAAGTTTGCATGAGAATAGTCTTTCAATTAACAAGCAGACCCTGAGCTAGGAGACTGTTTCCCACCCTCAACTGCCATCCTGCCCCTCTCTGAGAACCAGCTTAGCACTTCTAGGTCAAAAGAATGGCAGTGGGAAGTTCTACAATCCCTAATGTTTCATTGGACTTGGGGAGAATTTGAATATTTTTTTACTAGTGAGTGACCTTTTTTCATTTATAATTTCATATCCCAAATTACATGGACCCTGCAATGGTAATGACTTATTTTTTTCTGACTTGGATGAGTTTCAAATTTAGTTTAAAAAATAGAAACCAACAGAAATTATCCATACTAAAGTATCATCATTTCTTTAACAAATACTAAAGCCATGCTGTCACTTGGGGCCACAGGGTCCCAGACTGGCAGGGAATAGAGTGTATTTTTAATGCACAAATCCCAAGGACATGAAGAGTATCAGAAAAGCAGATTTTCATTTCAGAGCTCTGAGTGTGCCTTGGGATAGAAGGAAGATTCAAAATCCTTAAGCATGTTCTCACTGTAGGAACTTGTTTATGTCAGAATGTGAGTATCTTTATCTCATTTCAGATGAGTTGAGTAGATAGGTAACCATCTAATATTATTTCTTAGTCTGTAGATAATTCCATCTCACACATGAAAACTATGGAAAATAGGCTTCCTACTCCGGAGCAGCAGGTTGAACTGTTCTTTTTCTACTCTGTATGGAGAATGTCAGTGATCGACACACATCCGGTATAAAGACACAACTCTTGTGCTGATGTTGGTTGTAGTGTTAACAGTAGCTAGTGGTAGCACTTACAATTTATTGAGTACCTGCAGCATGCTAGATGATGTATGCATGCAAAGCTACTTTAAAACACTCAAGTGTCTGACAAGGAGAAACCAACCCAGACTGTTTGCAGGGCGTGGTCCAAGTGAGAGACCGTGTTCAAGTCCAGGTTTGAAAGTTCATGCTTTACAGCCATGAAAGTGGAGATTTGAGGCAATATGAAAGTTTTAAATCAGGGGACAGCTGTGCGTTGCAGCCTATGGCTATTGTCCAGGCATAACTAATAGATCCCTTTTCATGTTCAAAACTGTCCCAGCTTGGGTAAGAGACCTGATAGTCTATCTCTGAGCATGACTTAAAATGAAGATAAGAGGCTGACGAAATGGTTCAGTGGATAAAGGCATTTGCTGCCAAGCCTGGTGATCTGTTTGATCCCCAGAACCCACATGATCAAAGGAGAAAACTGATTCCTTCAAGTCGCCCACTGACCTGCACATGCACACTGCGGCAGGTCAATGGACACACACACACACACACACACACACACACACACACACACACACACACACACCAAACAACCAAGTGAATAAATGTAAAAAATTCAAGCACAAGGCCTTCTGGAGATGCTGTTTACGATCCTTTTCCCTGGCATGGAGGGTCTCAGTAAGTCCCAAACTGGGTGCCGTGTGGAGTGTTTGGGAAAGCAGGTGGGTTTATCAGTGCTTATCTTTTACTAGTGGAGTTGAAGATCTTGGTGTCTCTTATGCGCTGTTTGTGATTTTCTCTATGGAACTCTCTTGTCCTTTCTCCATCTGTCCTTTGAGTTGGCATGTCGTCTGTACAGGAGTTCTCTGTTGGTCAGGTCAGGTGGTCTCAGAACATTGCTTCTCTGATTCTACTCTAGCTGGCTTCTGATGCATCTTTGAAATACAGCTGGCTCACTCACAAAGATGTCTAAACCGTGGGAAATGGCATTTTCATCCAAAAGAGAATCAAAAGCCTTTTCAAGACCTCATTAACTTATTTTCTTCCTCCTCCTCTTCCTGCTTAATCTTGCTGTTTCTTGTCAGCCACTTCCTTACTACAACCATAGCATAGTGGCGTCCAGGGAGCCGTCTCGATGCAGTGCTTGGACATGCTACTGCAGGTCTTGGGGGCGGGCAGCTCCTAAGTCCCCACCTCATCTGTCTTCACTCTTATTCTGCTCTGAAGGGAAACTCTTTTCCTGCCTCTATTATTTTAAGGTCTTTCAGGAAGAGCCAAGGAAATGGTTTTACAAAAACAATCTGCTAAAATACACAAATGCTTGAAAGACATACAGAATAAGGAAGCTAACTTTCACTTTTGTTGGTTTTAAATGTATGGCTTTGATTCATGGATCAAAATTGCTCATTTATTATTTTATCTATACAGCTCTGGGCAATTTTGACAGTTAAAATTTAGTTTTATTGACCAGTGCAGCCACTGTGCCCACAAGGGGACTGGTGTGAGCAGCCTACTGCACTCAAGAAACGATGATTTTTGATTCCATGACTGCATCAGATCAGGAATCGTAACCGATACAACAATACGTTCCAAATCTCAGTGCCCAAGGCAAAAGTTCTGCTGTAAAACACAATCACCCTTTAAGGAGAGGAGAGGAGAGTCTTGGCTGGACGTTGGCAAGCACAGTTTAATGCAGCTGGGGGAAGCCGCGAATATGTCTGCCCATCAAGCTTTCGAGCAGCCTAAGGAGGCCATTTCTGGAAATACCTGGTCCTCCAGACTAAAGGTGGGCAAGGATGCTTACAGGGCAAATGGATGTTGGTTACAGAGATAATGAACTAAAACACCTACCATTTTGACATGTGAAAACTTACTAGTGTTCAGACTAAACAACCTTTCGATTTGTATCAACAACAAAAACTCTAACAAAAGCATTTCTAGGGGACGATTTCTGTTCCCTGCCCCACCCCCATCCATTCCAACACACACAGAAACACAAACCAGGCCAGCTTTAATTTAGGCCTGTTCCACTACTAAATTGGCCACCTAGGCAATGTTAATTTAGTCTTTTACTCTAAATCTCCCATGATATACAAACAAAACTCCAAAGGATACCAGATCAATACAGTGTCTGATTTGATTAACCACGTTTTTTTAATTCATCAAGACAACTCCAGTCTGAAACAAACAGCCTGGGAAATAAATAAGTACACTCACTTGTGAGTATTTTCCACGTCTTCTTTTCATCATCATAATACTGAACCAGATTGCTGGGGAGCCGGTCCGGTCCGGGAGGCAACCCTCCAACCAACAGCAGCATTTTCTTGTTAGAGCGAATTCTTCACCCAAAACAAAAGAGGAGATGAATAACCACATTATTGTAGAGTCTTAGGTGGCAACGGAATCATAACCATCAAAAGAATGGTCCTTGCTTGCACATTTCTGTTTCATTTTTTCCTTCCTTCTTCTCCCATTCATATCTCAACAATTCTTTCTGAACCAAGCAGAAAAAATGATCAGAAGAGCTTCATATCCCTATACTCATGGAATAATAAGCTTCCTTTATGCAATTTGTTAGAGGTTCATTCTAGAACGACCTTTCCCTTATATTAGGCCTTTAAATCATCACTCTTTACAGCTGAGTACACATGAAATGCTCTAGAGTTGTACTCAGGCTAAGCATTAAAGTTGCATGTCAAAAAATGTATTAGTCAAAATCATTATTATAAGCCATTCTCCACTCAAAGAACCTTGAAAAAATTAAGGTTATGCAGAGAGTCTGGGAGTCTACCTTTTAATCATCTAGGGAACTTCAAATACCAGTTTTGTACAATTAGCAAGTGGGCTAACTGGTCTGAACATGCATTTTTGTTTTGTTTGTTTGTTTAATTTAGCTTAGACTTCTGCCTCCCTCCCATCCCCCCACCTCCGCTCGCCCTCCCCTCTGCTCTCCCCCTGTGCTCCACTGGTAATACAGCAGCACCAATTGGTAAAAATGAGACTGTGATGTCGTTGTGAGCCTCCCCAGAGTGGAGCCCTGCCAATGCTTGCCACTGATCCAGCGGCATGAACCTGCTCAACTGTGCAAAGCCAGTCTAATTCCCTCCCTCTGTTTTTCTACCTTCTCCCCCAGGGGGCAACCACTGAAAGGAGTGACTACCCACCCATCAAGAGCTGGCAATTCGCTGCTATTAACCGTGACTGTGAGTCCCAGTCTGCCTGGCAGTTCCTGAGAACAGGCCTGCAACGTCTCATATGCGGTAAAAGCTATAAGATGCACCCTGGCCGGCCCACATGACCTGATGGATGTACAATCCTCAGGAACAGTAATGGATTGAGCGCACTCGCCACTGAAGCAGGGAGAGAAAGCCCAGACCCCCACAAGGGGCCTGCTGATTTAACACTCACTTTACATATAATTGAACTTCTCATTTACCTGAAAGACTCAAGGTGGCTGTCTGTGGGAGAAATGGAACATCCATGATTGAAGGGAAAGTCAACAGATACAAGAAGAGTTCCTCTTAAATCTAATCGAAACCCATGGCATGACTCAGATCTGTGATGCCTGGTGAAATGGGCCCTGTGGAGAAGCTTCGCGTGTTGGTTAGGAACCTAATACCCAGAGAGTTAACTTAATACGGTTAATGACATTTCCATATGAAGGAAGGGAACAAGAGGATTCCTTTAATGAAACTCCGGTGCCTTTGGATGCAGCGAGTGCATTGAGTATGCCTCAGTAGGAACAGTACCTTTTGGAGGGACTGCACTACTAGCCACCGATAGAGGGAGCTGGACCAATAGAGAAATGATCCATGCAATTAGCAGCTTGAAACACTCATTCCGCCCCCCCCCCCCCCAATCATGTGGATACAGTTGAACAAAATGAAAAACACTCAGAGTCAATTTCTTTAAAGTGAGTACACATTCAAACTGTGCCCTGATGTCTTCTAGACCACTAGCTGGTACATACAAACAGAAGGCAATAATGAAGATGTGGAGAATTTTAGTCGCCCACCACCGGTGAGACAAACCGATATCCACATCAAGCTTTTCTTCTTCTTTCTTTGGAAATAACACACGTGTAATTCCTGTGCCATGTAATTTTGCAAATGCGCGGTCACAGAATTGATAGACGGGTCTCTTTATCTTCTTTAAATTGCTATTTAAGGCTCAAATAACCAAGCATTCTATTTGTGTGAGAGAAGCCACGATGGAAACAGCTTGGTGTATGTAAATCTGTGAAGGAGGACTGGGCAGTGGAAGTCACAATTTTGTGGCTGTCCTAACATCATATGTATACATTCCATCCAAGTCCAGATGGGACAAGTTTACACATAACTGATGTGGAGGGAAGGGCTCTGGGAAGTGGGGTTTGCTAAAAAAAAAAAAAAAAGTAAAAGTAGTCATACTAAATATCTTTATATATCTATAAATATATATAATATATATTATTATTTTATTTATTTATTTATTTATTTATTTATTTATTTATTTATTTATTTATTTATTTATTTTCCGAGACAGGGTTTCTTTGTGTAACAGCTGTAACAGCCTTGGCTGTCCTGGAACTCTCTTTTTAGACCAGGCTGGCCTCAGACTCACAGAGGTCTGCCTCTGCTCCCTGAGTGCTGGGGTTAAAGGTGTGTGCCACCACACTTGGCTTAAGTACCTTATATTTATGTTTTAAAGAACTGCTTCAAATATGTTTAATAGATGACCAAATGAGTTGTATGCTTGGCTCATGTATTTTTGCTAAAGTCTTCTTATTCCCTGGTAAAGCCAGTTTCCCTGGACCAATCTTGCTTTTGTTTTTCCACAGTGGTGTTAATTTTGGTCCATGATTAAGGATGAGAAGAAGACCTGGAGTCTTTGTGGCATCTCTTCAAATGTCTATGTGTTCTCTAAGAACTGGACTTTCTTTCACCACAGGGGGTCTTGAACAGTTGGCAAATGGTCAAAGCCTTCAACCTTGTCAACAATGACACAACAGAATGGCTGGATAGCCAGTAACATGGAAAGACTCTACCCGAGTGAGACAGACACCCAACCCATTCGGGTCTCCATGGGAAATGCAGTGGAGAATTACATGGGAGAAAAGGGAATCCCCACTTCCTTGGTTATATGTTTTCTACCAGAGGACAGGACTTGGTTTTGTCATGTGGAGCTTTCTTGTATGACAAAGACACCGTTCAAACCTTTTGTACTACTGTGTTTATATGGTGTTCGTTCAACTCATTTCTAAAGCTTGTAACTCAGTTGTCCTACCCAGTACCAATAAGTTTTAATTCTAAATAATATTTAAAACTCTGCTCTGTCAATGTACATGACATACTTTAAAAGAATTATCTGTATGAAACTCCACACTCTGTACAATGAATATACACAATGAAAAAAATATATATCCTGTTATTTGCAAAACTGAAATTAGAGGAATTTGTATTGAGCTGAAGGATGTTTCAATTAATTTTTTTCCTGAATAATTCTAGCAGAGCTTTCAAGCTCAAATTTAGATCAGGCAAAATCTACAAGTTGCTGTCTTACTGCAAGAATTGGAACTCCTTACTAGGGCAACCTGCTACAAGTTTTATAAGCTCTTTAATGTAGTTTTCATTAGCACATTCAGTTTGTAGCTTTTATTCCTTAAAAATATTTCATTCATTACTCCCTTTAACATCACCAGGATCAAAGTACAGTATTTAAAAGATAAGAAATGAGAGAAATGTAAGCAAAAAGCCTGAGCAGGTCATGTCAACAGTATTTGGATGCCTTTAATTCTTGTATCCAAAAATATAAGGTGAAGAAGGTGATGGAATTTGAAGGTCTCCTTCATTCCGGCTCAGTGACCACCCAGCATTTACCATGTGTCACATTTGGGTGTGTGTGTATGTGTGCGTGTGCACTCTCTGGCATGCCTACTTTGGTTCAGGGGATGAATGATTGAAAGATGACCTAAAACCTCCTGTTGTAAACAAATTTTTCATCATACTGGTGTTCTGAGTGTGGTAAAGTCTCATTTATTTATATCTCAGTGATTTGGAACTTTCATAATTGGGAAACAGGCCAGATAAAGTGATCTGTTCCAGGATACATGGAAAAAAGTTCCTATTCCTGAGATTACAAGCAGAATTTTAATCTGTGAAAAAAAATCCAGCAGATTTATAGGCATTTGCACAAAATGCATTTCATAGATGCTATATAATTTTCATGTTTGTAAAACAAGGCATTTTGCAGTGTTGTACAAATGATTAAATCACGAAATTGGAAGAAAACATCAAGGCTATGGAGTTGAGTGACTCTCAAGTTTGACAGTTCCCAGGAATACCCAAGGGCTTAAACATTTTAGCTTCATAGTAGAGACTCTCAGTTTCTAATTCTTAGAGATCTCACTCTGTGGAATGAAGCCATTTTAAAAAATCAGTAATATAGGGCTGGAGAGATGGCTCAGCAGTTAAAAGCACTTGCTGCTCTTGCAAAGGACTCAGGTTCAGTTCCCAGTGCTCACATGTTGGCTTACAATTGTCTGTAACTCTGGTTCTAGAGGACCCAATGGCTTCTTTTGACCTCACAGGGCACCTGGCATGTGTGTGGTGCACATACGCATACAGGCAAACACTCATACACATGAAAAATCAATAATGTTTCTCAGTTGTGGTGGTTTGAATGCAAATGGCCTTCATGGGCTCATCTATTTTAATGCTTGGTCCCTAGTTAGTGGAACTATTTGCGAAGGATGAGGAGGTGTGGCCTTGTTGAAGGAGGCACATCATTGGGGATGGGCTTGGAAGGCTTCAAAAACCCAAACCATTTCATTTGGTTCCCTTCCTGCCTGGTGCTTGTCTCAACATGTAAACTCTCAGCTACTGCTCCAGTGCCATGCCTGCCTGTTTGCTGCCATGTTCCCCATCATGATGGTTATGCACTCATGCTCTGAAAATGTAAGCATGCCCCCAATATACCCTTTCTTTTTATAAGTTGCCTTGGTAATGGTGTCTCTTCACAGCAATAGAAAAATAACTAAGACATCAGCCTTTGTGAAGACCTTAACAGCTACACATCCAGACTTGATTTGGCTCTCACCATGATGCAGGAATGTATTTTTTAAAATATTATTCATTTCTGTTTTACATGTGTGATGTTTTGCCTGAATGCATGCATGTGCATCACATGGGCCTCTGATGCCTGCAGAGGCCAGAAGAGAGTGTCAGATTCATTGGAACTGTAGTTACTGTCAGATGCGAGCTGTCCCATGTGGATGCCGGCAACCGATCCCTGGTCCTCTGCAAAATAGTAAGCTCGCTTAACTACTGAGCCATCTCTCCAACTCTTACTTTTTTTTTTTTTTAAATACATGATCTTTCTTACCTATTTAGAAATTTATGGTGAAATAGACCTTACTTTTCAATCCACTGTCTGGTGGAAAGCAGTGGAAGTGTTAATTTCACACATTCCCCATGGTAAGTTGAATAAACCTCATAGATCTTCAAGAGTGCAACTTCTTCAAAAAAATTGGCAACAGTAAAAGACTTCTGAGTCTACAATGACCAAAAATTAATTCAAAATCAAATTCATAAAGAATCCCTGGTGTTGGGGCAGTGCTCGCCCATGTTGCATTGCATGACTTCACTGCAGCCCTGGTTCTGAACACTGGATATGTGCGCTGTGTACTGTGGATGCTGTGATGCCGCACAGTACCTGCCTGCATGCCTCAGCTCAGAGCTGATTGCTGGATGTTAAAAACTGCAGCATTTTCTCTCTATACACATTTTTATGTTTTTCTAGAAATGTTATGGCTTAATTATGGAAAGCATAGACTTTCTAATTGGTGTACCTTTGGATGGTATTGTTTTACAGTGTGTGATGTTGAAAATTGCTGTTTGAGTTGCTGGCTTGAATTTCATAAATAAATAGGTTAAATGAATTTTTACTTGGACGGAATTTTCAACAATTTATGAAATGGCCCAAAACTTACTTCTGACATTTGTACTACATATTTATTTATTTAGGCTTTTAAAGGCAGGTTCTCTTTACAAAGCCCTACCGGTCCTGAAACTCACTATGTGGACCAGGCTCTGGTCTCAAAATCACAGAAATGTGCTTGCCTCTGCTTCTAGAGTGCTGGGATTAAAGGTCTGTGCCAGGACACCCAGTTGTACTAAATATTTACACCAAGCAGTGTTTTGTGTCATTGACATAAACCATTCCTCTGTGTCTTCTGCATATTTGACATCTCCATCCAAATCAGCCTACTCAGAAGTGACAAGGCCTTGCATTCCCCTGGAGACCAAGTTTCCAGCTTCAGTTCTCAGCTTCTCCCTAATTTCAGGCAGGGTCCCGGTCTCTGCTGTTCACGGCTGACCTTCAAGCTCCTGGGGACTCTAAACTCTCTGCTTCCAGTTTTGCCATACAAACACCAGGATTACATGTGCACACTACTGTACCTGGGCTTTACATGGGTTCTGGGGATTTTAACTCAGTTCATTACTTTTGCTCAGCAAGCTATTTATTCACCCACTGAGTCAGTGTCTCAGCCCCATTTAGATTATTTTAATTGTTAGTAAATACTACTACAACTTATTAAATACTATTAAATTATTCTACTATGCCTTCTGAAATGCTATGTATTACTGAGAAGTTTGTTCTGTAATTCCTTGCATATAATATTTAGAAGTATGTGGGTTTTTTTTCTTTTTTTAGACAAAGATTTGATTTTAAAAAAAAGCATGACATTTTGAAGGGGCAGTCTAAATGAGAAGAGATAGTTACTATGCCATCTTTAAAGGGCTGAATTAAGTTTGAGTGAAGGATCGGTCCAATTTACATTTAGGTTCTCTTTCTGTGTGAGGTTTCTATCCCTGAGCTGACTCCTGGTCTTGAGTGTCACCTGTCTGCATACAGCAATGTTACAAGGGTTAGATGAAGTCATCCAGGTGTTATGAGACAGTAAATGATTGCTACTTGGAACAAAATGACACCCTGAAAAAGGAATGTCTTTGCCTTGTGAGGGGAGAAAACAAATCCAGTAATGAGAGGTTGGAAAAGATAGAAAGAACTTGTGACTTTTTCCCATGAACTTCAGATTTCAGTGGTTTTGACCATGCCCATTAGAGGCTGAGTATTTTATTAAAGCAGTTTCATGTCTGTAACTATGGCAGCAATGTATGGAAGGACTTGGTAGGGGCAGGAAAACACAAGCTCCCCAAACTCACAGATATGAGAATGGGTGTCTGAGTCAGTTCAGGCTGTGTAACAGAATTACCTCAAGATGAACAACAGAGCTTTATGTTTCAGTTTGGAGACTAAGACAATGGAAATATCAGCAGATTTGGCCAACCTTTTGTTCATTCCTCAGGAAGCAAGAGGAACTGGGGGTGGGAAGAGAAAATAATCTTTTTTTTTTTTTTTTTTAAGATTTATTTATTTATTATGTATACAGCATGTATGTCTGCAGGCCAGAAGAGGGCACCAGATCTCATTACAGGTGGTTGTAAGCCACCATGTGGTTGCTGGGAATTGAACTCAGGACCTCTGGAAGAGCAGTCAGTGCTCTTAACCTCTGAGCCATCTCTCCAGCCCGAGAAAATAATCTTTTTCCTGTCTCCTCTTTATAGTCCACTAATTACATCACACAATGCACACCCTTACAACTCAACTCACAGACCCCATACCGGAAAAAAATCATGATGGGAGATAACATTCACATAGGAATTTTGAAGGTACAGGGACACAAATGTTTAATCCACCTAATCCATTTCCACAAGCCATAATATTGAATGAGGTTTGTAGCAAATTTACCAAACCCAGGAAGCCTCTTAGCTAACATCTAGATTAAATACAAAAAATATTCATGTAGTTCCCTTGGTGAATTACATCACTTATCAATTGATAAGTGATGGCTGTCATTAGTGTGCATAATTTTTAACCTTACAAAGCACTAATGTGAAAACAGTGTCTTAAATTCTGGAGTTTTTATTGCTTAGAAGCCTTCAT
The DNA here is from genome assembly GCF_004664715.2 of Peromyscus leucopus. Classification (NCBI taxonomy): domain Eukaryota; kingdom Metazoa; phylum Chordata; class Mammalia; order Rodentia; family Cricetidae; genus Peromyscus; species Peromyscus leucopus. The sequence continues at coordinate 11,615,702 of NC_051079.1, forward strand.
ATACTATATATTGCACTATTTAGAATTAGACAAATAGTTAATAATCCCTAAGCAAGATAACAAAAATATAAAACCAATGGGCTTCTGACAGTGATGCTGACCTAGCTATTATTCATTATTCAGTCAACCCACTTTCTTAGCAGGCAACCCTCTCTGTAACGGTAGTCTAAGAGCCCCAGGATATCTAAGTCTCCACTTTTAAATTTGCCCAAGGCTCTTCTACTCACTTGCAGTATTCTATGGGTTTCACAGCTATAGTTTCTTTTGATTTTTTAAAAAAATTACATTCTGGCGCACGCCTTTAATCCTAGCACTCGGGAGGCAGAGCCAGGCGGATCTCTGTGAGTTCGAGGCCAGCCTGGGCTACCAAGTGAGCTCCAGGAAAGGCGCAAAGCTACACAGAGAAACCCTGTCTCGGAAAACCAAAAAGAAAAAAGAAAAAAAAAATTACATTCATTTATTTGTTTTGTATGTGTATGTGTGGGGGTGCCTTGCGATGATGTGCACTTGTAGGAATCTGTTCCCTCCTTCCACCAGTGGGGATCCAACCCAGGTCATGGGGTTTGACAGCAGGTACTGCTGTCTCCTGAGCCATCTCTCCAGTCTCTTTCCAGTGAACTACCATGACCCTGCTTCTCTCCCCGCCCCCCCCAGGGCTAAGGACTGAACCCAGAGCCTTGTGCTTGCTAGGCAAGTGCTCTACCACCCAGCTAAATCCAGCCCTTTCATTGTTTCCATAGCGTAGTGGTTATCGCGTTCACCTCCCACGACCCTGCTTCTATTGGAGTAGTTCTCTCACGCAAGTCAGAGCAGGGTCCCTTTTTCAGTTCCCACTCCTGACCCAGTATAATAATCCATAGTTTGTCAGTGTATCTTAGCACAGCTGGACACTGATGGTCGATTATTTCGACCCTCTTCTTTTAGAATTGTGTGTGTCACACGTGGTATGTGTGTATGAATGTCTGTGTTTCTGTGTGCGCAGGTGTGCACAGGGCACAGCGTGTGCGTGAAGCTTAGAAGGCAGTCTGTGCATCAGTGCTCTTCTTCGACCTCCTTTAGAGCCTAATCTCCTTGTTGTTTGCTGGGTGCGCTCAACCAGCTGCCTGGCAGACTCCCCTCTCATCTCTGCCTCCCATCTCACCACAGGGATGCTAGGATTACCAACAATGCCACCATGCCTGGCTTTTCATGGGTGCTTAGGATTAGAACTCAGGTCCTCACTTGAAACACAAAGGCTTTACACACCAGCTATTGTCCCAATTATGGTGATATTTTATTTGTACTGAAATGTGATTTTATTTGTATGTTAATAAATAAAGTTGCCTGGGGGGTCAGAGCTAATAGCAATCCATAACAGAGCAGGGCGTTGGTGGCCCACACCTTTAATCCCAGCACTTGGTAGGCAGAGCTAGGCAGATCTCTGTGTGTTCAAGGATACAGCCAGCATTGGAGACACACGCCTTTAATTTGAATACCAACCATAGAAGACCTGGAGGTCTGTACAGACAGGCAGTGACGAGGCAGTCATGTGGTTGGGTTTACAACCAATGAGAAGGCAGAACAGAAAATCTATATAAAGACAAACACACAGGAAGTAGGTCTCTTGGCTAAAGAGGACAGCTGCAACAGTGAAGGGTAGGGCTCTTAGCTCTGACCTCTTGGGCTTTCATCTTTGCATTGGCTCTGTGTTTCTTATTTAATAAGATGGTTACTTCTACACCCAATCCTCAGTCCTTTTCAAAACTACCTCAGATAATTTTGTCACCTGCCATCTATCTGTAAGGTGTATATTTTTCCATTGTGTTACAATATCTATGTATATCTATGTTTCCTATCCTGTAGGTCAATGCCTTGCTTGAAATCCATCTTTGATGTGAGAGACTTTGCTAGTCAAGATGTGAGAAAACAAAAAAAGTCAGACATGAAAAGGTAGCTTCAGATGGAAATCACTTAGCCTGTAGGGGAAGGCAGACAGAGGAAGATCCTGAGTCCTAGGGCAGGAGGGAGGCGTCAGAAGTCAGCTAGCTTTCCAGAAACATAAGGCTGTAATGGGACTCAGCGCTCCCCAAAGAGGAACTGCTACCCTTTCCTTAAAAATTTCCAGAGAAGTAAACTCCCTGGAGAATCGGTTCCAGCTGATTCGCTGTTGTATTTAGGTTTCTTTATCATAGCTGTTCTTGGTAATTACACAGCAGCTTTCATGGGAAGAGCCTTTAAATAGAGCTGATAATGTCTCTCTAAGGTAGGTAAACACAGTGTCATTATCCCCATTTAACAGACCAAAGAATAGAGGAAGGGGTGGGGCACCTCTTCCAGTGTCTCTGAGTGGCTTGGTTTTCTTCATCTCACTCAGGCAGGTCCCCAGGGTTTTCTCCCAATGCTCTCCTGTGACTCTGAGGTGACTGTGGTGTCTTAGCTTCCTACCCTCTGCTTTAAAGACACCCTTTCCCGTCACTATGAGTCTGGCTGTACCATGACTGGAGAAGCATCAGTCCTGTGCGTGATCTAGACTTCTTAGGGTGTAGGGAAGTGTGAGAGCTGGTCGATCCCACCATCATGACAGTGCAGGCTGAGAAAACTGCCGACTGCACGCAAAAGCAAAAAGGCTGCAGCACACAGAAGGTGCTCAATAAATGCTGTTGAGGGGATGAAGCCACCCTGTGATGAAGACAAAAATGGATGGGGCAAACAGAAGTCCCTTGCACAGTTTAAGTCAGAAACACATTAGGTTATATTATGTCTTTGGCTTTTCACCTGTTTTAGGATCGAGTGAGTGGAAAGCAAGGGAGGAGGGTCCAGAGGGCAAATAATAGGAAACCGGGGCGATTTGTTGAAGAAAGAAGGGTCTGTGTGTGAAATGTCGTTCAAAGGCCCAAGTGCGAAACACGTGGTCCCTTGCAGGAGCTGTTGGGAAGTTTGCAGTCTTCAGGAGGTGGGGTCTATCGGGAGGTTTTCGGTCATTGTGGGTGTGTTTTGACTGGGAACATAAGACACTGGTTTCTTCCTGTTTCATCAGGCAAGCAGTTGCTTTGGACATGTGTTTCTGGTTATGAAGGGCAGCCTCCCGGAGGAAAACAACAGGCTTATGTTATGGATGACTGAAGCGTACTGGGACCTCCAATAAGCCCTCCTTGTTTTAGGTTGACTGTCTCAGCAGAAAACTAGTAGTCATATTGATTGACTCCTGATCCAACCCAGTACCCTTATTACATACTGCCCTAAACTGTTCGTAATTTTCTTCCTACTAGAGAAGGAGCAAACAATTGCTGTTGTCACGATCATGCCTTACTGGTGTGTGTTTGTTTGTTTGAGCATTTGCCCTCTCTCCAGTGTTCTTTATTTTTGGGTTTTGGGGAGATTTTGTTGTTGTTAGTTTTGTTTTTTGACATTCAAAATGTAGCCCGGGCTAGCCTCAAACCCATTATTTAGACAAAGCCAGCCTCAAATCCCTGATCTCCTTCCTCCACCTGGGTACCAGGTGACAGGCATGCATCACTATCCCTACAATTCCTCTTGGTTACTTTGTCTCACAGAATGAGAGCTACTCATGACAGCACAAGACGGAGTAAACCTCAGTTAGCATCATCCAGGACACACATACTGTATACGTGGTATACTTATGTCATGTAAACACTACAGGATTTACTTAAAGTTGTTCATTTAAACGATGCTTTAAAACCATCCTCCTAGCCTGCCATAGCACTTCTCAGGGCAGGTTAGAACTTTTGGAAAACATCTAAGATGGGGGCATCTCATCCCTGCCGTAATGATCCAGGGTAGGACCCAAAGTCATTTTGTTGTTGTTGCTTGTTTGTTTTCATATAAAAATATGTTCCTGGGAGATCCCGGTATGCAGCCAGTAGTAAAGAAGTATTGTTTTGAGCAGTTGTGTTTATAAGATCACGGACTTGGACGTTAAACAGCATCAATACGCAATCTATTATGTTAGAAGGTTTCTCGCATACCACCCAGTTATCTCACTTCTCACCAGCAGCAGGATGAGTTAAAATCCAGAGTTCTGAAACCTGGCTGACTTCCAGCTCTGCACAGTACAATCACCAGAGCACCACTCTCTCTAGGATTTTGTTGTTTGTTTTTTGAGACAGGATCTCGTGTAGGCCAGGCAGGACTCACAGTTGCTGTGGAGCTGAGGATGAATTTGACCTGCTCCTCCTACCTCCACAGCCCCACTGCTGGGCTTATGGGCTTGCACTATCACGCCCAGTCCTATGCAATGCTGGGGGTTGAACCCAGGGCTATGCGTCTGCAAGGCAAGCACTGTACTGAGCCACAACTTCTGTTTCTTGTTTTATTTTTTGAGATAGGGCCTCACAATACAGTTTAGACTGGCCTCAATTCTGCCCTTGCCTCAGCCCCACCCCCACCCCAGAGCTGGGATTGCAGGTGTGCCTGGCTTAGATCAGCTCCTTATGGGCTGTAGCCTTGCACATGGCAAGTGTAGCTGACCACCCTCCCATGTTCCTTGACTCTTCACCTTGGCCACTTTTACCTCACAGGCATCGTCACCACTGTCCCGGACACATACTGTCCTGGACTGTGGCCTTCAGCGTGCCCATGGGGGGTGTTTCACTTCGGCCTTTACCACTTTCTTTTTGCACACCAAATCTGCACACTGGCTGATGGCAGTGGAGGTGGATGAGACAGGAAAGGCTTAGGGTCTTCATCTGAGTCTGTGAAGTGCAGTCCCTGCTCCTGACTTAAATCATAATTCTCAAGGTCAGGGAAGATCCACCTGGATAGAGCCTCAGATCCTGTTCTTGGTCTAACTTCCAGCAACTGATTTCTTATGCATTTGTACCCTCCTCCCCTTTTCCCAGAAAAAAAAATCCTTGTTTGATTTTTACATTTTATTATTTACTGATTGATTTATTTTTTAATTGTGTGTGTGTGTGTGTGTGTGTGTGTGTGTGTGTGTGTGTGTGCTCCCAACTGTGGAGGCTGGAAGACAACCTTGGGTGTCACCCTAAGGACCATGGTTCACCTCTTGTGAGACAGTTTCTCATTGGCTGGAAGCCCACCAATCAAGCTAATTGCAGTCAGTAAGCCTCAGGGATCCTCCTGAGGTGCTGTGATTACGAGCATGCCACCAAGTAGAGCATTCTTACAGGGGTTCTGGATCTGGGGATCAAACCCAGGTCCTTACGTTTGTAAGGCAAGCTTTTACGACGGAGCCATCCTCTCAGGCTTTTGTGAACCAGACACAGTTGAACATCTCCTTCACTTGGTAAACTATATCTCCTTGGTTCCAGTACCTCCTGCTTAGTGCTGAGCATCAGTTGCAACAGAAGCAACATCTCATTAATCCTCCCCACATCCCTGGGAGGAAGCTGCATGGCAAGTACTAGCTCTCAGCCCACGCCTCCCATTTCCAAGGCAAGGTCTCGATACTCATTGGCACACAACTGGCTACTAACATTCAACACCTATGCCAGAGGAGAGAGGTCTTGTCTGAGAGAAGAGGTTCTACACAGACTCATGAAGGAGCTATTCAAGCTCTTTGTAGCTTACAGACAAAAGGAGACAACAGGGCCCTCACCCTAGGGATGCACTCCTAAGTAATGCCTGAATTTAAAACTCAAAGAAAACCCAATGATTAATGTATGTGTCCTCCCAAGAACAAGTCTTGCTAGTGAGACTTCTTTCTTGCTCCCTTGCTCCTGTCTGTCTGTCTTGCAAAAGAAACATGAGTGACTTTCTGACCTGAAGAAAGTTTGGTACCTGGTGCACACGAAAAGACGCAGAAAGACACAAGATTATGTAATAATAAAGAGAAATCAAATTCAGGACGGAGTGTATCCCACTAACACAATGTCTCTGGGAGTCTGAGTAAAAAAAAAAAAAAAAAAAAAAAAATCAATGTTTTAACAAAATGATATGCTAAAGAAAGGCAGTCCACTGTTCAAAAGACCTTAAAGGAACAGTAATCGGATGGATCTCACTGTGTGATCTGGAGCCCAGTTTCCTCCATTACTGTAACTCCATTTCTCGTGAGGAAACTCTGAAGCTGTCTCGGAGGCACTGGAGCCAGCCTCCTGCCACACAGGCCCTTTCCAGCTGGAGAGTCACTGCTGGAGTGGCCTTGCAGGGAGACAGCGAGAAAAGTTAGTTAGGAACTGGCTATGTCGACTCCAGGCTTTCCCTGGAGTTCACAGCAAAGGCAGAGAGGTCTGTTTACCTGAAAAGGAGTTGGACTGATACTGTCTAAAGAGGCCCAGGGTGTGTTTCTCGGGTGGGAGGGGGTTCTGTTGCAACTATCCTAGGGCTAAAGTAAAGGAAGGTGGTGTTGTTATTTGAGGAAGATCTGTCACCAGGGAGTGAGTGGAGCTAGGGTGGGTGTGCTCCAGACACAATGAGGTGTGGCATTCTGGATCCAGCTCCGGGACACCCTGCTGCTGTGAGTGAAATAGAAATCTCTTATCTTCCTCTTTTCCTTTTTTTCCCTATGGGGAGCCAATTCTTTAGGGTCTTGGATGTTTCACCAACCCCAGAAGGGCGGTAGTGCCAAAGAGAACCCTATCTGCAAGACTGCTATCGAGGAGACCTACCCATGGACCCTGTGGGAAGGACATTCACAAGGGCCTCTGAGTCCCATTCACTCAGTCAATCCACTATAATAACCTTTCCAACCATCAGAACTCTGACTCCTTGAAACAAATTATGCTGACAAAGTTTACTACAGATCCTAAAACTGAATTGTGGACACTCTGCTGTGAGGCTTGAATTATTCCCCAAATGCTGGAGGGCAGTAGGTACCCAAATTTCATCACTAGGCAGTAAATTCCCTGAAGACCAATAATTTCAAAACTTTCCCCCTTTTTCCTCAAGTTAATAAGTCAGAATTTTAAGATGCAAATTCCATACAGATTTTCCCACACTTACCTTTCAATAAATGACTATTGTTACTTTCTTCTATCTTCTACAGATAGATGGAAAACAGAAACAAATTACTTCAGCCCTGTGGTTTTTTTCAGTGTGATTCAGTCTACTGGTAGCAAAAACCTCCTGAGGTTTTTATTAAAGGTCCCCATTCCAGGCAGCAACTTGTTTGGACTCTGGGGTGGGATTGGAGAAGATATATTTTACTATGGAAAGTTTGGGGTTGATTCTTAAGAGTGTGGTTCGTTCTGGGTTTTCTGGGCTGGATGAGAGGGCTTGCACTTCCCCCAATTTCTAAGTGTTGCGTTATTGGAGGGGATAGGAGACTTGGTGGGAACTGCTGCTGAGCTGGGTTACTTCCTCTCCTGTTTGCTATTTCTGTGTCTTAGTTTTGGCACTCGTGGTGAATTGGATTGTCTCCTCCAAATTCAGACATCCAAATCCTAAACCCAAATGTGACTCACTCATCTATCTTTAGGAAAGCAATCAGGTTGATTGAATGTCTTCTGAAGGGGAAGCCCTGATCTGACAGAACTAATTTTCTGATAAGAAAAACAAGAGGAGACTTCATAAAACACAGAGGAATGACCACATGAGGGATGGAGGAGACCTTTCAATTAGGGAGAGGCTCACCCCAAACTAGCCCTGGTGGCACTTGGCTCTGAACTTCCAGTCGCCCAGTCTGTGATGCTTGGTTATGACAGACCAAATGAACTTAATACAACCTTCCCTGAAGAATTGTCCCATCCACACAAAGGGCTGACATGGACAGGTGAATGAATCCCATCCTCAGTTTTGGTAAAAAAAAACATCTCAGAAGGGCCCTCCTGATGAAACATGTATGGCTGCCTCCAGAAAAGTTCCTGATTTCACACACAATCACCACCTTATGGCCCTGTGACGTGTTACCTGCACTGTGCAGGGAGCGTCCAGAACATGCAAAGGCATGGTCCTGAAGCTGTATGTACGTGATGAGTCTTCATGGCATTGTTGTGATGAAGGAGAGGAAAGCCGGGGGAACAGATAAAAAGCTTCTGTGGTAGAATTTTAGTTCCTATGAAATTATACACATGAATTTCTTTGAGCTTTCAGAAATTTAAAATGATTCTTAAACCCTAACTGTGGCCGAAATTTCCTTGAAAAAAAAGATCAAAGCACTCTCTAGAAAAATTCTTTCTGTAATATTCTAGAAGATTCTTTAAAGGATACAATTGTTTTCTGGCCCCCCGGACTATAGCTTGGTCACACTGATGGAAGGTGCCAGGGCTCTTTTCTTTTTTTATTATTAATTATTATTATTATTCTCTCATACATTACGTCCTGACTGCAGTTTCAACTCTCTCTGTTCACCCTATTCCTCTCCTTCCCTCTTCTCCAGATCCACTTCCCCTCCATTTCCCTTCAGAAAAGAGCAGGCCTCCCAGGGACATCACCTGAACACAACATAACAAGTTACAGTAAGACTAGGCACAAGCCCTCATGTCAAGGCTGGGTGCGGCAGAAAAGGTTCCTAAGAGAGATGAAAGAGTCAGAAGCACACCCACTCCCGCTGCTAGGAGTCCCACAAGAACACCAAGCCAGCCACCATAGCACACATGCAGAGGACCTAGCACAGACCCAGGCAGGTTCCATGGTGGCCACTTCAGTCTCTGGGAGCCCTTGCGAGCAGGCCTCTTTTCTGCATAGGGGGATTCCCCCTTACTAGGAATCCAGTTTCATTAATCTACTTCCTACTACCTCTGCTTGTCACCCCCTAGTTCCGGAGAAATCCCAGTCCTGAATTTCTTCAAATGCGTTAAAGGTGGCATTAAAATGTTTTTGTTTTCTAGCATTTGCTTTCTCCTTTTCTCTGTTTTCAATCTGAGAAGGCCTGAGTGCCGATTAAGGCTTTTGTGATTCTAAGTGTTCTATCTGGAATTGGTCATCTTCTCTATAACTTCTGTCCAGGGTGGACCATGTTCTCTACAGTCTGAACAACTAACCCAGTCCCTCAAATCAACCACAAAACCATAACAATAACAAAACCTCAATGACTTGCAGGTTGTTTGCTTCCTTAGCATATGTAGGTAATATATTTAAAAAACCATGTCATCATTTACTTTTAATTAATACTCTATTCCCTTGAATGTCCAGATTAAGCATTTTTTATTTTAAATTGTAACCCCTCAACATCCCAAACTCAGAACTATGAAAGTAGCCTAACATACTTTTATTTATTTTTATTATTTTATTGATTTATTTATTTACTTATTTTGAGGCAGGGTTTCATGGAGCCCAGGCTAGCCTTAAACATTTTATTTTTGTAGGTAGTAGAGAATGACCTTGGAATTCTGATCTTCCTGCCTCTACTTTCCAAGTCCTTGGATTACAGATGTGTGGGACCATGCCTGGTTTATGCAGCTCTGGGGGCCAAACCCATGCATACAGGCAAGTACTCTACAAACTAATCAACATCCTCCCACTCTTACAATGTAAGAGTGTGTATTTTAACAGAAAGCAAAATCATTTGTTCAGAATAGCATCATCAAAACAGAAATTGTTCTGTCTAGAAATATTAGCATTAAATCTCCAAAATTCCTTCCCCGTGTGCTCACAGACTCTAATCACAGCGGCACAGCAGTACCTCAGGTATCCAGAGCAGTAGAAGTCACTCCTTTTTAAAATCTACAGATTCCTTCGTCCCCGCAGAAATCTGTAGAGACTCTACCCAAGAGGAAGCCACCAAGATATTGTGATGGTGAACTTAGCTTTTCTAGCTCGGCTTCTGCCTGGGTGGACAGGACAATGGTGAATTCTGCAGGAGTGTTGACCACCATTAAAGTCTAACGCCTTGCTTCTGCCCTGCTGGTACCCACAAGGAATGCTTCTGCATCTCTGTTAAACTCAGAAAATCTGGTTTAGTTTTGTTTTATTTTGATGTTATTTCTTCTCAACCTTGAGTAATTCTTATAAGTCTTAGTGGTCAAAGAATTGCACTCCATTTCCCTAGAATAATGATTCCACAAATATTGTTGGAATAAATACTTGTGTGCCTTTAAGGGCATGAAGTAAATGATTTGTGTGATAAATAATCTATTTTTCAATTAAAGACTTGCTTAGCTAGATTAGCACTTGAGAAATACAATGGCCGAATCCACAAAGCCAAAATAGCCACACAAAGATGACAGCAAACAATACCAACATCAGTCATGAATGCCTTTTGTGGTCCCACTGAACACCAATATTTTTAACAGTAGTCATCTGTGCCAAAGAGGACTGACTACACAGGATAACTTCCTCAGTGTTTCTACATGAATTTTCTTGTCAACTTTTGTCAGCAACAACTCCCAATTCCTGCCAAAAGCTGCCTCAGCTGCTTCTTAGGAGCTGTAAGTGGCTTTCCTAAAAACTGAAAGGACACTCAGAGCTCAGTATTAAGAAGACAAATAACACAAGCCCCCCCCCCAAAAAAAAACAACAACAAACAAACAAACAAAAAACGCCCAAAGGATTTGGATAGACATTTCTCAAAAAGACTATATGAGCAATATGCAAATGAAAAGGTGTTCAGTATGTTAGCCAGTAAGGAAATACCAACCACAGTGACTCAGCGTTTCACACTCGCCAGGGCATCCATAACAAAAGATGCAAGGGTGGCTGAGACAAACTGGAATGTCACACACTGCTGATCACATGCAAAATGGCGCACAGTCCCTCCAAAGACCCAGGTTGGTTTGGGTAGCTGAGGTACTCTATGAGATAGCAGCAAATCTACTCATGACTGAATAAAAACATAGGTCCAGAGCCTATGGTTAAGAGCCTATGGTTAAGAACTCAGGTTCCCCACAGGGCAGCTCAAAGTCGTCTGTTAGCTCCATTTCCAGGAAACTCAGCGCCTCTTCTGACAATCACAGGCTCCTGCATGCATGTGGTGCACATGCATACACTCAGAGACTCGTACATACACATAAAGTAAAACAAACATTAAAAACAAAACAAAAAACCCAACAACATAGCTCCATAAAAGTATGTCAATGGGAGCATATAGCTGTGTAATTCATAATCACAAAAGGCAGAAACAGCCCAAATGTCCAACAACTAACCTAAAAAAAGAACCTGGCACATTCATGTAACAGATTACTGCTCAGCTATAAAAAGGACCAATGTATAACAACTGTACATTGCAGGTATGTGTATATGGTATACCACATTAAAGAAGCTGGTCAAAGAAGACTACGTATTTCCCCACTTTTCTTACATGAAATGTCAGAACTGGCAAATCCATGAAAACAAAAGTTAGCTTGGTGGTTACACACTATAATTATTCACAGCCAGGTTTTAGAGGTGATATTCATACAGTATTTGAATGCTCACATTGCTGTAGGGAGGGGAGATGGCGGTGGTGAGGAATGAGGACCGATTGCAAACCGGTATGAGATTCGTCGAGAAGGAGTGAGAGGGAATGATTAAAATGTCCTGAAGTTAGCTATGGTGATGACTTCTAACACAAGATACCCATTCAATGATATGCTTTGGATGGGCAAATTGTACAGTGTGTAAGTTACAACTTAATAAACCCTCTCTGTATGAAGCTGCCATGGTTTGTCCAACTTTTCTGACTGCTGACATTGATCAAGAGGACAAATTGACTGCAGGATGAACCAGGGCACTGCTGGCAACTCAAAGGTGGATGAAATGAACATCATGTAAATCAAGAGACAATGTGTGCAATGGGCGATGCTCCGCAGAGGCATCTTGCCGTCAGCACAGTGATGGGAGTGAGGCTATGCTTTCTATGCTAGACTGGTTATGTGTCCTACCTAAAAGTGAAAAGAAACTCAAATAAATAAATAAATAAGTAAATAAATAAATAAGTAAATAAATAAATAAGTAAATAAATAAATAAATAAATAAATAAATATGCACATATATAGAGAGCTACTTCCATAAGATAAAACCCACTGATGGCTCAAGACTTCTTGGCCAGGCCTCACAGGCCAAGATGCCTACATTGTGCATCCAGAGCCTAACACCCAGAATCAAAACAAGGTGTACTATGTGTATTTTGTAGGTGGAGAATCTGAAAACAGGTTAAGTAAATTACCCGAAGTAGAGACAGCTTATAAGAGACTGAGGTGGGATTTGAACTCACGTCTGTCTGACTTTTAGATCTCACGGAGTATACAACAAAACTGTTTAGGATATTAACATTATCAACTTGACCTTTCCTGTGCCTCTCCTGTCACATCCCTCTGTTTCTCCCTTTTGTCATTTGGAACGGATGCTTGTGGAAGTCTTAAAAGAGGGAGATTACAGAAATTGCCACTGACAGTGATGGTACAGTTGCTATAGTAACCAATCCACCAAATTGGTCTGCGCTACTAGGCACACACTTCTGCCTCTGCAATACTCCAGTGCTGACTAGAATGCTTCACGGCCCCAGCAAACCCCTGTGAAAGCACAGGAAATGGATCGAGCTGAGGGTCAACTGCGTGTGTGCAGCATGAACGTTCCTTCTAAAGTTTCCCCTCCCCACTCCCTCATTTTATCTCCTCTCTTGCAGTCCTCTCATTTTACACAGTATGTTTGTGGTACTTGGTTTTAAGGGATGCTGAACATCAGGGTTAAACTGCAGTCTATTGCTTTGTTCTAAGAGGGATTTTATAAATAAGACCATTTTCTTTTGGGCAACAAATTGACTCTCCCAACCCAATAATTCCCTGACTCTATGACAGACTAGGAATGGACCAGCACCTCATGTCCAACACATAAACAAAGCAACCATCTATTTGGTTTTCTTATGAAGTCATAGAAGATACTGTACGGAAACCAGAAGCCGGCAAACAACACTAGTTGTGGGCACAGAGGAACACACGCATACATCCACCTGTCCACATTTTTCTACAATGTTTCTGTGTTTTCAAGGACTCCTTTTCTGATACTGATGCTTTCTCTCTTCCTCCCTCTCTCCGTTTCACTGGCCTTGCCTGTCTTCAGAGGCACCTGAAGGGACATAAGGCAGGGAAGTGAAACCGACTGTAATTCTCCAGTTCACTTCTCTGCAGCCTCCAGTGAGCCAGGCTCCAGACGGTGGCCCAGCTGAGCTCTGAGAAGTTCAGAGTCCTTGCACAGGTGCGGTTTTCCAGCCCTGCTCACAGGCACTCTGGGAAGAGAGGACCAGACATGGGGATGTGGGGGGAGCCTGAAGTTGAAGTGTGGGAGACTAAAGGAAGACAAGTCTTTCCTATGAAATGGAAACTCTTGTGTCTCAGAAGGTCACTATTCCCCTCTGATGGACCGAGTACAGGTGCCGCAGTCACCAGGAATTCTAATCCTCTCACTTGCTCATGTCCTTGGTTTCACCTTTTGGTCTCTTCTACTTCCTTCTCCTGATCTTAACATGTCACGCTGTGGATGAAATTACAAATACCTCCCTGAGTCATCCTGACAAGCAAATGTGCATTCAGGAAAATGTGGGTTCTTGAGGCTTTAAAAATTAGTTATAAATATATTTTAAGTAGCATTTTGTGTATATGTCTTATTTTCCTTCCTTTCTTCTTTCTTTCCCTTCTTTATCTGTTGCTACTCTGTATTTTTATTAACTGGCTGCTCTAAACCAGAACGCTGGGAAATCAAACTATATTACAAGCCCACTTTATGGATGCAGGGCTCAGCTAAAGTGGAACTCTAGCTAAATTAAAATTTAGCTCTAGGAATTCAAAGGCAACAGCATTTGCATCATTGTTTGCCTGTTTTCCCAATTCAACTCAAAAGCATACTGACATTCCACTGGGGAATGTCCCTCTGTGGTGGCTGCTCCTATGTAGGGGCTGCATCTTTCTCTGTGAGGAGACAGTCTCATCTACAGCCTCTGACACATGTATTCATTTTTGGATCCTAGAAGGGTCAACGCTTCTCGGCCTGGGGGCTTTGCATGTATTTGCCTTGCTTTGCCTTACTCAGATTCATACCCCTAGCTTTCCCCATACCTGTGACCATGTTACCCTTGGATAGCTCATCCATCATTCAAGGCTCATCTTAACCTTCTCTACAGAGAAAGTCTTCTTTGACTAGCCAGACAAGGTAATGACCCTCTATTCCATGATGTCCTCCTAAGAAGGTATTTGCTATGTGTTTATCTAGCACCAGTTTGATTAACCCTTGTTCCCCCATTCCCATCCCACCCCCGACACCTCTTTCTCTTTTTCTCTTTACTGTAAGCTACACAAGTCTAGGAATGTGTCCATCGTGTCACGCTCTGTATCTTGGAACTCAGCATGGAATTGGGCCTGTGCATATGTCTACTGCAAATGCACAGATATTCCACAGCACAGCTTTTTGTTAGGGACAGGCTGCAGTGCCTTACTCAAAACTCCCTTTGTGGGTGTGACCCATTCGTACACGTAAATTTAGAGAAGGTGGTGAATGTCACCTAGCTTTTCAGGTCAAAGGATGTTGGGACTTGAGACAGTTTTGCATAAAATACACTTTTGTTTTCATCTTCTATATTTGACAAAGCTGTCTGTCACCTTCGATCTCTGATACTTCTAAAATGACTGCATTATGAAGCACAAGAACAAAGGTTTGCTTTTTAAAATGACATATCTTAGTCACTCAGGCTTTTAATGACATAACACCTAGTAGACAGCTATAATTATTGAACTGAATCAAATCACAGAGGATAAGATAGCGTGGCAGACTTTTCTTTGTAAACATTATCTTTTTGCTGTTTTAAGGAATAATAGTTCTTTGCTTTACAGTGGATTTTGTTGGTAACTTTAAGATATGTAAGATTAAGTGTGTAGGGACTCAAATGTTTCTTGAGTTGTATTTAGCTGCCTAACACCAAATCCTTATAATCTAGAGTTTCCTTGCATAATTTGTCTCTTAATGACTTCTCTGATTCTCTGTATTTTTTGTATTTTTCTCTCTACTTCTTATTATTTTCACCCGTTCCCATGACTTCTTTCCCTCTCCCCTCTACTGTCAACTTTCTATCTAACTGTCTGCTTTTCTTCCGACACTGCAAACCATTTTAACCCATTTCCATTCACAGTATTTGTGAAGAGATAAAACCCTCTGGTATTTACAGCACAAATCCCTATATTCTGTATGTCATATATAGTGAGACTAACAGTTCTTTCTTTATATCAAAATATCACTGCTTTTCTTTCTTTCTTTTTTAAAAAAAAAGAGATTAACACTAGGAATTTAAGCATCATGAAATATCTTGGAAGTTAATGCAAAGGACATAGAAAATGAATATTTCTTGAAATTCTAGAATGATGGAAAACACAAACAGTTATGCCAAAACAATTCTGGCTTGTTGTACCTATTGAATACAGCTCCTTGAAAAATGATTCACATGAATAGAATTCTGCTGCACATCCCCCTTCCCCAAACAAAGCTGCCTCCCTAGTGCTCTAGTCCACAGCGGTCCTGAGAAAGTGATTTTTGGTTCAAGCTTTAGCTATGCAGTTTTGTTGTATTTTCTTTCTTTCTTTTTTTTTTTGTCTTGTTTTGTTGCTTGCTTGTTTGTTTTAGAGACAGGAAACAGGGTTCTTCTGTGTAGCCCGGGCTGTCCTGGAACTCCCTCTGTAGACCAGTCTGGTCTTGAACTCACAGAGATCCATCCATCTGCCTCTGCCTCCCAAGTGCTGGGATTAAAGGAATGCACCACCACTGCCAGGGGGTTGCTGTTTTTTCAATATTATTTTTCAAACTCAGACTGAAAGTTCTCATATGTGTTTGAAATGCAATGGCTCATCTACTTTCTTGCTTTCGTACTCTCAGGACTAATAGTTAAAATGTGGTAGACCAGTAGGCTGGAATTCTGGCTTCCTAACGTGTTTTCTTGCTTTTTCCTTGCCTGGACAGCTGCAAAGGTTAAAAGATGCAAACTTCAGTCACTGTTGTGGTATGGTGAAGCCAATGTGTAGAAGGTAGAGATTAGCATTTGATTTTAGCCATGTCGACAACACACATTCACGATGACTGGGTATCCTCCCCACACTGAATATTCACAAATCAATACTATTCAGATGATTGACAAATCATGCTTTAATTTCCCAGCCTCTGAAAAGGTTGAAAGAATTCTTTATATGTGAACAATAGAAATAATATGTAAAGCTCCTAGTGGGTGTTCAATTAGTGGTGGTTACTATTTGAACTGGGGGTGGGGTGGAGGAGAGACCGAGAGACACACAGAGAGAGAGGGAAACAGAGAGGGAGGAAAAGAGGGAGAGTACACCTTTTGCAGGTTCTGGATCCCATATACTTGAAAAAGATGAGTAACTTACTCATACTGTAGCTATCTAGGATTGCTACTAGGTTCTTAAGTTTTACCGTGGAAACATGAAATTCTAACCTGGCATGATAGAATTAGTCACAAAACCCTTCTAAATGGAAGGCAGAGGACTAATAGGGAATCTTCCCATTAGAATAAGGTCATTTATTTGTTTGGTTTGCTTTGTTTTATGTTGTTTAGACAGGGTCTTACTATATAGGTCTGGTTAGCCTGGTACTCTCTACTCTCTCAGACTGGTCCAAAACAACATGTAGCAATCCTCCTGCTTCTGCCTCCTGAATGCTGGGATCACAGGAGTGTGTCAGCATGTCTGTTGGTGTTTATCTATGTTGGTCACTGGTATATCCTGAGTGCCTATGACAGAGATTGACAAACCATGGCCCAATGAGTAAGGTGAGCCTACTTCCTAGTTTTATGAAGCTTCGAAACTGAGGATGGTTTGCATGCTTTTAAATGGTTGAAAATAATGACATGAGAACTAATGGAAGCTCATTATCTTCCAAGGCAGTTTTATTGTTGCATACCTGTGCTCAGTTATACCGATTCACTGTCTGTGCCACTCTTTACCGTGAGAGTAGGATTGTTGTGATGCAGGAATTATGACCACAGAGCCGAAAAAAATTGTCTTTCACTTTTTATAGAAAAAGAGTTGCTAACAACAGGAAAGATACTTCTCTTTGAGTTTGTGTGTGTGTTCTACGCATGTGTACTATTCGTGTGTTTGTGCCCGTATGTGTACTCATGTGCATTGTGTGCACATACATGTGCAGGCCATGGACCAATGTCTTCCTCAGTCATCCTTTCCATTTTTAAAACAATATCTCTCACTGAACTTGGAGTTCACCAATTCAGGTAGCCTGGCTGGGAAGCAGAAGCCTCTCTCTCTCTCTCTCTCTCTCTCTCTCTCTCTCTCTCTCTCTCTTTCTGACTTTCTGGTGTTAGGATTACAAGCACTCACTGCCACATTCAGCTTTTATGTGGGTGCTGGGGATCAAACTCAGACACTCATGTGCGTGCTACAAGCTACCTCCTCCATCCTTCCTAAGAGTCAGATGCATTGATGTTTGACCCTTCCCAAAAGAAAGCATTAAGTCTAGATGTGAGTCCAAGGTCAGCCACAGAATAGCATAGGAATATATGATACATAGGATATATATATATATATATATATATATATATATATATATATATATATAGGATATAGTAAGAAGTGCACAGTGTATGGAAGAAAACAGACTCAGCTGCCACGCTGCCTGACCTCACTGTGCAAGCCTGGCATTCAGGCTTAAGGTCTCTGGGCATCAACTATTTCATCTATAAAATCAGGCTAATGATGAGAAAATAAAAGCTAATGTTTGTGAAGTGTTTAGAACAGCACATGGTATAAGTAGCTACAGTTTGTTTATTTATTTATTTATTTATTTATGCATTTATTTTGGGATGAGGTATTGCCCTATAGCTCTAGCTGGCCTTAAATTCACCATCCTCCTGCCTCTACCTCCTAAGTGTTTGACTACAGGCATGAGCCATCACACTTAACTATGGTAATACAATTTTAACTTTGTTTTTCTGTTAAGAAATTTCAGATACTTAATAAATTAGCCAAGTAAATGAGTGAATCTCAATGTGCTTGTACACAGGAAGAAACCCAAGCATGAAATAAAATTTGAAGATGTCCATTTTTGTCAGCAAGTCATCTATGTGTAGAAAACAAACACATCAGTATGTACTCTAATTGCCTTTGGATTGTAGGAACGAACTGTTGGCCTCTCATACCTGTGATATAATTTTGTAATCAATGCCTCTGTTTCAGATAATAAACAAATTGTATTGTAAATGGTTGAGTAACTTCTGATACAAAATCTAACTACCTAACGACTTCTAATCTGGGGGTATCAAATTGGCATAAAGGGAAACAACGATTTAGAGAATGCAGATTGGTTGCTTTGCTGAGGCTGTCACTCTGTCCTTAGGAAGAGAGCCAATAAAGCCACTGTCCTGCAGTCAGCGTGTGGGTATCCAGGCCAGGAACCACACTTGCATATTAGCTAATGCCACTGCTTTCCAGCATTGTAAGACATTTTGGGAATTGATACTTAGGACTCATGGGGTTGGGGATTTAGCTCAGTGGTAGAGCGCTTGCTTAGCAAGTGCAAGGCCCTGGGTTCGGCTCTCAGCTCCAGAAAAAAAAAAAGATACTTAGGACTCTAAATCTAAATCTTTAAATAGACCCTGATAGGTGGAAAGTAAAGGCTTCATATGGTTGCTTTCTGTCTTTTATGTAACAGAATTGCTTGAAGATACTCTTCAGTATGGGCTGTCTAAAGGACAATACATTAGCTGCATCATTATCTTCATGCCTATTTTCACTACAGTTGCTGTCTGTGTGGTATCTGCAGTAACTATAGCCTGACTGACACACTGATGAAGTGGGACACACCTCCTTTCTTATTTCATAATCTTAGTTCATTCAAATGTCAAAAAGCAAAACACTCATTTGGCTTAGACTGTGGAAGCTGCAATGAAAATGTGGACAAACGTTAACTACTCCAGTCCAATCTGAGGTCATTACTAAATTGTGCATTACAATTAAAAACTACAAAGAGAAAAGAAACTTTTGGTGACTTAAGCGAATCTAGGCCTTCGGTATTGTACGCGGACCTGTAACTGATGTATGCTCCACTAGTCTCCACATCTTCCCAGCCTCTCTTCAGCTCCAACTTCATCCCAGGGAATGTTCGAGCTTTAGGAGACTTCAGTAGTGACTTCCCTAGCAACTTTCCCAGAGCTGAGTTCATACTTTCCTTCAAATGAAGAGAGACATTCTCACCTCTTAATAAACCCAAAGAAAACAGTCAAGACATCAGACTTAAAATGTTTTATGGGTATCCAAGTCCTGTCACCTTCAAAAATTAAAAGAAAAGACCCTGATAAAAATAAGAAAGATGTGTATCTTGGGGCATAATTTGATATTTTGATATACGTATATAATGTCCAAAGACTAAGTTAAGCTATGTAATGTGTTAATTACCTGACTACCTGTCACCTCTTTATAAGACTGCTAAGTGTCTAACCTAACTTAGCAATACGTCATTATTAACTGCACTCACTCTGCTAAGCAATAAACCACTAGGACTTATTTCTTGTGTCTACAATTTCATAGCCTTTGTCAAGTCTTGTCATTTTAAATTACTAATTACTTGAAGATGGGGCCGCAAGCTTCTTATTTCTTTTATTGAACTAATGCTTACTTTATTAAAACAGAATATGAACCTGAGTTCATATGACATACTCAGAAAAATTGAGCAACTAGAGAAAAATGTAAAATTGATTCCAGTTTTTTCTGTAAAGTCTTCCTTGGCTGCTCATTTTTCCAGATAATACAAATTCAGAATTATTTAGTCATCTTTAAAGTCATGTTTTATTTTATTATATTAAAATCTTTACTTTCTACAGACACAATATATAATTTCAACATGTGAATTCTTTCACCTACTTTATTGGCTTGTATTTTATATTCATTCTGATCAACTGGTCAATTTTCATTCCCCTTTACCCTCTCTAAATTTGAGATGTGTCTTCATATTTGGGATCTAAAAATTACAGGTAGAAGGAAAGTAGTAAATAAAATGCCCTTCTGTTCAGTTGTCTTCAATGAAAGTGATGTGATCTCAAAAACAATACGGTGACATATCTAACCTCCTGTTGACCTCCGCACAAGGCTGAGAAAACAGTTTTCTATCATACTGGCTATAACACAGGGCCCATTTAGTACTAAAGGGTTTTAACCTAGAACACTTCTGTCTACACTCAAGTTAAAATTCTTCGTTCTTCTGTGAATGCAAATTAGAATAATGTGATTGGTCCCTAAAATGGAAAATGCTACAGCTACTAATAATGGAATGGAGTTGAAATTATATTACTGAGATTGCCAATAGGTTTGGTAAACTATTTTCTTTTCTATTTTCCTCTTTTAAGGGAAAATACAGTTTTCCTCCTACTGCAGAAGTATCAGATTCCTGCAGCATCCGTGACACTTGTAAGCATTCAGTGGTCAGACACCACTACATAGCCTTCAAATGATGTGGCCCAGTGAAGCTGGGAGGTGCTGTCACGGAGCCGGGCAGCCTGGTATCTTAGCCATCCACCAGGACAGAGCCAGCAGGGCCCAGCTGGTGTGCTGATTCCAGGCTAAGGTAGGGGTTTGACTAAGGTTTTGCATTTTGAATGTGAACTCCCCTGACATTGAATCCTAGGGCATATTTACATATAGCAGTGCATTGAGCATGCCAGAAATTATTTACTAGATCTAATGTACAAATCTTACTTGCCCAAATTACTCTTAGGACAAGTTCAATTTTAAATTTATTATCCCCTTTAGGTTTCTGGTTTATCCTAAATTTATTCTAAATTATGTTTTTTTTAAATGTAAAAAGCAGTCTCAAGAGTTTAACTATATGATCTGAATTCTTGACCATGTAGGGTGTGTGCTAAATGAATATAGTTATAGATCAGTCAGAAATGAAAAATGTAACACAGTGGACTGTTACCAATACCCTTTGGATTGTTACTCGACAATACCCTTTGGCATGGCAACATCTGCCCATCACAGTGAGCTCGTCATTTTGATCTTTAGACATATGAAACACACATAAGAAAACCCATTTTCTATTTTGTTCTGACTTGGACTTGTGTGCTCATTGTTGACATAAGGGGGTTTGTATTGCTGCTTCTGGTATAGACATCTTTTGACACCATGGTACACAAACTTGTCTCCCACAGCTATTCAAAAAGTCAATCTACAGGATTTGTTACAAGTTCAGGATTTCTCTCCCTCCAGTCGCCCTGAACTTAACAGTAGCGCTGCCCAGACAGCTGTAGTTAATAGGCTGTGTTCCTTTAAATTTCTTTTTCCTCAGACTGGTAGAAACATCATGAAAAAAGAATCCAAACATCTACTCTCCTAAGGCTGCCCAGAGTGCTCCCCATGCCCCAGGCATCTATCTGTATGGGACTATGGCTGGGCAGATTGTCAAGCCATGCCCTTTTGTTATGTACTACTTGAAGGTTTACACTGGTCTCAGTGGCCTGGCATCAGAAATCCGGATGCCTAATCATGAAAAGCAGGGGATACCGTGCTCTTCTCCAAAACCAGAAAGGAGCCCTTTGCTAGGGCTCCTTTAGAAGGGTTTTTAAATGGGAGCCAATCAAACATGATTGCCAGTTTCTGCAGTCTTTGCATCTGCGGCACCTTCCAAAAGCATCATTTCTCTCTCTTTGGACATGAAATGCTGTTTGCAGCACAGACAGACACTTTCTAAATGGCAAGGGCAGACAGCATCAACAGTTCCCTAACTTCTCTGTGACTCCCGCTAGGCACACAGATCAACTGGAGGTGCAGGACTCTGCTCCCAGCCCTTCTCCACCACCAACTGTCAATCCCCTCTTCTTGGGATCAAGAGTTAGCAGGCAAGGCTCACCCCACCACCCTGAAATGGTTAGCTTTGCTCTCCTTTACAAAGTGAAGAGGGAGAGCTTTCAGCAGGATAGAAAAGTTTGCTTGGCCACAGGATGCCTAGCGTTGCAACCAGCAACAGGAATGGACAAAGCCTTTCGGGAGTTCCCGGCTACACAGAGAGCAGACCCCAGTCACAGACAGAGCCAAAACAAACAATAAAAACTTGAGTGCATGGCAGAAACACTGTGAAGTTCTCTCTCTTTGGCTGGCACTGCCTGGGAGTTCCTGCTGGCCCAAAGCAGGAAAGAGAAAGGTCGTCACCACAGGCTCCCTCTCCTTGAGCAAGTCCACCTTGAAGTGCAATGAGACCTGCCTGGCCAATGTGTCCAGAGCTGCTCTTCTGAACTGCCCAGGCCTTTGGGCCCCACCTACTTGCTCAGCTTCAACCCCAGTCTGCAACCTTCAACGTCTCCTGACCTGAAGATTTGGGAACCTGGGCATTCAAGCGCTCAGGGATGCCGTTAGGCCAGGTTCCTGTTGTCCATTCTGACACTCTAAAATCAACTTTCCTCACACCAGCTGAATTGTTTGAGATGGTTTTTTTCAGTGTGCAGGAGCCTCCGGCCCAGCCCACCCAGTTCTCCCCTCCTCTCTGCCCCGTCCCCTCCCTCCGGCCTCTCCAGCTCTCCCCCACCCCCCAATCCCACCCCGCCTTCCTCTTTGTTGTCTCCTACCTGCTGGCCAGGCTCTGCCTGCAGTGCTGTCTGAAGGGCATCAGGTGGTAGTTCATGGCGTCCAGCAGCAGCTTCTGGCA
Source organism: Peromyscus leucopus (assembly GCF_004664715.2). Taxonomy (NCBI): domain Eukaryota; kingdom Metazoa; phylum Chordata; class Mammalia; order Rodentia; family Cricetidae; genus Peromyscus; species Peromyscus leucopus. The sequence goes on from NC_051079.1 coordinate 11,638,157, forward strand.
GACCGGGTCGGTGCGCATGAAATCCACCGACTGGACCCGCTCTACCAGCTCCGGGGCGGGGATGAGCGCGAAGCGGAGGCGCTTCATGAGGTCAGGCGCGTACTGCATGCGGGTCTCGCGGTCGTGCTCCAGCCACAGCACGGACATCTGGAAAAGTGCCAGCTCCGACTCCACGGGGGGCGGCAGCGAGTCCAGCAGGGCACGCATCTCCTCGAAGTTAAGCAACAGCACATCCTCCACCAGGTACTTGTTGGCCAGCTTCTTGGTCTCCTCCAGGCCGTGCAGGGCGGCGATCTTGCACACCTGCTTGTAGTTCTGCACCGAGATCTGGTCGTTGAGGAACTGAACGCAGAGCTTGGTGACCTGAGGGATATGCAGGATCTTGCTGACCGACAGCACCTCCTCCACGGTGTCCAGGGAGAGGGTCACGTTGGCCGTGTAGAGGTATTCGAGCACTAGGCGCAGCCCGATGGACGAGCAGCCCTGCAGCACGAGGTTGTTGATGGCTCGGGGACTGGTCAGCAGCTTGTCGTCGGGGGAGGAGGAAGGAGTCCCGGGCTCCTCCTGTGGCGGTGGCTGCTGCTGCTGTGGAGGCTGCTGCTGCGGCTGCTGCTGCTGCTGCTGCTGGTCCTTGGGGGCCCCCAGGCCGTCCTGGCCGCCGACCCCTCCCCCGAGAGGGGGGTGGCTGGAGAAGAGTGATCGGAAGTACTGCGAGCAGGAGGCCAGCACGGCCTTGTGGCAGTGGAACTGTTGGCCCTGGGCCGTCAGGGTCACGTCGCAAAATAGCTGCTTCCTCCACAGCAGGTTGAGGCCGTGCAGCAGGTTGTCACTGTGGCTGGGGTCGAAGGTGGAGGTCCTGTCCCCGGATCTGGACATGGCGAGCTGACTCGGCGCACCTGGCTTTAAACCCTCCTCCAACCTGGCAGACAGGGGTGGGGGATGGGAGGGGGAGTAGGGTGGTGTAGGGGGGTGGGGTGTGGCCGGGGTGGGGAAGGGTGTGGAGGGGAGAGAGGAACAACAATCAAAGCCCCGCTTGGCTCCCTCTCTGTGCGCTCAGGACCCGACCCTAAGAGGAAGGTGTGAAGGCGCGGGATCCTGAGCGCCTTCTGAAGGGTCCTGGTCTGGGGTCGGGACGCCGGTTCTGCTCCCTGCTACCTCTTACACACTTCACCCCTCACTTTCCTAAAAGCACCCAGGCTCCTCTCTTGGCAGAGACAGCGGTGACAGCAGCGGCGGCAAAAGTGGAGGCTGAGGCCGTGACACCTCGTGGGCTCTTGTCCATGCCCGGCTGGATGAAGGGAAAGGCCGGGAGTGGGGAGTCAGGGGGTGCCCCGAGAGCTCAGAAGCGACCGACGGCGGCGGTTCCAGGTCAACTGGTGCTGGAAGCTTTGCTTTTCTTAGTTGGCCCAGTTTGGGGGTGGGGTGGGAAAAGGGGGGTAACACAGGCGTGCGAGTGGGCGATTCTTAGCTCTCTGAAAGCTGGGGACACCTTCGATTATCCGCGCTGCCCCGAAAAAGTCCTAGGCTCACAGTCTGAGGGAGGAGATAAAGCCCTTTCTTCTCCCGGGGAAGTGCAGCGGAGCGCGATGGGGACCCGCTCAGTGGACTCGGCAGAGGCGGGAGCTGTCCTTATCAATTCTAGCTCATTTCGCTCAGCCCGGCCCTGCCCGCTTCCCCGCTTCGCAAACTGTTGGTTTCCCTCGCCGCCACCCCGTTTTGCTAATTTTCCAGAGACGCCTTTAAACCTGGCCAGAGAATCCTTCCACCCACACCGCCCACCCTCCTACCCCTGACCCCCTTCTCCCTGCACCTTTGCTATTTCAGAGCACGGAAGTTCAGACATCTAGTTCCCCTTCCAGTGCGGGGCGGCACCGGGGATGACTGGGGGGGCAAGTTGGGGTGCCAGGCTGGATTTAGAGCAGGAGACTAGAGGCCAGGAAGGATTGGTGTGGACCGGTCTCCCTCTCGAGCACCGGGAGCAGTCGCTTTAACTGGAGGAACTATGAGAAGTTCAAGTTAGAAGGCAGGTGTTGGGGGAGGGGCGGCGGCCGTGGAGTGGGGGTGGGGTGGGGGCGCGGTCCGGTGCGGGGGGTCTCTGCTCCGCACCCAAAAGGATTTTGGGTAGGCACAGCATCCCCGCGACCCCCGGGGTTCAGCTCCAGAGGTCCCCCACTCGGGCACCCCCACTCCCCCAGCCCTGGAAGTACTTCTGTAAAAAGTCTGAGCCGCCCGCTTCTAGGTGCTAGGAGGCCGGGGAGGGGGAGGCCAGGTGAAATCCACACGCCGAGTCCTTAATGTGTAATTGCACCTTTCAGGGCTGAACGGGAAGGGACCCTCTGCCCGCGTCCCGCCGCGCGCCCGCCGGGACCACCGCCGCCGCCGCCGCCGCCGCCGCCCGGCTCCGAGGGACCCGCCAGACCTGCCCCTTCCGCTGCGGCTCACTCTGCCTTGCCCGGCGCCGCTTCTGGATCGCCGGCTTCTCGTTCCAACCAGACTCGGCTCCTCTGCACTCACTTTCCCATCCTGTTCCAGGTGGACCCTAACCTCCCTCCCCCCCGGCAGCAGCCCCCTCCCCCAAAGCTCCGGCTGGCGGGGGAAACACTTGAGTCCTCCCTGGAAGTGGCCCTGGTCATACCTCTCTCCAGCTCGCCCCGCTTCGTTGTCTCGCCCCCCCCCCCATCTTTTCCTAGTCTTTTTCCTTCTTGTTCTCCTCCTTTGCTTCCAACCCCCCCCATCTGCTTATTTCTTGCAATGGGAGTTTTATTCTTTATAAGCGTTTGCCACAACCCCCCCCATAAGTCTCCCCCCACCCCACAACAACCCAAAAGACAAGGAAAATACAGGCAAGGTAGACCCAAGGCCAGAAACTTACCTGCTGTCAGCCAGCTGCAAAGTCAGGGCTCACTTAAGCTCCCCCCAAAATCAATTGTCCTTCCTTTTTAAAGGTTTGCTCTCTCCTTGGGAGGGGAATACACCTTCTGGCTCCCAACTCCAGGCAGTCACTCTGTACAATTTATTTTGTCGTACATCATTTGATCACCATGAATTAGCAACAGCAAGAAAATATAGGAGGAGAGGGAGAAAAGAGAGAAAGAGAGAGGGAGAGAGAGAGGAGAGAGAGGGAGAGAGAGAGAGGGAGCAGAGCTTTCTGCAAGAGAAGAAGAAGAAAAAATGTACGTGTGACAAATTATGCTACCAAGAAACAACACATCATTATCCTTGGGCCTGGGGCTCAGTGAGTCGTAACGAGAGTAATAGGAAATCCACGGTTGGGGAGAGAAATGGTCGTGCTTGGCCAGTAGAGAGAGACCATACAGGGGGATGGATGCTGGAGAGACTCGCAAAATTATGGCTCAAGGCTATTGTAAAAATTGTCGAGCGTAAATGACTGCGATTTCAAACATCTTTGGAAGAAAGAAGGGGAAAAAGCGAGCCCCCCCTCCCTCCCTCTCCCTCTCTCTCCCTCTCTCTTCTCTTCTCTCTATAAAGAACCGTCAAGTTTTAGTGCGCATTGCTAATTAGTCAATTTCTCTCTGCCTTCACAGGCTGGCGACTTCGCTGCTGAGCTGAAACTGCTAATTTCTGTGACCAGCTTTTTTCTTAGCTGTGATCTGGATGAATGAGTAGCTGTCTCACAGAGATGACAAAAATAAACTCTAATCCCCCCCAAAATTTCCACTACATCTTTCTCATGCATAGATTTATGATCTTCAAGCGCTCTGTGCAATATGCAAACTTTTTTTGTGTCTGTGTATACGCTGTTGTTTGCAGCTTCCACAACATCGGTATGCTGGGTTTTCCCTCCCACCCCCAGCCCCCACACACTCTCAAATGCAGAAGCTGCCTGATCTCAAAGTATGCTAGGATGCCACTTTAGCCTGTCTTGGTATCTAGGGTGTGGGACTGACTTGGAAGATACCAGTCCTCACCCTAGGAGGGCTGAGGACACATACCAGGGGTGGGGGAAGTCGAGCTGGGAGAACAGAGGACAGGCCTTGGATTTTTTTCCTCTCTGTACTATTCAAGCTTTATGATCTTGTTGGAAAACATATTTTTCTCTTATTATTTTTGTCTGGTTAAACAACCTCTTTTGAAGTTCTCTGTCAGCTTTTGACACATAAGAGTACAGAAACCATGCTTTTTATTAACACATTATCATATTGTCAGATTTGTATTTCAATTAAGAGTCTTTGGTTAGCAGGAGCTAGTATTAACTGTTAGGGGACCCAGCTGTAATTTCACAAATGTAACCTTTCAACTTCAGAGTTCACTTGATAAATAAGGGCCATCCCATAGGGCTCACATTGTTGACCCTGCTTAGCATTCAGAATGAACCTCAGTCTTAGGACTTCAGCTGCATCAGAAAGGCATGAGCATTCCAGTAGAGGATATGTCCTCCAGACTTATCTCATCACATATGGTCCCCTCATTTAAGTTATCAATGAGAGATGGAGGTGTCCAAGAAACACACACACACACACACACACACACACACAGAACACAGAACACACATGCACATTGGGGGGGGGCAGAAAATGAAAGGTATGCCCTTGAATAAAATGAATATAAAACTGGATATGAATTAACATGAGTTTTGTCAATAAATATAGAATGATTCACTATAATGTACTCTGGGTAGTAAACTTATTAAAATATATCACCCAAGCATTGTCTTTTTATACCCCCCCTTGATTTGTGAGAGATGGAAAGACACCTGCTTAAGTGTGTATGTGTGTGTGTGGGGGGGGGGTTTAACATTTGAGGCTTAGAAACAGGGGACTTCCCAGCTAGAATGATAACATTAACATGCATATGGGATACTTACTCAAATAAATGAAGGGGAAGGAGCCAAAGTCCCTACAAAGGCCCTTCGCTGCCCAGGTCCCTGGGTTATCTGAGAGAAGGACTTCTTTATTCCGATCTAGCTGAGGTCCTGCATCCTCCTCTCACACTTAACAATAAAACCAAACTCACAGTAAGACAAAAGACAGGTTCTTTTTGTTATTGTCATTGTTCTTTAGGACCAAGGACAGAAGGAAAACAGATTCAAGTTGTCTGGTCCTACCATTTCCAAAGTTCTTTTCATTTTTGAACTTCTATTATGTGGACTTTGCTAAGGAAGACCACATGACTGTAACACAGTGCTTTTGGGGGGTTTTATGTCATTAAGAGTTAAAGGTACTATGTGGGTGTTAACCAAATTCTCATGCATGCAGAGTGCATGCTCACCTTATTTTTTTTTTTTTTTTTGGACTTTTATGGACTTCCAGTAGATATTTGGAACTCAACTCAACAATGAATAATGACAGATAATTTAAATTACAGCCTTCTTCCCATTGCATCACAGAGGAACTAAAGTCTATTTTGTGAGGATCAAATTCCTTTCGAATTTCTGAATACTTTTTTTTTCTTCTTTTTACTACTAATATAGATAGGTCACTAATTATGAGTGTTAGAGTCTTCATGCTTCCCAGCAGCATAAAAAGCACATTTTAAGAATTTGTGTCTATCTGTTATTTTGTTTATCTAGTGTCTAGCTGGAAGAGAGAGGAAGCAGAGGTGGGGATGTCTCACTGGGAAGCAGGGGTTGAGATGAAGTGCTTGGCGCATTTTCTCCTGCATCTTAAAGTTACCACATTTGATGAAGTTTAAACTTTCAGAGGCAAAATAATAACTACAGCTCTTCTGTAAGCAACCGAGAATGCCCAACCCAAAAAACTCCTCTCGTACTCTGTGCACAAATTAACATGTATATCATGTAAACCTCATACCTCTAATGTCTTGCATAGGCTTTGACTGCAATGGTTGCTGGACCCACAAATGCTACAACACTGTTTACAATAAATCCTGTTATGAAAGATTCAATTTACAGCAATCAGATGGTAGCTTCTAAGCGATTGTAAGTATTTGAATTTTATCCTACTTCACTGTTCAACATACAGAAATTGCATCTGTGTGTTTGATCTATCCTGCTGAGCACTATCAGCGGCTGGCAACTCTGCCACCATTGTTTTTAAAATGGCAGGAAGGACGATGTGACTCTTCAAGAGCACTCAGCAGGATAGATTTTTCATGGCAGAAGAGGAGCAAGAATTGTCTTTGAAAGAAAACGACCACAATAACAACAAACATCCAATCATATAGTCATCTAATCTCCGCAGTCTTCACACTTTGGCAGAATTATCAAAATTCTTCATCAGAGATTCTGCATTAAATTATGTACAGTGAAAAGATCCGGAAATACCCACCACTGACTTCTTAAGAGAGCTGTCACAGCTCTGAGCACTTTGGTCAGTCTTTGAGGTGGCAGAGATCCAGGCTTATGGGATCTCCAGTTGCCCACAGCTATTTTGTTGGACTGGAAGGACAAGGAATATCTGTAAAGCGATTCTAGCCATGTTTGGGTGCCTAGCATGAGGGGCTGCTGCGCTGAAACTATTTTCCTGCCTCTTGACTTTTCTAATTCAGATTCTTGAGTGATCCTCAAGTTGTATAAACATCAGCGCCTGGCCTCCTCTGTGTCTGTTAGTAATGAATACTGCTTCATGAGATCTGGTCCTAGAGATTGCTGCCATGTGGAATGTGTGAAAAAATGGGGAAATGATGTTCCATGTTACAGTTGGAACAAAATTCAGTAAAAGAAGGACCACACAGCTCTCTCCAAATGAAAGGAGAAATCAAACACAATTCATAACTTTCTAGGCTTTAAAAATTTTAAATCTCGGTTAGACATGATCTGAGATATCCCAAGGTCATCAGCAACATGCGGTGTACTGAAGAGCAAAGAGCTCCTGAGATACAGTAAAATCAATGGTGCTGTTGGCTAGCATTTCCCCAAAAGCCAAAGGTTTACTGTTGCTCCAAGGACTTGGCTCTAGACATTCTAGTTCTAGGTATGGATGCAGTTCTAGCTCCTCTGGGGACGTTGCTCACTGCTAGCTGCTCTTTGTACACTCTGGACTCACGTGTAAAGCACCTATGGCTAGGTTTTGTTCTTAGAAGAGGATTTAAGTCCTCCATGTAGAACTCTCAACTATCTCTCCTTTTTGAAGGCAGCTTTAAGTAGTAACAACCAGTATTGCTTATTGAGTTTGTGATCTGTGTGATGGACACTGTTATGCATCCTTCAGTTTCTTAATCCTCTGGCTAATCCTGAGTTTGGTAGCTTGCAAAAGCATCCCTGCTTTCATGAGGACTGGATCTATTTCCCATTCCTTGAATATGAGATGCCTTTGTTATTTGCTTAGACCAATTGAATGTGCTAGAAGTGACTTTGTGCTGAGTCTAGGCCTTAAGAGACATTATATGCTTATAACTCTCTCTAGTTCGACACTTTGGCTCTAACAGCTGCCATGTGAAAAAGTCCAGTCTAGCTTGGTTGGAAGGGGAGACCCTACACGGGCCAAACATTCTCCAGCTCATCCAGTAACTGAACACAGATGCACAAAAGAGCCAGGGTAAAGCAATAGACTTAGGATGGCCTGGAATGTTTAACCATATAACCCTTAGCTAAATAGTGTCATGTCGTTTCAAGTCATTACTATTTAGGGTGATTTGTTCATAGTGAGATCAGCAGATAGGGACAGATACCATTATCATTTTAATGATGATAATCCAAGATGGAGAAAACAGATAAAAATTTCAGAATCTTCTATTTTCAAAGGTAGACTTGAGATTATAACCAATACATCCTGATTTGATAGGTTAGCCAATCTACTACATTGAACACTGCCCCACGGACATTCATTATTTATTTTCTTTTGGTCTTTCATCTATCAAGTATAGATCAAAGATTTATTATATACCAAATAACATACCAAATACTGAATATAGAATAATGAATAAAACTGATTCTTGTTCTCAAGGAGTTAACATTCTAGTAAAGGAAACGGGGAGAAAAGATAAAAGTAAGTGAATAACTGAAATTAATAATTAATGTATGTATAAGAAACTGGGGTAGCAGAGAAAAGAAAGTCTGTAACTTCTTCTTAGTGCTATCTGTGTATTTTTTCTATTTATTATTTACTTATTTGTTAGTTACTTATTTAGGGAAATCTATTTTACCATAACAAGTAAACTACAATCTTCAAAATAAAAAGTATCATAATTGGCAAAAACTTCCACAGTTCATAGCTCTGTATTATATGCAAAATAGTTATCCAATAAACATGTTACTGGATTATTAAAAGTGAGCTTTCAAATTTATCAGAAAGAAATAGCATGTGGGTAACATTTTACAGTTGAAGAGGTTGGTTAGGGCATCTGACCAGAGTGGCATTAGTCAAACTCTTGACTATATTGATCTGTTGTCTTACAGCTAAAAAATAGTTTATTATCTCATGAAACTTTTGCTTACAGCATGTGCAGAGGCACCTGATGGGACCTTCAAGAATCTTTCAATCACCGAGCAAACACTCTGAGATTTTAGGGAACAGTTACTTCAAAGACTTAACTCAGTGCTACATTCCGAGAAGGTTTTGAACCCTCAGATTTGAGCCTTGGGTCTGGCACTTTGCATGTATAATTTAGCATTTAAACATCCTCAGGAAGAGGATTGTCTCAGTGCCTACCTCAAAAGATTTTATGATGTTGGGCTTTTGCAAGGATGTACTATATAGAACAGACACTTGCTTGGAGAGTGCCATATGGGTGATTGCTAAATAAGTAAACAACAACATCAACAAAAATCCAAAATAAATACAACAAAACCCAGGCACAGCTAGGGAATTCTGTCTTGGTTTTCCTTTTACTTCTTTTCTGCCTTGTGTTCAATCATTACTAGGTAGAAAATACAATACTTCTATCTGCTTTTCCTTGGGTAGCAATAATTTATGATTCTATTCCAAGGGTGACTGATCCCTTTAGCAAAAGTATCATTATTTTTTGACTTTGCTCTTCAATAGCATATGTTTTACATGTTTATTGTATGTCTAGAGTCATCACTCCTTTACCTTTGACAACAGTGATGGCTCATATTTGCCTTAAGTAATTCAGCTTTTTAAAAATTAAGGCTATTTATCATTAATGGTGGGATGATGAGCCTATTCCTGACTCTGAAAAGCAGCCTGTTGCCAATTCATCTTTGTGCCAGTAACCACGGCGGGAGAGAATGTGATGCCTTCCGGCTTCTGGCTCTCATGTCACTTGTGACTCTACACACGTCATTTTCCTGTTCCAGGGCTTGCCTCAGTTTCCCTGCATGTGGGGCTACGTAGAGCACTCCCTTTATCTAACTGCTACTCTTGGGCTCAACTGAAGAAAAGTGGCTATACAAAACAAGACAATAAAAAACAAAATAGTCCCCAAAGGTCAGTTGGGACCTTGCTTAGTAAAATAAGCTGAAAGTTTAGGCTGAGGGAGAGGGAAAAGTATATTCATTCTCTCTTGAAAATAGTGTGGAGGCTGGAGGCCAGAGGGATTCACCCAGTCACCACTTTAGAATTAGGTCATATTCAGACAGCAGATCGAGGATGTGGGAGTATTCTGAGTGTATTAACAGAAATCATATATTTTCCAAATTTGTTTTACATAAATCAAAAGTTTTCAAAGATTGTAGAATATATTACTGTAGGTATGTCAAATTCTGAATGCTCATTAAAAAGCATGGAATGTTCCCCTCATACCCAGGACAACATATTTTTATCATAAAGAATTATCACCCAAAGTTGCAAATTATTCTAATCAACTTCTCCACCCTCAAATTTTTCTTTTTACTTGTGACAATATTTTCCCTCCTTTACTCATTTTTAAAAAATGAAGATGTGTGTCCCTCTGTCAGAATATCCACTAATAATTTTTTTGTAGTTCATAGAAAGTAATCATCTAAGTTTTTTAGTGAAATGGTTTTGAGGCTAATAATCAAATAACATTACAGAGTTAATCACTCTCATTGGGACACTACATCCAAGGAGACCTGTTTATATCTTAGATTCTTGTCTGTGTTCATGGTTCCTTTCATGTTAATGTAAACTTCTTCCACCTTCCATTTTCATAATATCTGGTTTCTTCTGTCTCTTCATTATATCTTTCTTAGCTATCTATTCCACCCCTACTCTACCATTGGTTTCATAATGGCACACTCATAATACTTTATTTAAGCTATTCAAATTCTATATTTAGTAGTGTCATGCTGTAGAAGTATTATCTGAAAGCAGGTATACACTTTAAGTATTAGTGGATTGAGTTAATAAGGAATTAAGTTGAGTATCCCATTTGATTTTTTAAAAGGCAATACATGAACTAAATGTTGCTTTTTTTTTTTTAAATTAAAATCCCACAGTAACATTCAGTCATGGCTAATACAACATGATGGATATGTATTTTCATTTTGTTTTGATATTGAACAAAGCTCAATTATAGAAATAAATGTGGTTGTGTTAAGGACAGTCACATGAAGCCAGCTACTTCTTTGACCCTCTTTGTCTTCTTTCCTCACCCTTGACCCTGTCCCCTTCCCTCCCCTTTGCCTCTCATACAAATGATCTATTCTGACTTACCACTGTTGGGACTTGCCCACTCACACATCATCAAGATCAGAAAGTGTAGGACAGGGAGCTGTTTGTTCTGACATGATTGTTTACAGCTATTGCAAAAGCCCATGAAGAATATGGAGGTATTTAAGATGCTTCCCCACCCCTGAAAATTTGAAATCTCACAGTTCACATGGGAAGAAAGTATTTTCAAATACATCATGTTAGTGATGAGAAACTGAGAGAAATGTTCCAAACTATCAATAATAAAAATATTAATATTAAAAATAAATGCTCCAAAGTATTAATAATAAAAATAGATGAATCATGTCAGAAGAAAAATAAACTTATTTATGTTTTATTTTCTCCTGGGAAATGGCATGACCGAGTTTTGAGTAATCAAAGAAGACAGAGTCAAATTGAAAGACAAGACTATTGTTGACCTGCATCAGGTAGTTAACTGGTTGACCTTATGCTACTTTCCTGGTTTTTGTGATGCTCGCTGTAATATTAGCTCTTTAATATTTTTAAATTATTAAGTAACAGAGACTATGTATCTGTCCATGTGTCTATGGCACATTGTCTCTTTGAGAAGACTACCAAGTCTCTCACAAGTACCCATGGAAATAGATGGATCTTTCAGATGCATAAAGAAATAGGACTGAATATCAATTTTCTTTTGAACTCTATAGTTCAGGAACATTCTCTTATGAAGTATGAATTTGGTTCTCTTGGAGTTGTTCTTTCAGAGGTTTCCTCTTCTTTGGGGTCTTGCTTCTGTTCTTTTTACTTCCTTTTGTTTGCAAATCTCCTTCCCTGTCTGGCCTGGAAAATGTTGTGGCTTGCAACGGTCCAACTTACTTGTTGGAGCCACTTGGGAAGTGAACCTGTCACTGCTGGGACAGGAAAATTGGATTTGCTTTTCCAATTGGGCTGATACATAAAGATTCTCCAACACACTTGTTCATCAAGAATATTCAATGTGTGTTACATAATTCAGGTGATCATAGATTGATCATAGAAGGAATGCTTTGACTTTTGTACACTGGAAGAGTATGTGGTGTTATGAGGCTTAATCACTGAGACTCATCATTCAGTATGGCTCAGAGATTCATAGAAATTCAGATACTCTTCTGGTGTGGGAATTCCTAGCCTGTTTCCTAAAATCCACAGATTGATGATTGGCAATCAGTTACTTTCTCTCCATATTGCTCTATTGTGATGGCCCAGTGACATCAACCCCCAGAGTGTGTAACATGAACCTTCTGGTAAAAAGGAATTTATTACAATATATGGATATGTACAAATAGTGAAAAAATACATATTTATGAGACTACTTGATGTGTATTCTCATATATGTACTATGTGGAATTAACATGTACATGAAATTTGTAAAACTTAAGTTGTGCTTTACCCATCTTTGGTGAGTGACATCAGTTAAAATATAATTTTTAACACCATGTAGCAGTTTTATTGAAGCAAACAATATCACATATATCCTATGACCTGTGCAGATTCTCCCATTTAAGCACATACACCCTTGCTTTCTCCAGGGCTTTGTAATTTTCCAAAGAGTGTAGCAGTGGGTAGAAGATTCCAATATTAACACAAAGCATCTGCAGTGTGTTACCCCCTAAGTATTTCAGAGAGAGCAGCAACTATCCAATGAATAAGAATTCCTGTCCTGTGAGTGGACGGAACACACTGTAGACAAAGGGCCTTGAAACCTGACTCCAGTGTGAGGCAAATAGTCCAGCAGCAGAGCTGATGAACGTGATTTGATAATCTTACAGTCCAATAATTGCAGACAGTACACAGCTCTTATCACAATAGCCAGTCAACAACCAAGTGTTTGCCCGCATATGTACGTCCACACCTGTTATCATCCACTTCTATGAACTCTACTTCTGGGATTCTCTGCTGCTGGTATCCTCTACAGGTTGGGGGGGGGGCGGTTACTCTCACTCTTCCACACTCTACTGAGAAGAAATGCAGTTCTGCTCTAAAGGCTCAAGGGTAGTTTAAATAATTTCTGAAGTTATAGCTTACTGTAAGCCTCATGCACTTTGCTGAAGAAATAAATTTACTACATGGAATCATAGTCCCCTGAAAAATCTCTGAATCTCCCTAACCTACAGACATGTAACAAGCAGATGAGGAGTTATTGACGTTGATCTATTAAGCCATTTTCCTAAAATACCTACAGTCTTTTCATATGAAACAGAAAAAAAGTCATTAAAGCTATGGTTTGCCAGACAATTACTTTGTCAAATCTCAAGAAATTGCATAATAAATTGTATACATGCATCAAACATGAACAGCAGAGGACTATAACAAGCCATGTGTTTCCAGTCCACTTACTCTTTCAGCTAAACAGTAGCTTTTGTTTTTCAGGAAAACTACATCTTTCTGGAAGGTTTTGTAAAAATACTGCTATATATTTATCTATCTATCTATGTACAAATAATTGAAATACTTAATATGCACAGTAATAAGGAAATGCATGAATAACCTCATTATTAATGTCTATTGATTATGTACATTTTTGAGTAGACAAGTGGATCTGCTCGGATTCTTATCATGTAAATCTATATGTGTGTTTTTGTTTTACCTGTTTATTAGAGAATTTACAATCTACATTACGGACACTTTTATTGCTTTTCACACTTATTTGATGTGTGTATAAGCCAGGTCAGCTTACAGAGTGACTGGTGTTTACTCGATTTGATTACTATGTTACATTTCTGGACTTATTTTCCCTTTGGAAAATTAAATGTACAAGGAAGCCTAGTAAATCTTTACTTAAAAATTCCAAATTTTAGATTGATTTCAGCAGTGAGTTTGTATTGATCTCAGAAGCTTTGCGTTCCTAACTAAAAACTAATCTTTATTTCACCCTTTAGTGACTGCAGCCATAAATATGCTCACTCCTACCAGAAAAGAGTGGATTAATGGTTATTGGAGATTGGGGCTTCCAACTGGGCCTGGGGCACCCTAACCTTTGGAGGACAACATGAAGGCTTTTCCCCCTGTCAGATATGATCCCTGGGTGCGTTTTTGACATTTACCTGAGTGTTAAAGAGGAGGCCGAGCAGGGTCTTGGAGGAAAGCGCTGGGGACCCCACTTGGCCGTTAATCACTCACTGTTAGATTGACTGAGGTACCTGACCCGGGCTGTTTCTAGCCACTGGAGTCACAGAAGGCTTGGACCCAACCTGGAGCTCAGGTTCGCTCCTCCTGGGGGAAGTTTGCTATTGCCTGCCTTCAAAGAAGGACTTAAGCACATTCCTAAAATTCTTCTATCATGGATCTAACTTCTCTGTATCAATGAAACAAGCACTTGAGGGAGTGAGACAATGCCCATCTGCCAGAAATAATTATGGAGAGTAAAAGACTTAAAGAGGAACAAAGCAAGTGGGTTTTTTTTTTTGTTGTTGTTGTCGTTCTTTGTTTTTAAATAGGGGATGATCAACAATATGCCGCCTAAGTTGTAGAGCCCCTCAGGCAGTGGTCTCCACAGCCCCTCAGTCACAAGCACCACCTGGAGTGCTAAATTGGAGTCCCAGGGTACCAGGTCTCTGAATTTTCCCTTCCTGTGGAGCTATTGTGTTCCACAAACAGTGAGACTCTGTGCTCTGTGATATTGCTGTGTAATGGGGGGGGGGGGGGTGCTTCAATCACTTTCTATGGTGGAAAGTAAGAATTTTAATTTCTAGCCGGGCGGTGTGGCGCACGCCTTTAATCCCAGCACTCGGGAGGCAGAGGCAGGCAGATCTCTGTGCATTCAAGGCCAGCCTGGTCTACAGAGTTCCAGGAAAGGTGCAAAGCTACACAGAGAAACCCTGTCTTGAAAAACCAGAAAAAAGAAAATTAATTTCTTTGTATCTGTTGGTATCTAATATTGTCTTCCCTTTACTAACAGAATTTTAATTTTTGCTTGGGTTTCTCGCTGAAAGTTAACATTCCCTAAGCTTCCCAACAGCTGAGTTCAAGAGAGGCTTCTGTGGGAGACATAGGAAGTCTCCTTAAGACAGTCCTAGGAACACACCCTTTGTCCCGTCTTCCAATGTGCTCTAGAGAGTGCCTCTCATCAGCTGGTGCTCAGCAGCAGCAGCACAATCAAGATCACAAACACAGACCTGATACTTGTGATGGTCAGTCGTGAAGCTGGAAGGGATCTGGGCTCCTGATGAGTTCAGAAACCACTGCCCTAGTTCTGGACTGCCCAATTGGACCTCTTTTACCTAACAAATTGAACTTAAAAATTTTTCTTTCTTTCTTTCTTTCTTTTTTTTTTTTTTTTGGTTTTTCGAGACAGGGTTTCTCTGTGTAGTTTTGCACCTTTCCTGGAACTCGCTTTGTAGACCAGGCTGGCCTCAAACTCACAGAGATCTGCCTGCCTCTGCCTCCTGAGTGCTGGGATTAAAGGCGTGTGCCACCACCACCCGGCTGGAGAGATGGTTCAGCCGTTAAAGGCTAGGTTCACAACCAAAAAAACTTTATTTCTTATCAGGATGAATTTTGTTTGTTGTAATCCATAGCTGAAAAAGATCTCTGACTGATCAAGAGCTCATTTAGGGATTGTATCAGCCAACATTGCCTTTCCCCAGGTGTTACTGACTGTGGTTGTGAGAGGTGTGTCTGAACACTAGGACTGATTGTAAGTTTCTGTGCTGGTAGGAATTAGAGTAACTTCGGTATCACTTCCAGTTTCAGAAAGAGAGTGTACATCCTGCCATTACTTACAGACAGCAGATGTGTTTGCGTGGCTAGCTGGACAAAGATATCTAGGAGGGCTGCAGCCCCAAGGACAGCTGGGCAGGCACGGATCTAGACTATCTCTTCCAGCAATTGATCACTTAGTGATGTCGTCTATGCTCCATGAAGCTAACCTTTATCAGACTTAAGCTTAGGACTATTACACATGGGTAAAAGGCAGGGCAGTGTCTTAAAGTTCTTCAAAGCTTATCCAAAGCCTTTTTAGCTTGGGGAAGAAGAGCCCCCCCCCCTCTCTCTCTCTCTCTCTCTCTCTCAGGCTGTGTGTGGTGTATGCATCTGTGTACATAGGTGCCTGGATATAAGCAGGTACCTATGCACATGTGTGTACATGTATGTGTGGAGGCTAGAGATCAATGCCAGGTGCCATCCTCGATCACTTTCCACCCTTTTTGAGACAGTCTCACACTGAGTCTGGGGCTCACTGATTTGGCTGGACTGTGAACACTGGGCGTCTCTGTCTCAGCCTCTGTAGTGCTGGGATTATAGATGTCTGCTATTGCATCCAGTTTTATACATGGCTTCCTGGGGAACTGAACTCAGCTCCTCACGTTTCCTCTGCAAGCGCCTTCAAACTTAGGTGTGACCTCAGCTTTCATGTTTCTTTCATTCTGTCAGTATTTTTTTATTTCCTCTACATCCAAATCTGACGCCATGAAGACATGTGCAGGGATGACACTCTGACACTCATCCTCATGACCGTAAGAGATAATGTGCAAACACAATGAGCTGATGGAGATCTTCTCTTTCTGCTTCTTGTGTTTGATCCATTATTGAAGCCATTTTATAGAGGTTTTCATCCCTCTTTTCTTCTTCCCTCAATTCTGCTGTAGGTACAAGTACCTTCACTGCTACACTTACTAATGTTTTGGTAACAGTTCACTTGAATAAGTGATGCATTATGAAATTTTGCAACTCAACGTCTAGTATGATTTTTGTTATATTAGAATAGAGATGATCAAAGTGTCCTCCACACTGGACCATCAGTGATAGGATCATCCCCAACACTGTAGAAATGTAGATTCTTGGACTCTCTCCCACATCTACTGAGTTAAAAACTCTGGAAGAGGTGGAGGGCAACTATTTACGTCTTTAAAACCATCTAGGTAAATGTGATGATGCTTCATATCTGAGAACCAGTGTTCTAGAAGGAGTCCAGTCACATCTTCAGATCAGCACACTAAGAATGCTTGAAAGTTACTATTCCTTAATGTACTCACCCAAGTGAAATACTAGCGAGGTTTCCAGATGTTGGCAATTGAACATTTAGGTATGTAACTTTTATCTCATGCTTCTTTAGATAGATGCAGATAACTGGGTCAGCTACCATCATGGCTCAGTCTTAGCAGTAATAATCATACCTGTTTTCACTCTTCAAAGTGCTGACACCTAAAACCTGCTTTGATTAGGCAGTAGATTCAAATGTCCCATGTGAGTGAATGCAAGCTAACTGTAAGAACAGGGCAATAGACACAAACACTCGCCAAATTGTGTTTTATTGTTTTCTTTGCCTCTATATTGCTGCTTATCTTACATCAAAAACTATAGTTGGCAAAAGAAATAGTTAATAAATGAATGCTTAAGTGAATAATATTTTAAATGTGATTTATCAATGATGTTGGGATAAAATCAACAGTTTTAATTCAAACTCATTTCCACAGAGAAAGGAGTTTATTTAAAAAATGTTTCAACTTTCTGACTATAAATTTGACACCAAGACATTTGACAAAGGTTAATACTGACCTACAGATACACTGCAAGGATTGATTTGTCTTCATTTTAATAAAACACATGAACCCAGAGAGTTATTGGATCACAATTACAAGGCCAATATTCTTTCTACGTCACTATTAAATATCAACAGAAGGAGAATAGATTTTTTCCAAGAATACAGCTATAGTCTTTACAAATTTACTTAAAAAATTCTTGAAGACATTTTTTATTATGCTTGTGATATGAATCAGGATATTAGATTTCAGTAGTTTACTAAATACAGCTTGAGTAATATTTTGAATAGACTATATGAAAATAAAAATAAAAATATTTTTGGGTTATAAGGAACAATAAATCTAAGCATCTTTCAGTAGCCTAGCACCTAGTCCAGAGCTCAGCTTATTAAAGGCATCAACCAAGCAGTTTTTCAGGGTTGTCACTCTCACCGAATATTTCAGGGTTTGATGACACTTTCTTTGAGCTCTGAGACTCTTAAAAAAATAACATCAATCCTAAGACTCTTAATCTTTTCGTAAGCTTTCCAAAAACAGCAAATCGCAAACCACAGTGTTTCGAGGCAAACTTCTGATAAAGAATTTGGAGTATTTTCAATAAGAAGAATAAAAATTAAATTTCCAAGAGTGTGCTGTAGTGGAAAATACTCAAACTTTGGAGTTAGAAAACTATGCTCAAGTCCCACCTCTGTGACTTACTGCTACACGGCCAGGTTATGTGTCCCTGCTAGGTCTCAGTCCCCTCATCTGTAAGTGGGGAGTGAGGACACTTACAAGTTTTTGTTAACATCAGATGGAATTGTGTTGGTTCCCTAGCCCAATGACTGGCAAAGAAGTTCCCTAGAAACAGGAGTTATCATGATTATAAAAGGGAATAAAAGTTTGTATAAAATAATTTATAAAACACACAAAGGTGTGTAAATACTGGATGGTGTATTAGTTTTCACCTGAAATAAAGAAAACCAACTTATAGTTGAAGAATTTTGTAAAGGCATCTGTTTAGGTGAATTTAAATCAGTTTGATCACATGACTTTATTTAGTTCATGCAGCTGAAGACATATGAAAGTTGAAATAATTCCCAGGTCAATCGATATGTGGGAAGTCCCTTACAGGTTTCTGGTGACTCAAAGGCAAGCCCTTGACTTCAATGTAGTAAGAGAATAGGAATAGGAAGAGTATTCATAAAGCCCATATGTCTCTCAATATGAGGAGTGTGGTAGTACGTCTTTAAAGAGAAATAAAGTCAGTAAAGTAAGTGGATGGTGGTCTCTGCAAGTAACCCAATTTGTGGCTCTGAGATTTCTTCCCACTAGCTTCCAGTGTTCTCCCTAAAACAGCAACGGCAATAACAAAATGAAGATGAACTTTGTTCAGAAGTTCAGTTTTTTGGAAGCCAACACTTCTCTAATTATTTACTTCATTAAACCTGCCCTGTCTGCTGTGATAGGATTTTGATGAATGAGACACAGATTTTGCTCTGGGACAGTTCAGTAATCTAACTTTGCTGGACACAAGAGGACAGATAAGAACTTAAGTAATTATTGGCTAAGGACCTAAAACCAGGCAGGGACAGCCGCCGACAGACAAAACAGTGCTACATAACTTCCCCAGCAACACATAAAGCACGCATGCCGTGTACGTGGCAGCACAGACGACACAAGGAGAAAAGACTTAAACGCAAGGAGTCAGAGCTTTTGCTGCTGGGTCCTACTGTTTCTGAAGTGGGATTGTTCTTACAGAGCTCTGGCTCTCAATCCATAGGCTATTGATACCTAGAAGTACTTGAAATCTTATCAGGGATTCGTGAGATCAAACTTTTTATAAAAACAGTGTAAGGGTTTTCTTTGCCTTTTCACTGGGTTTACATTCGTATTGATTGTGGAAAAGCAATGATGGAAAAATTGCTGGCCACTTGTGCAGTGGGAGATTTGTTTGGTTGCCGCTCCCAGACTGCCAATGGAGTAAGACCTGGAGTCGGAGGGCGTAGTCCACACTAAGGTGCCCAGAGTGGACCATAGAGTTTTCTGTCCCACTCAGAGGAAGCTAGAGAGACACACAGGAGGAATAAGGAGGGGCCTAAGGAGATGAGCAGACTTTTTGATTAGGGAAGGTGGAGCAGAGAGCAGGTGATCCAATAAACCTGGATCTCTCAGGTTTATTCCCTAATATTTAACTTCCGAGTTTTATTTTTTAATAAAGCAATAAAAGAAGTTGCAATAGACTTGCTGGGAAAGTACAGCAATGTCACTCACCAAGTGAGTATTCATTGTATTCTTTAGTGTTGTGCTGTGCATTTGCAATGTAAAGAAACTGTCAGTTGCACACTAGGAAGTTAAGTATTAATTATTCACTTTGTTAAATTTTAACCTTTAATAAATAACTTTTTAATTGTATGTGTGGAAAAATATAAGAAGTTTTACTGCATACTGACATTTAGTCGTTGTCTGGTTAAAAACAAAGCCAAAAATAGTTGTGCTTTTGGAGTTGCAAGCTAAACTAACCACTCTTCACAGAGGATGATTTTGTTTGATTTTATGACCGAAAGCTATTCAGACTATTTTCTCCCACAAATGAACCTGCCACTGTAAGGATAACACTAACAGCTTTATTACCAATGATACATAAAATCCCAGAAAACTTGTATTTCACAATGAATTTTATTTAAGTATTTTCTAATGAGATTGAGGACATTATTAATGGGTAATTTTTTTATGTTGTATAAAAATGCATGTCAGTATTAGGACCTTTGCACTGATTAGTGAAGAAATCCTCCCTCCCCCCATGTAATAGTAGGGATTCCTGTATGTTAGGTAAGTGCTCTATACTCAATAATATCCCAGTCTTTTCTAAAAATGAGTACTTGATTTTACAGACACAGCCTCTCTCTCTCCTCTCTCTCTCTCTCTCTCTCTCTCTCTCTCTCTCTCTCTCTCTCTCTCTCCCTCTCTCCCTCTCTCTCTCTTCCTCTCTCTCACACACATCATATTACATAATGGCAAAAGAATCATGAAAAGCAAGGCCAAGTATTAACATAAGAGTATAAAGTATTAATTAATACTATGAT
The DNA here is from genome assembly GCF_004664715.2 of Peromyscus leucopus. Taxonomy (NCBI): domain Eukaryota; kingdom Metazoa; phylum Chordata; class Mammalia; order Rodentia; family Cricetidae; genus Peromyscus; species Peromyscus leucopus. The sequence continues at coordinate 11,658,194 of NC_051079.1, forward strand.
TTCACATTACACATGATGTGGGGTATCCAGGAGGTAGGTGATGACATAATGACTTTTGGAGCTGTATCAAAAAGATATCTAAAATTTTTGACATGGCTATTAAAGTGGCCTTTCCATTTCTATGTGTCTTTATGTGCTCCTACTATAGTAACATATTAAAATGAATATAAAAATGAACATGAAAATCCAGTACAGTTACCATCTATTTGGTCAGATGAAAACAATACCATGATTCTGATTAACTGCTTCTGGTAGTGTAATTACTTTTCATAGAAGTGTAATTTATTTTAACATATAGTAGGGTTATTACCTTTAAAGAATTTATTTTTAAAATATCTTCCTTCTATTTCTAGTAAACATCAGTAAGCATCTAATTAAATTACTCTGAAACACTCAGTCTGTGTTTTGTTTTCTTTCTGAGACAGAGCCTCACTGTGTGGTACCGGCTAGTCTAGAGCTCAAGGAGATCTGCCTTCCCAAGTGTTGAGATCAAAGGCATGCGCCGTCACACCCAGACTCCCAGCATCTTCTGAATGTAAAAGTATCTTGAAGCAAAAGGAAGGAAAAGCAGTAGTGTGGAGTACAGGAAAATGACTGTTGGTAACAGTTTGAATCCCCTTTTATATCTCGTGTATATGTAGGCCAGGCTGACCTCCAATTCTCTTTATGCAGGCAGGGGAGAAGATGCTCCACCTCCCCGGTGCTAGAATCCTAGTGTACCACCATAGCTGGTTTATACTGTGCTGGGGATGGAACCAGAGCTTCCTGTATTTTAGAAAAAAAAAAAAAAAAAAAAAAAAAAAAAAAAAACAAAAAACCAAAAAAAAAACAAAAACAAAAAAAAAAAAAAACCACCGAACTGAACTACTACACCCCCAGGTCACATTTAGATTTCCCAACCTTCTCTTCACAGAATTGCAACGTGTTGGATCAATGTCATGGAGAAGCCTGCCAGGGCTGTGCTGAATATCAGGATCCCTCTGGGGCGGTGATGGAAATCACCAATGGGCTTCATGTGGATCCCCAGGAAGTGACTGTCTTATGGGCAAGTGCCTCTGGGAAACTCCTCGGGCCATTTATTCTCTGAAGGCCGAAATAGCCCTACCGCTGGAGCGTGAGGTGCTTTGATTTTGCGATACCTCAGGATGTAAAAACTACCTCCAGGGATGATTATAAAAAAGTTAGTGTCAAGGAACTTTAATTTACTTCAATTTTAAAAATATTTATCAACATTGAACTTATGGTTTCATTTTAGACGTGTGTGTGTGTGTGTGTGTGTGTGTGTGTGTGTGTGTGTGTGTATACCCACCTACATATGGTGTATAGAATATACTAGCTGTCATAATGTAGATTTTATGACATGGAAAGGTTGCAGGAGCTTTAGTTATGATAGGAGCTAATGACTACTGAAGTGGACTTGTTACACTTTTCCTTCAACTCTCTACTTTTTTGTTTTGTTTTTCTTCTCCCTTTCCCGTGAAGTTCTAGCTCAGTACCTTTATTGCAACTGACTCCCCCAGGCTCTGTCCACTTTTATTAAGCACCAAAATGTCAGCTAGTTAGCCAAAAGATGTTGCTGAAGTCTGCGCGGTTCATTGCACACCCGTATTTAAAGGTACATATGCACTAGGGATATCTTGTGCAGAGCCGGGCATGGCTCAAAGAGCAGGGAAATCTCTCTCCTCCAGAGTTCCCCCTTGTGCCCCCCAGGCCCTTCACCTTAAGGCTGGACACTTGGGGGAAATCCAAATACCTACAAAGCAGTAACATAAAATGTAGTACCTTGCTGGGAGGGAAGAAATCCAGGATCTGCTCTGTAGGGATCTGAAAAGCAGGGAGGCAGAACTTGAAGGTGGCTCAGAGGTAGAGGAAGGAAAGCTGGGAGGGTGTGAGGGTCAGAGATGGCTGTGGTGGTTTCTCCAGGAGCCCCGGTGTTGAGCTGGTGAGAGCATGGGCATCCGGCAACTGGACTGAGCTTGAACCTCTGTTTCCCTCCTCGCTTCCCAGCTGAGTGACTTGAGGCGATCTGTTTAATCTCAGTGAGCATCAGCCTCCTCACGTAGCAAATGAGGACAATCATATCTACCTTACAGGGCTGAGTGGAGATTCAATGAGAGTAAGTGTATGGCATGCCTAGAACACAGGAGGTGTCCAGGAAAGTGTCCGTTTCCATTTTCTATTTGGAAGGTTACAGACATCTTGACATGTGTTATATTTTGAATGGGCAAATGGACCCCATTTAATTTAAGTTTTTCTTCAAGAAATGATCCAACATTTTCTAACCTCTTCACTACACCTTAATGAGTTTACCTGTCTTAAAACTTTGTGTAATATTTAATGCATGCTATCATCAAATACTTTCCCACAAAAGCACATTCAGAGGATAGAGTGCTCATTGTTTTCTGCTGGTCACCATGGTCAGTCCTGTCTTCCAGAAATTCCAAGAAGCTGGTGGGGTGTGACCCTCCTCCTTCCCTTTGCCTTTCTTTTTTGTAAAGCTTGCCGGCAATCTTTGAACATGCTGTGATTTCCTAAACGTCACCAGCTCAGCTTTGGAAAGAGTCGAGAGTTAACCAGCAGACACCTCAGTCTCTGATCAGTGATTTTCCGGGGGTTCTTGGACCCCCTCCCTGAGACGGTTTCACCACTTTCTCTTGGTAGTCCTGTGGTCTACAGAAGCGTTTCCTTTTGCTATGACTTCCAATACAAAGTCACACCTAACTACCATATATTTTGATTTTGTCCTGGTATTTTTGTTTGCTGGAGTAGTTAGCATGCAAAGCATCTTACAATATTTTTTTCTAAAGAGGGTCTGGAGAGATGGCTGAACAGTTAAGAGCACTTTCTGCTATCGTAGAGGACCTGGGTTCAGTTCTTAGCACGCATGTTGGGCAGCTCACAACTGTCTGAAACTCCAGCTTTAGGGGATCCTACGCTACCCTCCTCTGGTCTATGCCCACATCTACACACACATGGACATACATATCCACACATGAATGCAAAATAAAATCAATATTTTTAATAAAGAAGTAGAAATGTCCACCGTCCACAGTTAGAGGAGTGGCTTTACAGATCACCGAGATCCCACCTGACAAAAATTACTTTGACCAACAATTTGCTATGTGAAATGAGAAGCTTTGGAAGGGAAGAAGATTAATAAAAGAGAAAATACAATACAAATTAAGTAAGACTGACAATATAGAGTGCTCTCAGCATTAATAAAGACTATGCTGCTAACCTATCTTCCCAGTGTCGGAAACTGCTCAGGCAGTCTCTCTGATGGAGAAGTGTACAATTAAGAGAGTCGAGCTGAGTCAAATGCAACAGACAAGGCCAAGACAAAACTGCCTTACAGCCAACAGCACAAGTCCAAAGGCGAGAACTGCTATGGAGATATGAATAAGCCTCAGGAAAGCACTTGCTTCAGATATGGGCGCACTGCTGTGAGCCTAGCTTCTTTGATGTGGCTGCGATGGTACCTTGGGAGATGTTGCAGGAAGACGAGACAGAGTTGGAAAGGGCAAGTTTGGGGAGTAATATGGGAAAGTCAACATCAGCATAAGTACAGCAGTCTCAGAGATGAATGGAAGTGAGAGGTGGCAAAACACCCCTTTACAAGCTCTCCATTTCAACTGCAATCTTTCCATTGTTGGTAAACAAATTTAGGGTGTGTGTGTGTGTGTGTGTGTGTGTGTGTGTGTGTGTGTGTGTGTGTAAGTGTATGTGTGTGTGTGTGTGTAAGTGTATGTGTGTCTATGTATAAGTGTATGTGTATGTGTGTAAGTGTGTGTGTGTATGTGTGTGTGTTTGTGTGTCTGTGTATAAGTGTATATGTCTGTGTGTAAGTGTATGTGTGTGTGTGTATGTATGTATGTGTGTGTATGTGTGTATGTGTCTGTGTGTAAGTGTATGTGTGTGTGTGTGTATGTATGTGTGTGTGTAAGACCTCTGGTGTCATTGTTTTTTGAGACAGGGTTTCTTCCTGGGACCTGGGCCTCACAAATCGGGCTGTCAAGCCCCAGGCATCTGCTTGTCTCTGGCTTCCCAGCTCTGGGGTTTCCGAGCAAACATCAGCCAGGTTTTTAACTTGCGTTCTGTGGTTGAACTTGGGTCTTCTTGAGTGCCTGCACAGTGAGCACTTTACCAATAAGAACAAAACCTAAGTTGCATGTGATTATGGTCAATGTCTGATCACTGATGTGGCCAGGCCTTTGGACCTCCTCTTGCTGTACTATCTGCCTTAGATACTGCCTTACATCCTGCTCAGATCTTCAGTACATGTGGTGGACATTCTTCTGAAGCTGCCCTTGTCATTACTTCCCTCTGTATAGGTCACATGCTTCCTTTACCCTGTAAAAATTAGGTCTGGCACTTTTGAGGTGGGCTATGAAAAGTGCAGTGGGAGCAGGGCCTGCTTCATGCCGTCCCATGGGCTGCGCGCAAAATGAACCACAAGGAACTGCCGCTTCACATCACGGGTGAGCTTGCCATTTCTTTTCTTCTTCTTCAGGTGAATGGAAATGATAAGCTGACTAAGATCATGGTCATTTCAGATCAGGTTTTGGCCACCTGCAAAGGCCCGCCACAGACCTCAGCTAGCTGCCACTGGGCACATATCAAATACCATGCCCTCCCCCATCACTGTCCCGGTACTGAAAAGCATATTAAGTTGGCATTGTTCGGGGAGTCGTTCAAGTGAACAGAGTGGAATTCTACCTGTTCCTCAAGGTAGAGTATCTGCTAAGCTGCTGCAAAGTCTGTCAGGCCCCCACGGCTCCTTCTACGTGCAAAGAGCTCTTGGTCAGGAGACCAAGTTAAATGAAAACCCTGGTTGAAAGCTAAGTAACTTCCTGTGCTTGTCTGAAGTCATGCACAAATCAAGTCCGTGTGCAAAACAGAGCTCAGCAAATATATTCCTCTTTTACAGTTTTTTTTTTTTTAAAAAAAACTTTTTATTTACTTATCTTCAACAAGAGGAGAGATGCCCTGAAAACAGATAGCAAGACAGGGAGCTGAAAACTTTACAATAATTCCATCCACAGAGTTTCATAAGTGATAGCATAAAGGTTGTTTTAAACATTAGTTGTAATTTCTACCCAGTGTCACAACCCAGTGAACCATTCAGACTGAACCGGTTCAGTGAACCGAGCTGAACTAACAGATGGAATTCCACCCCTCCCATGCTTGAAAGGCTCTGTGAACAATATAAGTCTTCTTTTAAGTCCCCCATCTAAGCCCCCTACCTCACTTAGGCATACATCAGGGACTCTCAAAGATGCATGTGTCCCCATATCTCTTTGGTGGTCAGGTGCCACTGTTTAGGCAGAGGAAAGCTAGTCTATCTTGAAGTGCTCAGGGGCAGCCTCGTCCTTTGCCAAGCTCAGTGCTGTTTCTCATTCATTCTTAAAGGCATATTACAACTGAGAATGTTCTTTGCTCTTTTCTTGGTCCCATGAGTTGTAATTCACTTTTACCTGCCCAGATACAGCTGGAAAGACTGTCATAATATTGCTTAAACAATACGGACAACTGTCCTTATTCTCTCTATCTGTCTTTAGGTTATTATTTATTTTTTCCCTTGGCAGAAGTCTCGATGACTGTCAGACCCCAAGACAATCATTTTCAGTCCTTGACAAGGTTCTAAAACTCAGAAGGCACAGAGACAGACAATGTTTGTTTATAGAAGGCAACAGGTATTCAATACTTACCTGTTTATGGGCGGGGTGAAGAGGACCCGGGGTGAAAAGCCCACTTGTCAGCTGCTCCAGCGTTAGTCAGTTACCTCAACTACTTTAGTAAATGCTGAGGGTGAATGACCAGGCTCTGTGCTGAGTGTTGTGCAGATTCTAAGATGGAGAGACGCACAGATCTCTGTTAAAGAGCTTAGGAATTATAAGCCAGACACAGACAACTTTGACAGTGTGAGGCATCCAAGGGGCCCGGTGCTCCCCCCCCCCCCCCACTCCCTTCCTCTTGATCTCACGACATGATCTGTGTACCTGGAATCAGCACATCACCATCTTCACTCGGGGAGTTCAGCACATGTTGTAAAAAGCTTCACACTGATTTGGGGCCTTTGAAAAGTCAACCCAGTTCTTCAAAGCCTTGGAGACAATGGACCAGAGATAAAGCCAAGGAGCCAAAGACTGGGAGCTATTGCTTCAGCACAAAAGGTCCTGGCAGGTGGATCCCTGATTGATTCCAGTGAGGCCTGCTAAGGAGAGATTAGCAAGGACAGAGCCTGGAATCCAGGGAGACAAGGACCAGAGTCAGACAATGGGGTTAGGATTCCGAACACACAAGTTCACAGGGTACAAAAGAGGGGTCTTTTGCCACATGGGTTCATGGGTCCAAGTCAGAACCCACCCTCTTACACACACAGGAGCACACATACACAACAACAACAACATTAACAATAACAACATACACACACACACCCGCCAACACACATCAAAAGATTAGGAGTCAATAATGATATCTGAACATAGAAAGCAAACAGAATGCATGAGTTTGATGTCGTGTGACTCTCAGCTCTGAACTAAGCCTGGAAGGAAGGTTTTCTCTGAGTACACAAGTAGACAGCTTGTGAGAGAATCGGACAGAGAACTGGGGGTTTGGGAAGAGCACTAAAATGTTTTATTTGGAAGCAGTCTGCAAACTTATATTTCCAAGTGTACATTATTACCTGTTTCTATCAGACAGTAAGTACAATACTGGAACCTGACCTTAAAATGTGCTGATTTGAGTCTGAGTCCATGTTATGTTATTTCTTAGCTGCACTGTGGGGCGTTTACTCACCACCCCCACAGTTCTCCAGAGTTTTCTTGAGTGCGAGCAGCAGGAAATATTAGATAGAAGGATTTATAGCAGAGAATCTTGCGGAGATAAACAGATAGAAAATAAAGGATAGCCTCGAGAGGGCCTGGAACCTATTCTAACGGCCCCCGACTGTCTCTGGCCCAGGGTTTTTATAGAGACACCAAGGGGTGGAGCAAAAGACCTCCTCCCCCAGCACAGCCAAGTGCAGACCATCTCAGACACCTGCACTCAAGCCTGTGGTCCTGATCATCCTCTATTCGGACCTGCTGGGTAAAGCCACGAGGAACCCGAGAACGGGCTCCCACACTGCACGTACTCAGAAAAGGCACCCAACCTTCCAAATGCATGGTTTCTTCAAAACAGAAATGAGGACAATACCTCTTTCAAAGTACAAACTACTCAACATTTCAAAATAACAGATGAAAATCATTAGTTGTAGAATTATTATAATTCTCATTACAAACCTGGGTTTTTCTTTTTAGTTAGGCATTTCATCCCCTAATACCTTCCCTTTGAGAATGCAAAGAGTATCTCTCTTATAATATTAACAGCTTGGGTACTACATTGATGCATTTTTTTTTTTTTAGAATAGAACACTTAATCTCTTTTGTTTGTTTTACTTATTAGACCTGATCGGCTACAATAACACAGGTTCATGAAAAATATACTTAAACATCCTGTAGACACCATCTCTAGGCTTACATTTTGAGAAGTGTGCCCATGTAGTAACCTGTGTTGAGGCGGCAACAGACTGAATGTCTAGGGACAGAAATACCTAGGTCTTTGTTTATCTTGTTTAAAGCATGACTTGTGATGGAATAAAAATATTACACCACGACTACACTCAAAACTACAAAAAAGTGCCTGTCTGAGTTGTTGGATTCCCTATATGAAAATCAAGTTAATAACACTTATTTTGGGTGTACTCAGCTTCAGGTTCAGTGAGAGATCCTATCTCAAAAGATACAGGTGAAAATTGACTGAGGAAAGATGCTCAACTTCAACCTCTGACTTACACGCCCCCCCACACACATGTGTTCACTTGTAAACACACACAAATACATACCCACACTAACAAGTACATGCACCACATGCACACACATGCATGGATACACACACCCACATTAACTGGTATATAAATCACACACATACACGCGACAGGCATACTACACAACACAACACACAAAGACACACACAAAAAAGGTACTCAACTATTTTTTTCATTTAGTTACTATCATAATAACCCTCCTGTGCTACAATTGAAAATATAGTTATAACTGGAGACTGGGGCAGAAACTGATGGATGCCGCTATAAAAATAAAATCCATTTTCTTCCCCCACCCTCACATTAGTCTTCTACAACACTATTAAAAACGTGAAAACAGCGTCAACTAAAGAATAAAATTCCACTTTCCAGTCTAGGCCTGAACCCATGATGTGCCTTTGAGAACTGCTTTTGAAGGGCCATTTCCCTCATCCCAGCCACCATACCTGCCTTCTGACGCTGCCTTCTTGGTCTGCTGGCTTGACCTCCAGTTCTTCAGCTCCACTTCTAATCCTAGCTCATGGGTTGCCTGTATGTTGGCATCGACCACAGTGTGGAATCAACTGGGATGCTGGGAGACAGAGGACCGGCCTAATCAGTCTGTGGCTGGTTCCAGGATGGATGAAAATTCTTTCACGTATGGATTATACAGACCATCTTAGGAATTTAAACATAAGCGAGGGTGGGCCTTGGACTATGGATGCACGGAGCAGGTCACACGAATGTGTTCTCGGAGGCTGATGTGAAATGGATAATACTTTCGCTGGTGTAGATCCCCCGTGGACAGAGGGCTGGGAACCCTCAGGTCCACACTCAGGTTCTAGGTCACTCACTCTGAGACTCCTAAGAAAGAAGGAACTGATGGTGCCATGTGACAGCCACCCTGCGCTCAACATGCTTTACAAACTCTTTGCTGGGTTCTCTGGACGTCCATTTAGGACCCCTCATTTGTCTCCCAAGTTCGCAGGTCTCCGCCCCCCCCCCACTTTGTGACACTTTCCTACAGACCCATTTGCTCCAGCCCTGCGTGAATTGGGCTGTGCATTTCTCTGTACTCCCATAGCAGTTAGTTATGAATCTTTCTCCTTCATCCATCCGTGAACCTCTTCACAGGAGGTTCTATCTAATCTTATTCATCTTTGGAAGGCAGAGTAAGTTAGTTGTGAAGAATATGGACTCTGGGGTTGGAAGCTTTGGGGGAAAATCTCTGCTTTTTTCACCTGTCCGAGCTTAGGGGAGATTTTTAACCACTCCGAGCAATCGTTATCTCTGAGAAGTTACTTTGAGAGTTAAAAGAAAAATTTACAACACAACAACAACCTGCATGTTGTAGACCTTCCATAATGTGGCTGTCTTCGTGTTTCATACGTCCAGTGCCTATCTTACTGTCTTGTACATAGTGGCTGGCACCCCACTGGGCCTCAGAACAAGTTTCGTTTCACCTCTCTGTGCTACCCTTTCAAGCTACACAGCATAAAAATACTGAATTTTTTAATTTTGTATTTTGTAATTCAAAAGGCAGCTTATCGCCAGGTGTGCTCCAGAGGGTAAGGAAGGAAGACTGCAAGTCTGAGGCTAGCCTGGATACCATGTGTCAGAAGCAAAGGGATAAGGATGGACCTCAGCAGGAGAGTGCTTATATATCTGTTGTAAGGTCTTGGATTTGATCTCCAGTGCTGAAAAAGTCTCTCTCTCTCTCTCTCTCTCTCTCTCTCTCTCTCTCTCTCTCTCTCTCTCTCCTCTCGCTGCTTGTGCGTGCGTGTGTGCATGTGTGTGCGTGTGTGTGTGTGTGTGTGTGTGTGTGTGTGTGTGTGTGTGTGTGTGTGTATTTTTTAAACTGTAGGATGGAGGACATCAGGGCAGAGCTGTTCTGTGAAAGACAGTTGAAGGGAGATGAGATCAGAAACACTCAAACTGAATTCCTATTTAACACTGCCAGGAACTTAACAAGGTAAGAGATTAGAGTTATACATGCTCAGTTCCAGCTTTTGGATGGCTCTTGGATCTTTGGCTGCATCCAGAAATGTTCTCTCCCCACCCTCCTTCTCTCTCTCTCTCTCTCTCTCTCTCTCTCTCTCTCTCTCTCTCTCTCTCTCTCTCCTCTCTCTCTCTCCTTCCCTCTCTCTCTGCTTGCCTCCTTACCTTACTTTCTCCGTCTGCAAAGCCTGTGTCAATGTCTCCTCTAGATGAAAAGCAAACAGCACCAGAGCAGCACTCACCTGCTTTTACAGTAACCCTTCTGCTTTTACAGCAGGGAAACTGAGACACAAGTGTGGAGACTTGATCAAGGTCACAGTCAGTGGCAGAACTAAATTAAAATTCATGTTCCCAGTGTCCTTTCCACGCCATTGCCTCACCTAGTGACCCGTGCTGCTCAGCAAGGAACACTTGTGATGAAGTGAACTTTCAGGTTCCATGGCACAGCGCCGCGGCGAGGACTTTGCTTCGGTGACAATCTCATATCATACATTGCAGTTCTTTTTGGCAGGGACTGGTTTTCAACATACGTGTGCTACACACACACACACACACACACACACACACACACACACACACGTATATGTGGAATTGTCTTGTACACTTGTACAGGCTGCTATGGAAGACAACATTGTATTTTCTATGTGGAACTCCAAACAAGAGCTTAGTAATGTCTGGAGGGAAAAGAAAAGGGGAAAAGGACAGATGTCTTCCTTGGAGATGGTGTGTCAAGTACATCGTCAGGGGTATGACTCTTTGTCTTCACTGTTGTATTTTCAGAGATGAATATAGTGCCTTCATGTGATGCATAGTCTATCAATGTTGATGAATGAATGAATGAATGGGTGAATATGTGGCCGTCTAAATGTTTCAGAGTAGTAGAATAGCTCCCCAGACCTGTCACAACATTCCTCAGACACTGAAATCATGTTCTCTTCCTAGTTCCTTTTATTTCTTTTAGCTGCATCCGATGAAACAGAGTTTTGAACAAGGTTTCATTATGCAATGAGCACTGTATTCCAAATGCAGTTCTGTACTGAGATGTACCTTTTGAAGCAAGGTTCTTCTCAGGACTTTAGGAGCTGGCAGGTGAACGCTGAAGCAAGGGGGGTTTGTGAGCTTGCAGGGAAGTGGAAAGGTGTGCAGAGGTGTGCTGGAGAAGCTGGCTTGGCTGCTGAGTGGAGGTGAGTTACACTGCATTCAGAAACTCGCCGTTGTCTCTTGCCACTTGTGGAGAGAGGACCTCTAAGGGACCAGAGAGGAATTTTCCATAGGAATAGAGGCCTGAATCTACTCTATGTCCACACAAAGAATTTGTCCTGGGTGAGAAAATGGTCTTCCAGCATAAAAGGACCTCTATAGAATGGGTCACCTGAGCAGCAGTAGTGGGGGTAGGAATGGGCTGGGGGTGGGGATTGATGGGAAGGAGTCAGGGAAGTCAAGGATAAGTACAAGGTAGAGCTGTGGTCGGAAGAGACCAGGGGTACTCATCAGATGTAGCCTCTAGAGCCGCAGGAAGAACAGCTTAAGCATCTTCTAGCCGGGTAGCATGAAGTTTATAACAACATAAACACATCAGAATATCCCACATACTCCTCTGTTTCTGCCTTACTGTGCTACAATTTGAGAGAGTTCAGAAACCAGGGCTAGCAAGCACAGCCAAAGGAGTAAGAGACTGAGGGCGGACAAGGAGGAAGAAGGACCCACCTGATAGGGCTGAGTGTGGTGCGTGTGTGTGTGTGTGTGTGTGTGTGTGTGTGTGTGTGTGTGTGTGTTTCTTTTTTTGCTATCAGTAGGGTCTGTCTTGAGACCATGGTATATGCTTATAAAATGGCAGATATGGGGTTCTGTTGAGTTCACTGTGTCAGCCAAGAATACAAGCAGAACTCTTGCATTAAAAACACCCAACTCGGGTGTCTTTTCAGGATCACCCCTGTCTGCTGCCTGTGTGCTGGTGCTTTAGATGCCGTGGAATTCCAGATTGTGCTTCAGGGGAGCCTGGTTAGAGAGAACATGCTGCCACTCTGGCCAGTTCCATGAGAACGTGGTTGAAAAACACTCAAGAACCTGTTGGTCTTTTGATGTCTGCATTTCCCCCACTAGACTGAGAAAAATCACCGTTGCACTGGGAAACTTGCCCCCAGCCTTTAGACTTTTTCTTTGAGACAGACCTTCAGCATCTCAGGCTGGCCTCAAGCTTATGTAGCAGAGCATACTGAGGTTACAGGGCTGGCCGCCATGACCAGGTTTTAAGCAGTATTGGTGGTCCAATGCAGGACTTCGGGTGTATCAGGCGAGCATTCTATACCATCTGAGCTATGGCCCTGGCCCCCATGCCTACTTCTCGTGTGTTCTAAATGTTAGAATTACAACTCCAGTGTGGACTGATGTTCTCTCAGTGGTGAAAAGTGCTTCTCACACTGTAGGTTATTTGTTTGGGTTCCTGTTTGTTGTTGTTGTTTGGTTGGTTTTTAGCAAGAGAACTCTCTAGGCCATGTTTACTTTCCTGTCTTCCTTAGTGGCCACACTGGATATTAACAGTTCACTTGGTGATGAAGATCTTACTATTTTAGTGACAGAAGAAGAAAATGGGAAGAGAGAGCTAATGCCCAGCACACTGTTGCCAAGGAAATGTGAAAGACAGAGAGAGTGGAAACTGATTTACAGAGCCCCTGTCCTGTGCCATAAGCTATGTGGACACTTTGTCCTGATACTGAGGATAGTGGCCCTGTTAAAATAGATCTTTGTGTATCTTTGTATGGACAGGGCTCCAAGAAAAGCATGACCACTTAGCAGGAGAAATGGAGGTCCAATCTTTCCTCTCTGTAATTCCACATAGAGTCTTTTGAAGCTACATTTTAAATACATCTTTGAAGTTTCTATGGCTACTTTCCTTCATATTCTCTGGAATCCAATTCCACATCAAAGCAGATAGTATTTTTAAATAAGGAAATTGTTTTTTATTTCTGCTGCTGCGTTTCTGTGAGATCACATTGACTTCTCTTATTAGAATCGAATCTCAGGACGGTGAACATGGGGTGTTTGCTCTCAGCACTACATACCTTTCTATTACAGTTTATTCCAATCAACTTAAAAAACAACCTCATTCCACGTTTCCAATATTTTTATACTTCTATTACCATTCACAAATATTCTCAGAAGTGTGTTCCAATCTGCGATGTTATAACTTTCCCCTAAGGGTTTATTAGCTTCCATGTTAACAATACTCATTTTACCTTCTTTCATTTTCTTGGCCCAAGTCCAGAATAGCCTCTGGTCCTGTTGATGGTTCCACAAGCTGCGGGAGGAAATACTTTCCCAAGGCACTTGGAGACAACCAACCATCTGATTCCGGTTCTGTGATCTATCACTCACTCTCTGGGGACTGAAACTACATCACATTAATTTATTTTATTTACCTAAAAACCTCCACCCTCCCCTCCTTTGTTCTCTGCCTAGCTTTCTGTCATAGCAAGCACACATCCTCACATTAATATTTGCTTACATGTATTTTTGTCAGTTTCAGAAAGAGTCAGAATTTCGCTGTGTAGCCCAGGCTACATGATGCTCTTATCTTGGCCTCCCAAGTGCTAAGATTACCACTGTGCCTAACTCCTTCTCTGCCCCACCTCTGTCCCTAACTACCTGGACAAGGAATTCCAACTTGACCTCATACTGTAGTGAACATCTCGCTTACTTCTGGAAGTATAGCTGCCAGAATCTACCCTATGTCCTCTATGATAAAGTGAGATCTCAAACAGTCTCCCCAAAGATCTCCAAACATCAAAGGTGGATTTCAAGTGGGAGGGGTGATTCTGAGTATGGCATGGAGCCTGTCTAACAGAGGAGTCTGGAGGCTTGTTATCAAGACTTAAACCTGAATCCTTAGGGTGGGGAAACAGAAAGAGAAGACCACATAAAAGTAAGGTGACCCATGCTTCTGTCTGTGAGGGATAGTAAGACCACTAGGTGGAGGAATCGGTGACATCGGTGGCCATGTTGGTGATGACCACAGGAGTTAGGGCAGTATTAGAGATAGCATTGAGGTAGGGTAAGCAGTGGTCGTCACTAACAGTGGCTGGTGTCGATGGTGTCTTTTCAAAGTCCTCAGTGTTGGACATGGGCACATTGTTATGTATCTGGTCACCAGTGGTAGTGACAACAGAGCCTCTGACATGTGGCGGTGAGACCCATAGGAGCCTTTCCCTCACAAGCCATGGACAGTGTAAGAGGGTTGGCCATCTTGGTAACTTAGGGACTCCTGATTATGACTTTTAGAATTATTTGGAAAAAATGCAGACGAAAAGAAACATCATTTCTAAGCTCTTGTTACAGGCATTTTCTCAGCTCCTGGTGATGGTGCAGAGAAAGGAAATGAAGAGAAACTTTAGCCACACATTTAGTATCTTCTGCCCAGGTCTAACTCATTGCTCACGATAACTGAGTGAAGAGATCGATGGCTGCTCTTCTCTTACAGGTTATCGAGACTAGTACAAGGAACCAGGCACCTTATCTAAGGCTGAGGTCATGTAATTAGTAGGTGATGGCCTGTGATGTAAAACTAAAAGTCTGGTTCCAGATGTCATGCTTGTAACCGTCATAGAACACTGTGAAACCCCAACCCTTTACCTCCAAATAGCATTTTGGAGATTTTTGTTTTCAAGAGGTAAGGAAATCTGTGTTCATTCTATTAAGAAAAAAAAAAAGCTGAACAAGTTAGTTCAGTATAGAAAGAGAATATTAAATGACTCGCCCAAAGAAGAAAGTTTGCTTTTAAGTGCTAAAGTATCTTTACTGGAGAGCCAGGAAGATTGCTCAGTGGTTAAAAGGCTTGTCTCACAAGTGTGAGGACTGGAATTCAGATCCTCAGAACCCATGTAAAAAGCCAGGCATTGCAGTGTGTGATCCCAGAACTGGAGAAGGGGAGACAGGGGGTCCTAGAGCAAGCTGGCTAATGGGACTAGCTGTATTGGAGCTCTGGGTTTGACTGAGAGACCTGCATCATTGAACAAGGTAGAAGAGTGATTGAAGATAATTCCAAACATTAACCTTGGGTCTTCCCAGGTCCTTCCACTTATGTGCACGTTCACCCACACATGTGTGTATAGATACACACATGCACACACACACGTACACACACACACACAAAGAAAAAATTCCGACTGTAGTCTAAATCTCTTTTCCTCCAGACTTCCTTATTTTTATCTTAGCTTTCCAATTATTTTGCACTCTATTCTTGTGTTTTTCTTTCTGTTCCAGGTTTTGTTGCCCTAGACCAGACTCCTTAGTCATCATGCCTGGACTATTACAGTGGCACCCCAGTGAGACGCTCTGAACAGATCCTCTCACTTCTCCGGTTTGGTTATTGCATTACAATGGACAAATGTCCCTAAAACATTAATCACCTGTAACCCGCCTAAAAGCAAGCATTGGCTTTAAGTACACAGAAAATATTAAGTCTAGACATTTTAGACTGAATTTTAATACTGTTCAGGGGCATATATATATACAATGTCTTCTGCAGGTGCCGCTCTCTCAAAATCCCCTCTAAAAACTTACCTTTCCCACCGGAATGGTTCCCATATAGCTTTGATACATTTCATCTATAAAATTACTGAAAATTACATTGATTTACCAAGATTTTGTTAAAGTTCTAAACCTGTAAATTTCTACCTATCTGAGAGTTTGGGTGATGCTTTTATGTCAATGGTAAAATGACTTCCTCCTGCTGGACTGAATTGAACCTGTCTGGGGCAGAGGCCTTGGGCTGTATTCTAGTTGATCTGGCCTTGGCTCCCACTGGGCTTTTCCTGTGGATCCAAGTACTCTTCTTCATGGGTTTCGTTGCTTTCTGACAATGTGCTTACACTGCACTCAATTCCCAAAGCAATGGCTGCCTCTACAAATTATCATAAAATTAATCTTGTTTTGTTTGCTTATATCTCTGTCATCTTGGTTTGTACTTTTGTTTTGATCAGTGTGTTACGGTCTTAGTGCCTCAGAATAGTTGCTCCTGAGCACAGGGTTACCACACCACATTCTGTATGACTTCCAGAGCATAGAGTACAGTGCCATAGACTGGAAGGACACAATGTTTGTGGATTTTACTTCAATTACTTTTATGCAAATAAACACTGCTAATTGCAAATGAAGCATGAATTTGTTGGAATTAATCATCAATAATTGGCTCTCCATCACTAGCTGGCAAGGATAATGTTTATTTTACACACACACACACACACACACACACACACACACACACACACACACTCTGATTGTGATGTGATCATACTCTGCCCCTACATTTATTGTGCATTTTTTACATTTCACATATTAAACTGTCCATAACCATAAGTTTGGAGAATTAGTCCTGTGCTTTGATTTATATCAAATGCTATATAAACACATGTAACTACATAAATTACAGTTTAGTTTTTAACGTAATTGTTTTGGAGGCTGTGGTTGTAGCTCAGTTGGAAGAGTGCTTGCCTGGCATCCATGAAGCTCTCAGTTTAGTCCCCAACATCACAAGAAACCAGGTTTGGTGGGACCAGCTGGTAATCCCAGCAGGAGGTGGTGGCAGGAGGATCTGAAGTTCAAGGTCATCTTTTGCTACATAGAGAATTAGAGGCCAGCCTGGGCTACATGCCATCAGGTCTCAAAAACAATTATTTTGTCAGCAAGTATTTAGAACCTAAAGACTTTCAGAGTAAGTACAGATGAAAGCATCTCAGTCTGCTGTTGTTGAGTTTTAATTTTTTTCCAAGACAGGATTTCTCTGTATAACAGCCTTAGCTGGAACTTGCTTTGTAGACTAGGCTGGCCTCAACCTCACAGAGATCTGCCTGCCTCGACCTCTTGAGTGCTGGGGTTAAAGGCATGTGCCACTATGAGTTTTAATTCTTTTTTTTTTTTTTTTTTTTTGGTTTTTCGAGACAGGGTTTCTCTGTGTAGCTTTGCGCCTTTCCTGGAGCTCACTTGGTAGCCCAGGCTGGCCTCGAACTCACAGAGATCCGCCTGCCTCTGCCTCCCGAGTGCTGGGATTAAAGGCGTGCGCCACCACCGCCCGGCTGAGTTTTAATTCTTAATGGAAGAAATTCACCATCAATGTTAGAGACAAAATGTTCTAAGCTCCATAAAAGTTGTTCAGGAAACAGGAACTGGGTGTGTGGAGGAGCTGGAAGCCCAGGCTTTTATATTTGAACTATGGACCCTGCTACAGGACAGCTAGGTAAAGAAGTCAGGATAGAAAGGGAGTATTCCCAGCAGAGGCGAGGCATGGAAAAGCAGGATGACGTGCAAACTTGGGACCGTAAGACTTAACTTTGCAAATACCATCTTGTATTAACTCTTCCCGCTCAGTGCAAATTCTGTACCGCTTCCAATCACTGTGCATTTCCTTTATAAGGTCTGAGGACTGGCATGGGCTCCCCTGTTTCTGTCGTCAGTGACAATGCCTGCAAAGTAAGAGTTGTCGTGTTATTTTGAAATAAGGGAATCTGCAAGTGGAAGGACACAGCTGTGACACAGAAACTGATTTCTCTCAGTTTTCTTTTAGGGCATTCTCATGTGAAACCTTTTTCTTCCTTCACAGTAAATAGATGTCTGAGTATTCTGCAGTGCACAGAAAAAAATCCCCAAACCTTTCTTACTTCCCATTCACCTTTAGCATTATGAGTAGTGTGTGGACTTTTCTAGAAATGTGACTTTAGAGGTGTGTGGCTATCGTTGTTGCTTCAGGCCGTGAGAAGCTAACTTCTTTAGAATAGCCTTTCTGCCCAGTGGAGGTATAAAAGCTGGGAAGAGCTCTCAAACTCTTTAATAGGACACATTAATCCTATAATTTGGAAGGTCAGGGCTAGAGCCAGGTACCAAGGCGCTCGCTCTGTCCTCGACAGGCCACAAACTCAGGAACACGGAAGTGCACTGAGATCATGCCACTCTTCTGGTCTACATTTTATTTTTTTTTTACTGCAGTTCCTTGGCAGATTCATGCGTGAGAGAAGCTTGAGCACTGAGAAGCTGAGCAGGGGACGGGGGTCCTATTACAGTGGAGGGAATGTAAGTCTGGAGTTTAGAGCGATGATGAAAGCTGTACTTTGAAAACACGGGAATCTCAAAGAGAAGTGCCAATGTGGCACTACTGTGTGGAAAAACCAAAATGACACTGTTAGTCAAGAATGTGGGGAGCTGCGTCAACAAATTAAAACCCAGGGCTCACATGGGAATTATACCAGACTTCCCCAGAGACTCTCAAGTTGATGTTCTACCAGGAGAGGTAAATAAGATGATTATCTTAGAAACAAAAAAAAAAAAAAATCACCTTTACCTCTTCTCCATCAAGACCCGATGAGAGTAAACCACCAGATTCTGATTGATTGCCAGAAATCAAAGTAAATCATTACGTCAGAGGGTGGCATCACTAGAGTTTTCATTTCCACACTCAGTGTCTGACATTTAAAGACAGATACGGAGGAAGGAGACCACCAAGAGAAAGGGCGAAGACTTTGGGAGCCAAGATAACACAACTGATAAGTAATGTCGGAAGAGTCCAGTGAATAGCGTAGAACAGGGACTCTAAATAACCTTTGTTATAAGACCGTGTCCAGATTCATGGAAAGATGGAGGGGCTGCACTCATGTCAGTCAAAGTGTACTTCAAGGAAAAGGCAGTTGGGATGGGGCTGAGGATTGGCTCTCAGAAAGTTCTAGCAGGCTGAAACAGAAGTGTATCTATCAGCAAAGACCCTGTGGAAAACCAGCTTAATGAAACTCAAGAGAGAAGCTGACAAATTCGTAGTGCTGGTACATTCGACACAATTTTTTCAGTAAACAGAGGCCAAGAATAAAAACAAATTTACTATAAAAGATAGAGAAGTTTGAATGACGTCATTAAGCACTTTTAGCTCAGCTAACACATCAAGCATTGCTCCATGCAACTATAGAGTATGGTTGTGGCTGTAGAGTTACACTGAGCAGTGCTATACAATGTACATTCTTTTAAATGCATGCAGTGGATTCATCAAAACTGAGTATAAACTAAACTGAAAAAATTTAAAACACAAAGAATGATTTTTATATACTATAGTTGATTTAGGCTTAATATCAATAATGAAACAGATAACAAAATCTAAATCTCCATTTGTTTAGAAATTAAATTCTCTTCCAAAATTCACAAATGAATGCTAAGAGTAAAAATTAAACCTATTTTGTCTCAATGGCATCAAAACCATAATGTGTTAGCATGTGCAGGTTACTTAAAGCATTGCTTTGAGAAAAAAGCTTTGATTTTAAATGTCTGCATTAGGAAAGAAGAAATGTCATGAGTTTCTGAGTATTTCAAGACAGCAGAAGAAGGATGGCACACAAAAACAAACAAAAGGGAAGACTAAGGGCAGCAGAAAAGAACAGGCGCAGGGAAAGAAAAGAGTTTGAAGACTCAACAATGCCGATGAGAGACAGAGGGAGACTCTAAATCAGACTGCTGTGGGATGTCATTCTGTATGCTGTGAATATGTGTTGCTCTGATTGGTTGATAATAAAGCTGTCTGGCCAGTGGTGAGGCAGAATAAGGTTAGGCAGTACATTCCAACTGGAGGGAGAGGAAGAGGAACGGAGAGGCAGAGAAGACACTGCAAGCTGCTGGCAGGAGAAGAAAGATGTGAAAGTACCTGTGAGCCACGGCCATGTGGCAACTTATAGATGACTAGAAATAGGTTAATTTAACATATAAGAGCTAGCTAGCAGGAAACTTGAGCCAGAGGCCATCCAGTTCATAATTGATATAAGCCTCTGTGTGTTTACTTGAGTCTGAGTGACTACAGGACCAGGCGGGACACAGGAAAACTTCCAGCTACATCAGACTAGACAAAATAATGCAGATATTAGTCCATATTGATGAAGCATTAAAAACAAAAACAAAACAATTGTTGAAAAAAGGAACTGAGCCAAGAAGATTGAGTACTCATACACACAGTGAAAAGCTTTTTGAAAGTTGCAACTCACTGAACGTGATCTAAGAAAAAATAGAAATGCCAGTTGGTTCTACTAAAGGTATTAAATCTGTAGTAAATACATTGTCATGGAGCCATGCCAGGATAAGTTAGTATGCCAACCAACTGCTGTAAACATTCAGGGAATGTGTAGGATAAATTGTATTCAAAAGATAAATATTTTAAAGGACAGGACCATTTCACAAGTAGTTTCACCACAATAACGAGTCTAGTTCATGTTGTTTTTATGAGCAGTATGTCTTTATGAGACAGACAAGAAATTCTCCAAAGGCTCTTCTTAGAGGCAAAGGCTGCTCTTGTGTTTTGTCTACACACACACACACACACACACACACACACACACACACAGGTATTTGCTCCACCCATGACCTTGGGCTATAAGGCCCAAAGGAGGTGGTGCTTCCTGTCGTTGTATGTGACCTCTTATAAGGAGCTAGAGAGGGGTCACGTGGTTCCTTCTCCCTGCTGCTTTCTCTGATTTATTGATTGATTGATTGATTGTCCTGGTTTGATTAGACTCTAGAAAACCTGAGAATTGAACTCAGTTCCTTTGGAATATCAGTCAGTGCTCCTAACTGCTGAGCCTCCTCTCTCAGCAGGGAGAAGGAACCATGTGACCCCTCTCTAACTCCTTATAAGAGGTCACGTACAATGGCAGGAAGCACCGCCTCCTTTGGGCTGTATAGCCCAAGGTCATGGGCAAAGCAAATACCACCACACACACACACACACACACACACACACACACACACACACACATACACACACTTGTTCTATAACCTTCCCCCACTGAAAACGTGTAATCTTTATTGACAGACACAATTTGCAAGCCTCTGGAGAAAGTTGACATTCAGAACTTCTTGTTCTCTCTATTAGACATTAAAAAAGCTAAGATACCAAAACTTGACCAAATCTTGACTAAAAAAAAGGGGGGGGACTACAGAGTCATGTTTTTCATGATTGCAGATATATCCACCTTACCTTAAATGATACTTACAATTTCTTTTATGTAACATAAAAGTCAGACCAAACAAACCAGGTATTACAAGTCGGAGTAGTGTTATTTTTTGGAGATCAGGATAGGAACATGGGATGAATAGGAGCCCAAGAAGGACTTCTTGTTTGTGGTGGTATTTAATTTCTCTGTCTGAGTCGTGGAAGTGTGTTCATTGTGTAAATATTCATCAAGCTTCACACTCATGATTTGCACACTAATTCTATATATGTGTATGAAAGTGTTTATTTGCAAAAATATATGAATTGACTGGAGTGAGGGAAAAGCTAATGTAAAAACAAGCAAAATATGCTTTCAAATGCAAATCATGCGTGTTCAAGCTACAAACTTTCTGATCTCTTTCTGTGCAAGCATTTGTGCATACATGGACATGTTTGGACATGTCTGTTTATGTGCAGTGAATGTGGATCCCAGAAGTCAACTTTTAGTGGCCTTCTTTAGGGTGCTGTCCACCTTTCCACCTTGTTTTCTAACACATGGTCTCTCACAGGCCTAGAGCTTGTCCATTTTCCCAGGCTGGCTAGTCAGTGTGCCCCAGGGTTCTACCAGCAATGGGATCAGCAACAGAACTCCTGATTTTTTTTTTATCTTTGGTTCTGATCATGGTGTCAGGTATTTGTGCTTGAGAAGCAAGCACTTAACCGACTGAGTCATTGTTTCAATCGCCCCAAATTTCTGACTTCAAGTGTCCTGCCCAAGCACAGGAAAACGGTAGTGAGTCTTCGCACACCTCATTTGTCGAAAATTGGCACAAACTGATGTTTGTGTCTTAGGCTGTGGGTGGTACCTTTCTTTTTACACCATAGGCATGATATTTGGATAATGTTCACCTCATGTTTCAGAGTCAGCAAGTAATCTTATTATTTAAGAGAACCATATACAAATCAGCAGAGTTCACAACAAATTTTTATGTTAGATTAAAATTCTATTCATTTTCCTTAGGACAGCAATAGTTAATGTTCTTAAGGTTGGTTTTAGCTACCAAAAGGATTGTATTTAATTTTAAAAATTGTTTGGCTGACGAAAAATTTCTGCCTCTTAAATTCTACTTATAGAATAAATAGGACCTTTTTTTTTTTTTTTTTTTTTTTTTTTTTTTTGAGAAACTCTACCACAGCAACTTATTACAGAGAGAACAATGGAGAGACAGAACCTAGGAGGAATCTTTTGTACCCTTAAAGAGCCCTCTGAGGGACTCCTGTCTTGCTGTGACATACTGTTGTTTTAAACAAGTCCTGCTGGAGTTATTGCTGTGCTGGTACCTGTGGCAGTGAAGGACTGTCCCTGAGGATGAAATAGTGCTTCTCCTCTGCCCTGCAGACAGAATTGTGCATGCTACGGGAACAGGGCAGAGAAGGAGCTGGGGCAGACACTGAACACTGGAGAATTTTATAAATTCTTTACTTAATCATTACAATTGCCTCATTATAAGTCCTCTGTTATAAGTACTGCAAAAAGGAAGTGCTACATCACATTCACTTAACATTCTGAACCCAGGGAAGAAGAGGGAAGGGCACTGAAGAATTTAGAGACTAAGAAACCCCAGCGCTCTGTGAGAATCATGGTGCAGTATCCCCGGGCAGGGAGTGAAGCCTATGAGGTCCCTGAGACTAGGCACAGGATGGAACTTCACAGGGCACTGATTCATCCGGGGTCTGGGTATGTCTCAGATCTTTCTGTTTGGGTCTCCTTATTAACTGCCGTGATGGTAACGTTATCTTGGTTATTCCTCAGGAGAGAGTGGAACCACTGACGATTGATAACTTTAATTAATTAATTGTGACGCTGGCTATTGAGCCCAGGGCCTTGAGCATGCTAGACCCCAATTCTGTAAAAATTGTCAGCATTTACAAACACCACATTGCAAACTTAATGAGATCTTGCTTAGGTCTGAGTATAAAAGAATGGGTTTAAAACATAGGAAGAATTGATAATTGGATCCAAAACCCTGTGTTTCTGAAAAGTTCAGAAATTAAAAACTGAAGTCAGAAAGCATCTCAGAATTTGGTGGCAGGGTAGGTTATAGCCAGTCTGAGCCTGTCCTACAGTTACTGTGAGAGGTTCCACAAGCTGAGAATGTTCTCTGGAAAATATATCTTAGAGCAAAAATAAGTATTTGAACCTATCTGGGAACTACCAAGAAGAACCCTCGAGGATAGCAGTTGTCACTGACAGATAAAGGAAGGTGATAATGAAAGCATGAGACACCAGACGTTAATAGTGACCTGCATGCCTGAGAGTGTATTGCAGCAGCAGAACCCTGGCTGAAGGCCTGCATTTACTCCCAGCAGCATAAGGAAAATGTCACTTACATTCATAGCACTAATAATTTTTAGTCTTAATAACAACTGTTTTGACCCCTTAAAAATACTTTATTACTGATTTTAGAATAAAATGCATGTTCAAGAAAGGTATTTTCCCACAATTAAACCTCCCATCTAGTAAGTACTTCATTTTTGTTCATACTCCACACACATGAACATATTCAGTAATTTTTTTTCTGAGCCATCAGAGATAACTTTTCTCTTTTCCCCATAAGCCACATTTAGTCTTCATTTAGCTGTGTTAACATGTTTAGGCATATGCTTCCTCTTACCTTCCAACAGTAGCTTTTGATACTTGTAAGTTGCTGCTAAAGACTGGAATTTCTGGAAAGTACCATTAATAGAGGAAAGTGGGAGAAACAGCATAGTATCCTATCCAATGTCACTTAGGGACCTTTCCTCAGACAGGGGGTCATCTTACTTACACACAGAAGTTTATAGTTTAGCCTGGTGGCTCAAGAAGAAAAACAAAATACTGTAGAGCAAACATATCTCCAAGTGCTTCGGTTACTCATTTGCTTCAATGTTTCTTACTGTATGGAGAAATGGCAAAGAGAAGAAATGAGTGTGCATTAACTGAAGCACAGAGAAAGGGTGGCTGGAGGGGAGTTTTCTGGGGGGAAACTGAGCCCTTTCCATAAGACATAGAAAGCTGTTATTTCTTTATGGATGCTCGGCTACGACCTCCCGTCTCAAGCATCACTATTAACCACCTAACTAATGTGAGCCCTCTTATGCAGACACTTTTCTGATTCTCTCATTGTTTTCCAAAGCAGTTTCTCTACAGTAAAAGTGTGTGCCTTTTTAGGCAATCCACAGTGACATTTTCCTCAGCAGCTAACCCCTGCTCATAAGTTATTCTTCCCTTCCTTCCTTTTTTCTTTCTTCTTTTTTGAGCCAGGTCTCATGTATCCTAGGCTTGCCTCAAACTCACTCTGCAGCTGAGGATGACTTTGAACTCCCAATCTCTTGTCTCCACCTCCCAAGTGCATCACCATGCTTATTTTATGTCATGCTAGGTATTGAACCCAGGGATGCATGCATACAAGGCAGGCACTCCCCCAAATGAGCTATGTCTGTGGTTCCCTTTCCTTACAAGTTAAAAGGAAAATCTGCCTCAGTAGTAAACTCAAGCTTCTGCATATGGTCTCCTACTTCTAACTAAGATCCGAGTTTGATACTCTGCAACCCAGAGAGCGTGCACCACTGTGTGCTAGAATTCATTACAGGAACCAGGAGTTGGTTGGATGATTCAGAGAAAGATTGGAGGAAGTGGAGTTCATTCTAGATTGATCTTGTTGGAGAGCAGGAGTAACATAATAATTGGGTCTCTCAATTAATCTTATCCACAGGGAGGTCAGGCTTGAGTCAGGTAGATAAAGACGCAGCTGCCATTCAAGTAACACTGAGGTCTGGCTGGAACTGTTGGCCCAAGGTTGGTTGGGTCTGTCTTTTGTTTCCTCCAGGCTAGAAAAGTAAAGCAGCAACCAACAGCAGCTGTGTATGGTGTAGAGCAAACGACACCCATATGCATGCTACTTAATTGTGTTCAGGTTAAAACCAACCAGCTACAAAAGATTTTGTGTAGGACTCTATGGGAAAAGGGGGATTTGTATGTAGATGGGTTATAGGTGATATCAAAAGCATAAAAATCCTGTTAAGGGTCAGCGGAGATGGCTCAGTGGGTAAGCACTTGCCACACAAGCATGAGGAATTGAATTTGGATTCCCCAAATCCACAAAAAGCAGGACAACATAGTGTCTACCTGCAGTCCCAGTGATTACAGTGAAGTGGGGGAGGAGATGGAATCCATGAACGCTCTAGGGCTGACTAGCCTGGCCTATGCAGTGGCAGACAATACACCTTGCTTTAGGCAATGCCACAGGGTAGCCTATGACTGCCATATACATGTTGTGTATATATATCCCCATTCCCACAAGTGAACACATATATATGCACAGCTTATATACACACTTACATCATACACACATGTGCTTCATACATGTTCATAATACACGAACACACATCATACATATACATATACACATGTACATTCTACAGTCACACATACACACTTGTGCCATGTGATAGTGCTAGTGATGTGATATGCTAGACGTGATAATGATAGAGCTATGAAAAAAAGTTCTCTTAGCTGGGCAGTGGTAGTACAGATCTTTAATCCCAGCACCCAGCAGGTAGAGGCAGGCAGATCTCTGTGAGTTCGAGGCCAGCCTGGTCTACAGAGTGAGTTCCAGGACAGTCAGAGCTACACAGAGAAACCCTGTCTCGAAAAACCAATAAATAAATAAATAAAATAAAAAATATTTTTTGAAGAGGAACATAATAGTTGGTTTTAACCTGAACACAATTAAGTAGCATGGCATGTGTGTTGTTTCCTGTACACCATACACTGCTTTACTTTCCTAGCCTGGAGGAAACAAGAGGCAGACCCAAGCCTGGGCCAACAGTTCCAGCCAGACCTCAGTGTTACTTGAATGGCAGCTGCGTCTTTATCCACCTGACTCAAGCCTGACCTCCCTGTGGATAAGATTAATTGAGAGACCCAATTATTATGTTGGGAGATAAAATATAATACTGGTAATTTATCTTACGAATCAATCCGCCAAGTGAATCAAACATGCCAAACTGACACTACTCGAATTCAGTAAGAGTCACATGCAAGTTCATGGTACTCTTTTCTCCTCCTCTGTGCCTGCAATTTTGTGAAGGGAAGTTACGGGGCAAGGGTGAGGGAGAGCTTGGCTGTGTTCACATGCCAAGTACCCGAGGGGAGAGAAGGATGGGCAGCGCCGTGCCCTGCGGAAAGGAAGCCCTCTACAGAGTGGCATTCCTTGGGTTGTGCTCATTCATTGGATGTCTCTCACCTGTTTGGGTACTAATCACGTTTTCAATTTTACTTCACTTGCTACGTGAGGGAATTTTGAAACTGTTTTGATGTTGTCTGAGTTTTGTCCATTGTGTTGCTGTTCAAACTGAGACCAAAGTGACAGCTTGTGTGTGTGTGTGTGTGTGTGTGTGCACTATTATGTGCATGGGTGTGTGAATACATATGTGTGTATGTGAGTGTGGAGGCCAGATCTCAATCTCAGATGTCTTTCCTCAGTAATCTCCTGCCTTATTTGGTGAGATAGGGGGTACCACTATCATTGGGGCTCTCTGAATTAGGTCAGACTGGCTGGTTAGTCAGCTCTAGAAGTCTTTCTCTTGCTTTCTCCCCAGAACTTGGTTTACATGCATGCTTCCTTTGGCCTGCAAATTTTGAGCAACGGCAATGTGGGATTTTTCTCTGGCCCTCAGCCTACTGAAGCAATCCATTCAAACACAGTGGATTTTAGAATGTCTGAGAACACCTCGTTTGTTGGGCAATTGTGTATCATCATTCATCTTCTCCCAAGCAAGACAGTTTTTGAGTAGCTGCTTGAGAACGGCCATGACTGTAGCCCGAGTGCCTGGCTTGCTGGAGTTCAGTCTTGGAAACTGACAGCTTGGGTAGAGGAGGCTGAGAATAGCAAGGAAGAACCCTGTAACAGCGGGGTAGGGGGAGACCCAGCGGTGAGGAAAAAACTAGGATGATGGAGGAGAACCAGACTGCTGGGGAGGAGAGAGGCAGAGACGGAGCAATTGAGGTGGAGCCAGAGACCATTGTTGAATTTAGGGTCAGAAAAATCTGTTGTCTAGATGAAGAATTAAATAGAGCAAAGACAATTGTTGCTCCAACTCCAGGTTTCACTCATAAAACAACGTGGGGTAGGTCTGCAGTTAGCGAGTGGAGGAAAGCTCATGTCTAATTGATCCTTTTGAACATTTACCTGTAATGATGGAATTAAACATGATCAGTGCGGCCCTCCTGCTGAAATGCTTGAAGCATGGGATGCAGGGGGGATGGGGGTTACTGAGGGGTAGAGGTGGATCTTTTGCATGCTCTCACTAAAACAAGATTCAAATCTGTCATAACCGCCCCTGACTTCCATTGTGGAGGGAACACATTCCATCTGTCTGTCACCAAACCCAGTTGGAGTCATACGGATCTGAACTCCGTAAAAATGCACCCTCTCCCCCAAACAAAGAAAAGCCTTTTCTCTGTGTATTTGTGTGCGCTTTCCCTACCAACCCCAGTTTAAAGTTCACCTCACTGGCATTACCACTGAGTGAGTTAGTGATCAATCCAATTCAGGCACAGTCCCCTCACTCCTGCTGGGAACAAAGCTAAGCCCCATTCATCTTCCAGGATGCCATACAGCACAGCAGAATCACACAGTGGCCTTGCCCACTACACTGTGCTCAAACAGTGTCTGTCAGAGGCCCAGGGTTCAAACTATTGGAGGTCCAGATGACATCTGGCTTCCTGCTCCCCTGGAATACTGGCTGCAGTGCGTGTCAGTGCGTTATTCATCAAAACCGATGATGCAAGCTACAACATGCTGTCTGCAGCTCGGTGCGCGGGTAGAGAGGAGTTGGCAGAAGAGCTTGCTGCTGCTCTGTGAGCCACATGTAATCGAGGGGCTGGGTGCTCGTTCACTTCGTGTTGATGACTATTCCCTCCGGTACGATGCTGGGTATTTTTGGGTTCACTGTACTACCAGCTGTGCAGTCCTTCTCCCTGTGTTTCTCCTACCAGCTCAGAGACAGGAACAGAAGGAAATAACCTTTCTGTGTGGCGGGTGTCACATCAAATAATCGAATGACCGAAAGCAGGGCAGCAGCAGCAGCAGGCCCAGGCAAACGAAACAGTCCTCGTGATTTCCTAGTGTACTCGGTAATAAAGGCAAATGAGCGGCACTGAAATTCAGGCTTTCTGATACTCGATGCAAATTAAACTGCACCAACCCTCCCCTTTGCTTCATCTCAGATGACAGACAAATGGTGGGCTTGCCCCCTCCTATTTTCTGTTATGTGTATGTGTGTCTGTGCTACTTGTTATGAACCCTGCTCCCTCTTAGTGGGGGACCTTACTTTAATCCTTCGGTTAGTGGCAAATGTTGGCATTGTCAGTTGGAATCTGAGATGTGTTACCTTTATTCTTGTGACAATGATTATTAGGAAATGAACAAAATGTTCTAGAATCGATACTGAAGTTCATCTTGTGCACCCAAGATAAAAGGAATGATAATTTCTACTTGCAGAGTGACCAGTTATCCATCTCCTGTTTTTGGAATTTAATTCTCATTGTTAGGGGATAAAACCTTCCCTTTTTAAGACACAGAAAACCAGACATCTAAATGTTTAAGGAAAGCTAGGTTTAAATGTAGATATTACTCTCAAACCAGTAAACTTTTTAGCAATGATCTTAGAGAGCCTTATCATTATTTAACATTCCCTGAGTCACCGCTGTGTTGTCTGTGAGGCTTGCCATCAGTAGATGACCCGAAAGCTGAGTGGCCATCAGTAGGTGACCCAAAGGCTGAGTGGCCATCAGTAGGTGACCCGAAGGCTGAGTGTCCATCAGTAGGTGACCCGAAGGCTGAGTGGCCATCAGTTGGTGACCCGAAGGCTGAGTGTCCATCAGTAGGTGACCCAAAGGCTGAGTGTCCATCAGTAGGTGACCCAAAGGCTGAGTGTCCATCAGTAGGTGACCCGAAGGCTGAGTGTCCATCAGTAGGTGACCTGAAGGCTGAGTGGCCATCAGTAGATGGCCCGAAGGCTGAGTAGCCAGTGTGTGGCCCGTGTAGGTCCCATGTCAGGTTTAACAGTTGTGTCCATAATGTTTGTCAATAATGTTGATTCCCTCAGGTCAAAGTCAGGACTGACATTAGATGATCTCTATGTCCCTGATCCTCACAGAAGGAAGATGTTTTCAGGATGAGTCAGCCATGGTGACTCCCAGCTGACACTGATTTCATGGTGTCACAATGAAGACTTGGAGAAGGGATTTAAAAAATTTGGAATTTACTTTGAATGGAGCATGTTGAACCATTCTCTACCTTCCAGCAAATCACTCTTTTTGGCTTGTACCTGACCCTACAAGCATACAGACTGTGTACCATAATGTACAGCATCCCCATGGAGGATAAGAATAAAAGAGGCCCTCCTTCGTGAGTATCATAGTGCTGGACTTTTGTCCGGGCTGTCAATGAAGATGGCCCTGGTGTAAATCCTGCCTCCAATATTTCCCAGCTTCCAGGCTACCTGAAAAGTTAACTAAGTTCTCTGATGTTAGTTTTACACTACTTAGACCAAAGAGCCATTTTGAAAAAAAAAAAAAAAAGCAGAAAAACAAAAAACAGAAGTGCATCTTGTAAAGGATTAGTGAACATTGGCACCTAGAAAGTGGTCAAGAGAAAGCTGCTGCTGAACTATCAAACTGGGCTTCTGCAGAATTATGTCCATTCATGGTCTTCCTACTATAACAATATTATTGAGTATCTACCCTGTTAGGGCATTGTTCTATGTGTTGAGGGATTAGAAACAGGGTAAAAATATGACCGGCCAGGTGCTGCAGCACTTGGAAGGCAAAGACAGGCGGTCTCCATGAGTTGGAGGCCAATGGTCTACAAACTGAGTTCCAGGACAGCTAGGACCATTACACAGAGAAACCTGTCTCAAAAAACCAAATACATGTGTGTATTGTGTATGTGTGTGTGTGTGTGTGTGTGTGTGTGTGTATGTGTGTGTGTATGTGTGTGTGTGCA
Organism: Peromyscus leucopus; assembly: GCF_004664715.2. Lineage (NCBI taxonomy): Eukaryota > Metazoa > Chordata > Mammalia > Rodentia > Cricetidae > Peromyscus > Peromyscus leucopus. The sequence goes on from NC_051079.1 coordinate 11,688,036, forward strand.
TGTGAGACTCTGATCCCAAGGAGCTTAGAATTTATTGGGTGGTGTTCGACTTGTGTACAGCTACCACACTGAAGTACTTGGGGGATACCAGGATATAAGCGCGAAGCACAGAAGCGTGAGGAGATTGTCTCTGATTCTTCGCTGAGACAGGGAGGAGGCTTGATGCAGAAAAGCTACAAAATCCTTGGAGCTAATTTTTCAGTGTGAGAGAGTTTTAAAGGAACTGGAAATATGGGTGAAGGTATTTGTGGAAAATGTAGTGAGCAGGAAGGTAGGGCACTACAGGGTTGTTCGGTTATTTAGAGACTGGAAAATGTAGTCACGTTGACATGTAGTTTATTTCATTAGGCTCCTTCATGGCACACCCAGAAGAGCCCAAGGTGGTGACTGGGTGGGCCTGTGACAGGATTCTGGCTCTGTCTCTCTTTTCTGGCTATAGGAACTTGGAATTCAGTTTCTGTATATGTGTGTATATTTGATGATACTCACCTGTGCTTCATCTGTTTTGGGCACCAAGGAGGTTAGTTTAGAGAAGGCCTCTGGTTTATGATCTCTACCAGTGAACATTTTCTCGGTGGTGCACAGTGGGAGATTTGTTCACTATGCTTTAGGGCAGCCTGGCTACCAGCTGGAGTTGTCCCATGCTTTGAGGCTGAGGAGAAACAGACTCAAGCCTCCAATTCATCTTCCAGGCTGCCTTTGAATTGCAAGTCTCCCTCAGGGTTTATGCTCACCTGGCGTCTGACTCTCAGTGGTGTTCTGGGCGCTCTCTACCTGAGTGACGGTTTTCTAGGCAGAATGAATAGTAAACACAGAGACAGCGAGGCAACAGCATGCTTGACTTTCTTAAAGAGCAGTGAGGCCCGGAGAGCAAGACAAGAAAGGGGTGGTGGCCTGAGATTTGGTCAGAGCAGTGGCCATGGGACGGATTAGGTAAGCTTGTAGTCCATGTCAAGGACTTCGTACTTTATCTTGAAGGAGGAGACCAAGTCCTTGGAGTGTGCTGGTGAAGGCGGTCAGTGACAGGTCTTGTACTTTAAAGGGATCATTTGGTGACCCCAAGGAGACATCAAAGAGGTGAAAACAGCGATGTGAAACCAGTTGGAAAGCTAATCCAGGAGAGAGAAAACACCGTCTGAACCTGAGCGAGCTCTAATGGTGGAAGTGGCTATGGATGATGTAGGGAGAGATGAAATGATGCATGTATGGACTGGACATAAGGGTAGGTAGAACCAAGGGTGTGTCCAAAGGACGTTGGCCAGAGCACTGAGGTAGAGTTCTCATTTCCCAAGCTGGAAAGGACTGAAGGAGGATCATGCTTGGGAGGGGAAGGCAGACTTGAATATGTTAAATTCAAGGTGCTTTTTCTGGCTAATCATCATTCAAATGCAAGTGAAGTGCAGACCATTGGAGGCGTGATTTTATAATTCCAGGAATGGACTAGGGTTCAAGACTAAATTTAGAAGAATATTATCCTTTACTGTTCAATAAAATCATTACATGTATAGCTCAAAATTGTATAAAATAACATGGATTTTAATTTTATTGAAAGAGTAATCTTTGGGGCTGGTGAGATGGCTAAATGGATAAAGGGCTTGCTGCCAAGCCTAATTCCCTGAGTTCAATCTCTGGGGGAAACATGGTGGAAAGAGAGAACTGACTTCTGCAAGCTGTCCTCTGACCTCCATTCATGTTCTGTGACACACACTCCTGCATGTACATACATGAGATAAATAAATATAAAAAAGAAAAAAAGAGGAAAACTTCTGTTCTGGGTTAGTACTCTGCCCGTGCTGAGGAGGCAGGTTTCTGAACCCTGCGTCTGCTCCATGAACTGGTCTGTGTATGGCTGTCCATTTAGGGTGGGAATGGGATGGGAGATGGTCAGCAACCATGAATGTGACCCAGGTCTGGGAAGAGGGAAATAGAAATAGAAATCAAATCTCTGGAACATGCCCAGAATGAACAAAGCAAAACTCATCTTCCTTTATTTTGTGTTTTATATCACTGAGCAATTTGATTAAAACAAATCAGCAGGACAAGAAGCGAAGTTGCTTTTCTGTGGGGATACAAAATCAATGAGAAGGATCAAGGTTGAGTAAACGTCCTATGGATACTCAGGGGAGAGAATTCATTTTCTTGAATAAGAGGGGGATTTTTTTTTTTTTAAGATTTAGTAGTTTTCTAAAACAATATCTTTCCTTTTATTCTTTAAAAGACATTTGGTATAGGCAGCACTTTCCATTCTTACTGGTTCTTGACATGAGATGGCCTTCAAAGTTCCTATGGTAGGATTTTTGTGTTTTGTTTGTTTTGACTTGGTAAGATGTGCACAAAGGAATGTCTTTATGAAAACAATTGAATGAGTCATCTAGAAAGAACTTTACACTAGTGTATATGACATCACCCTGTGTGTATCCATATCCATCTCATCTCAGAAGCTAAGCACGGTCTGGGCATGGTTAATACTTAGATGGGAAAGAGAGCTGAACCTAATACACTTTTGGCATTGTGGATAAGAATATCGGCTTGGTTCTACATGACCACATTGGAAGGGGATTGTTCTGCTTGGGTTTTGTCAACTTGACACAAACCTAGCCATATCTGGGAAGTGGGAATCTCAATTTATGCATTAACTGCCTCCATCAGATTGGCCTCTCGTCAGGCTTGTGGAGGCATTTTCTTGATTAACCATTGATGTGGGCGAGCCCAGCTTACCATGAGTGGTGCCAACGTTGAGCAGTTGGTACTGACTCAGGTGCATAAGGCAGTAAGCTTAGCAAGCCATGAGAACAAGCCAGTGAGCAACACTCCTCCATGGCCTCCTTTTCAGTTCCTGCCTCCAGGTTCCTGCCTTGAGTTCTTGCCCTGACTTCCTTCAAGGATGGACTCTAATGTGGAAGCAGAAGCAAAAGAGACTCTCTCCTCTCCAAGTTGCTTTTGGTTGTCATGGTGATTTATTGCAGAATAGAAACCCTGGGGATCAATGCCTACAGAGTGGTTCCTGGGGTACTGCCTTAATCAGTGAGCCCTCTCTGGTCACATAGGGGACAACAGATTCTGGTTTGGGTGATTGCAGGATCTGCTTGTGGTAATAGTATTTGCTCTGCTCATGACCTTGGGCTATAGGGCCCGAAGGAGGCAGTGCTTCCTGCCCTTGTACGTGACCTCTTACAATTTAAGGGAGAAGGGTCAGGATGTATATATATATATATATATATATATATATATATATATATATTATTTTACAATACCATTCAGTTCTACATATCAGCCATGGGTTCCCCTATTCTCCCCCTCCCACCCCCTCCCTTACCCCAGCCTACCCCTCCATTCCCACCTCCTCCAGGACAAGTCCTCCCCGAGGACTGCGATCAACCTGGTAGACTCAGTCCAGGCAGGTCCAGTCCCTTCCTCCCAGACTGAGCCAAGTGTCCCTGCATAAGCTCCAGGTTTCAAACAGCCAACTCATGCAATGAGCACAGGACTGGGTCCCACTGCCTAGTTGCCTCCCAAACTGATCAAGCCAATCAACTGTCTCACCTATTCAGAGGGCCTGATCCAGCTGGGGGCCCCTCAGCCTTTGGTTCATAGTTCATGTGTTTCCATTCATTTGGCTATTTTTTTCAATAATTGAGTAAAACCAAAATTTATTATAAGCCACAGTCATTCTAGGGACCTCCATGCTATATATATAGCCTCTATGGTTCTATGGGTTGTGGTCTGATTGCTCTTTATTTTATATCTAGAATCCACCTATGAGTGAGTACATACCATGACTGTCTTTCTGGGTTTGGGTTACCTCACTCAGGATGATTTTTTTCTAGTTCCATCCATTTGCCTGCAAATTTCATGCTTTCATTGTTTTTCTCTGCTGAGTAGTATTCCATTGTGTATATGTACCACATTTTTTTCATCCATTCTTCCGTTGATGGGCATCTAGGTTGTTTCCAGGTTCTGGCTATTACAAATAGTGCTGCTATGAACATAGCTGAGCATGTATCTTTATGGTATGAATCAGCATTCCTTGGGTATATGCCCAAGAGTGGGATGGCTGGGTCTTGAGGTAGTTCGATTCCTAATTTTCTGAGAAACCGCCATACTGATTTCCACAGTGGTTGTACAAGTTTACATTCCCACCAACAGTGGAGGAGTGTTCCCTTTGCTCCACATCCTCTTCAACATTGGTTGTCATTGGTGTTTTTGATCGCAGCCATTCTAACAGGTGTAAGGTGGTATCTCAGAGTCGTTTTGATTTGTATTTCTCTGATGATTAAGGATGATTAAGGATGTTGAGCATTTCTTTAAATGTCTTTCAGCCATTTGTAGTTCTTGTTTTGTGAATTCTCTGTTTAGCTCTTTAGCCCATTTTTTAATTGGATTGTTCAGTATTTTGATGTCTAGTTTCTTGAGTTCTTTATATACTGTGGAGATCAATCCTCTGTCAGATGTGGGGTTGGTGAAGATCTTTTCCCATTCTGTTGACTGTCTTTTTGTCTTATTGACTGTGTCTTTTGCCCTGCAAAAGCTTCTCAGTTTCGAGAGGTCCCATTTATTAATTGTGCTCAGGGTCTGTGCTGTTGGTGTTTTATTTAGGAAATGGTCTCCGGTGCCAATGCGTTCAAGAGTGCTTCCTATTTTCTTTTCTATTAAGTTTAGTGTAACTGGATTTATGTTTAGGTCTTTGATCCACTTGGACTTGAGTTTTGTGCATGGTGACAGATATGGATCTATTTGTAATCTTTTACATATTGACATCCAGTTATGCCAGCACCATTTGTTGAAGATACTTTCTTTTTTCTCTTCCTCTGTGCGGTGCAAGTGGTGTGTGTGTCTGAGAGTGCCTCTCTTGTTCTAATTTTTAGTCTTGGTTTAGTAGGGATTCTTGGTTAAATTGGTGCTATTGGGCTATTTCTTCAGGGGCAGCTGATTTCAGTCGGTGAAGTATATACTTATGATTCTGGTGATCTGGTTTGGTGGCTGGGTAGCGCCTTCTTCTGTGTTCCCAGGTCACGTTTTGTTCATTTGTCAACTCCTCAGCTGATCTAGTTTCTTCAGACTTCAAACTGTAGGGATCTGAATCCTCTCTTGGATGGATTTCAGCTGAGCGGGGTAGTCTCACCAACACCTCCAAGTTGTTGGGTTTCACAGTATCAGCAGCTGGGCCCTGGGTTGTCCTCAGACGGAGTGTTCAGATTCGTTCTGGTTCCGTCCCACGGAGATAGCTTCTTCCCCAGGTGTTGGGGTTAGAGGCGTCCCTGTTCCAAGCTGCGTCTGCTTGTCTCCGTCCCTGGGCCTGTCTACCTCTTCAGTATGCCGCCAGGCCTGTATGTCCCTGTCAGCTGCCGCTGGGCCTGTATGTCTCTGCCGCCTGCCGCCGCGGGCCCGTCTACCTCTGCTTGTCACTGCTGCGGGGGCCGTCTACCTCTGCTTGTCGCTGCGGGGCCCGTCTACCTCTGTGGGCCGCCACCGGGCCTGTATGTCTCTGCCGGCCGCTGCCGCCGGGCCCGTCTACCTCAGCGGGCCACCACTGCCAAAGGCCTACCTGCATCTGCTTGTCTCCACTGCCGGGCCTGTCTACCTCTCCTCAATTTATATCTTAATAAATCCCTATTACCCATTCAATAGACTCATGTGGATCGATCGTACCATGCTTGAGCTTGGGAGAAGATGTCAAACACTTGCAATGCAGTCCCCAACCTGAGACTAAGCCGAATAATGGCACGGGTGTGTGTGTGGGGAGACTTGCAGGCTCTGGGCACTGTGTCTCTTTGTACTACCTATGCTTGCCGAGTCTTCACCAAAGCTCCATCACATCTGAAGCTTGTCCTCCCAATCCTCTTTCCTTCTCCTACAACTTCCTGGATTTCAGGTCTACATCATGGGCTGAAGGCTTCCGTGACTGTTCTCACTCCCTAATTCTCACCTTGCCCTTTCTAGTCTGTCTTGGCATCTGCATCCAAAAGGGCTCAGCTAAGAGATCTTATTAATTTTGCTTTGCTGTATTGAGACATCTCCAGAGAAGACATGAAGATACTAAGTCTACTTAGGTCTACTTTTATCTTTTTTATTTATATTTTCTCATCTGTACCAAAAGTATGTATGTCATATAAAGAGTGAATTTGCTTCTGATAGCAAAAAAAAAAAAAAAAAAAAGTAAATTGGGATAAAAGAGTTCCCACATTCTGTTATAGCTTTCTGCTACAGAATAGGTTCCCACTGAATACAAGAGTTTATTCTCTAACTATACCAGATTTTTGGGGGGTAGGGTGAGGAAGGCTGGCAGTGTGGACAAGGGGAAAAAGTGAGGACAGATTTATCCTAAGCACATGCTTCCTCAAAAGAGCTCACTGAGGTCTTCAGAGCCCTGTTCATTGAAGGCCCATGACTAGCAGTCCCTAGTGTCTTCATGTGATTCTGTACAAGAAAGCCTTACCAAAGCCTTTTTTAAAAGTGTGTGGTATGTGTATATGTGCCACATGTGGTATGGCCAGAGGTTCACACTGGGCACTGTCCTCAGTTGTTCTCCACCTTACTCTTTTGAGACAGGGTCCCCAGGATATCTGAAGCTCACCAATTCAGCTAGATTGACTGGCCAGCAAATGGAGGTTTTCCCATCTCAGCTTCTCAGTGCTGGGATCACAGGCACGTGCTGTTGTGCCTAGGTTTTTTACATGAATGCTAGCAATCCAAACTCAGGTCCCCAGGTTTGCGTAACGTGCACTTTATTAACTACAGGACCTCCCCAGCCTCTTATGAAAGCCAGGTCAAATGCATTTCTCTCTCCTACTTTACTGCTGAACAGAATGCTCGTTTGTGTTTGAGGTTATGCACCCACGACACTGACGTATGAAGAGTATTCTGTGGAGCCCAGGGCCTGGCTTCGAGAACCTGGCTTCCTCCTATGGCTTAGCGATCACTCTGTGTGAGACCCTAGCCATGTCACATACTTTTCTCAGTATGTGACTAGAACATAAATCACTTTCTGAAAATAAAATGTGAGCAAAATCTTCCCAGATTCAAGCCGCCATGTTTCTCCCAGCCTCCCAGAAGGGCTATCAAAATAAAACCAAACGCTGAAAGACGCTCCATTTTTCAAAGATACAATTTTGTCCTGCTTAGTGAGATGATGTCAAAATGGAGAAGACTGACTTCCAAATCATCTGGAGTAATTAATTCCAGTGGCTGGAGTTAATTATGATGAGGCAATTCATAAAGTATACAGTAGAAAAAAAAAAAACGGCAATTGATGGGACGTTGTCTGGAGTGGGATTTTTTTTTCTTTCAAGGCATTCTTCTGGCAGTGTCTCAAAGTTAAACATGTGTGTGCTTCAGCAGCAGGAGACAGTTTGTGAGGGATTCATTAGGTACAGGTATGAGTTACGTCCACATGGCCCTGTGTGGATTTTACAGATGCATTACATGCCTAATTGGCACATAACATGGAAAAATTAATGATGATGGCAGGAACCTCAATGCTGACATGTTTTTGTATGTGCAAACTACAGTATATGTTGCAAAATGACCAGGAGTAAAATAGCTTGGTATTATGAAATACTTTTCATATCAATATGAGAAATTATCGGTACTATATTGAGTATAAAATGACAATTTGGAAAGCACTCCCAATTTTGTATTATAAAACAAAGAATTTGCAATAATGTGATAACAGACGATATTTGTGTTTTATGATTCTGATAATAAAGTGCTTAGGTTCCACATTCATGGTTTATGCTGTTATCAGAGCCCCCTGATATAATTAGATAGCCTTGCTTGAGATAATTACTTATATTTTCTTACTGCATAGCAGAAAATTCCTCTGGCTAAATATCCTTGGGATCTTACGTCTGAGAGCCGTGGCTGTGAAAGCCAGAAAGCCAGCTCATTTGCGATAGGAGTTGGGGTGGTAAGCAACGGCAGGTCATTTCCTTGCACTTTTCCCTTGCACAGATGGATTTTGCTATTGCCATTTCTTTCAGTTTGTCCGTCTAAGAGGCCTATGAGAGAGGTGCTATCCTCATTTTGTGGGTGGGGAAGTCCATGCTGAGGGCTGAGGGTAGGACTTGAATGCAGACACTTATCATCTTACTCAGCACCTCCACTCTACTCACAGCTTTTGAGATCACCAGGACAATCTTATTCAGAAGTATCTGAAACGTGGGATGTTTTACAGCGCTGTGTTCAAAAGCCGAGTACTGAAGCCTGCTTGGTACCTCACAGAAGCGTTTTGGATGATGACAGACTGAATCCTCAGCCAAAGAGGTCATCCCTCTGAAAGGACAGGACGAAGTCCTTATTAAAATTTATTTTTATATTTACGTGTGTGTATGCATGCATGTGCATGATTGCACATGTATTTGCACTCACGTGTGCACGAAGGCCAGAGGTGCACATCGGGTGTCTTTTGCCATCATTCTCCAGCTTTTCTACCGAGACACAGTCTCTCCATGAGTCTGTCTTATTTCAATGTGGCTAGACTTCCAGTGATGTGCCTGTCCCCACCCTTAGTCTGGGGTTCCACACCTCCACAACCACGTGTAGCTTTTATGTGGGTGCTGTGATCAGAAAGTTCCTCATGCTTGTGTGGCAGGAATTAACCAGCCAAACCATCTCCTCAGATTTTCTGTCCTGCTTTTAAGCTGTAACAGGCTTGATTCAAATTTTGTTAGACTAAAATTAATTTACCACAGTTTAACTGAACATGTCATTGTTATTTCTGCCATACCACATTGACAATAGCATGCTGTCAATGGCTTAGAAGTTGCCTTTGAGAAGGACAAGGAAAATAAAGATGCATCATGCATTTCCATTTCTTTAGACAATTACCATCAATGGAAGCTTTCCTGCTGAGTATCTCATGAAGCAGCAGAGCCTACTCTTGAGGTAAGGCCATGGGGGCAGGAAGGTGAAGAAATTCTTTACTGAGGTAGCTTAACGGTGTCATTTATTGTTTTACCCTTTACTGGTTTAGAGCCTAGATCTTCCAATCTTTTAAATTATTGTTTGCAGGGAAATATTCTCACAAATCTTTTGACATTCATATAAACATACTTTCTAACATTATTAATAATTGGTCTAAAAATGATACAAATGTACTTATAATTTGCAGTCTAAAAAGTCAAAGCAATTGATGAAAATAAAATTTTGGAATGTTTCAAACACTGTTACAAATATAAGCACTTAACGTTTGCTTCTGAATTTTTGTGACATTTCAGATAATACGTTGTCAATGGAAATGCTACCATCATTCTAAGTCTTCTCTAACTTTGCCCTAGAAAAAAAAGTATTCCTGTCTTACTGGCAGCTATTATTTATTATGAAGCAGACATTTTATGTGTATTATTGACTTCCCGCTCCTAAACAGCTTTTCATTAGGTATTGCTACCTCCCATTTGCCCGTGAGGAAATGTGCTCATAGGAAGTCGGTTTTATAAACCACAGAACATCTTGTCCAGTACAAAGCTTGCCTCTGTAGCATTCTGTGGATCTGTGTGCTGGCACACATGCCTGCCAGCCTGGAGGAAATGTCTCCAGAGTGGCTTTCCTGGAGCATAGAGAAATTCTAAGAGACTTCAGGAGTAGTCTTCAGAAATACTAATCCCTCCCCAAGAGAATTCCTTTCTGATTGGGGTTAGGGATCAGATCTCTAAAACTGATGTGCATTTGGAATTTTTTTTTTTAATGGGGTTGGTATTTCTGTCCATTTGCAGAGTTTTTTGGGTCTCTCCTCATCCCACCACACAGTGCATGACCAAGTTTTCAAGGGAGGAGGCATGACCTGGGACACTTGCCTGTTTTCTATATAGAACTATAAAGATAACGATACCCTCTAGCAAATGAGGGAACCTGTGAGCTGTAAATGCCTGAGTCTTCAACTAATTCACAGAATTTCCTCCAAGGGAGGGACTTATTTTGCATTTGAACTCCACAACACCTTTCAAGACTGTTAAACTTAACACCAGCCTGAAAATCCCAGTCATGCTGGGGATCAGTTAACTGATCCTGGAGCCCCACTGGCTGTGTTTTAGAGCGGTTTGGCCGGCACCACATTTGCACTAAATAAAAACCCATGCTTGCGCCTCATGATGGGAAGCTTGTTGGTGATCACTTGTTCCATTCTTCCCTGATTTACTACTGGCCACAGAATCATTGGTTTTCTTTCTTTCTTTTTTTTTTCTTTTTCTTTTCTTCGGTATTGGTTTCAAATTTCAGTTTCTATTTCTCTGCACAATTGTTTTGTTTATATAATTGCTTCTTTTATTCTCATGTTAGGGTTTAAATCCCCTACATACCCCATCTCACCTACCTCCAGTTGACTTTCTTGTATCAAAATCAGAATTCATTACTTGACTAGTTGATTATCTAATTACTCGCCACTAACTTTAATATTTAAAAATAATAATCTTTTATGATGATTGATGTTCATTGTAAGTAATTTATACAATTAGATAAGAGGTGAAGAGAAAATAAAAACTGTTGCAGTACCTTCAGCTAGAAAGGACAATGACCATGGTGTGGCACACAGTTTATTCCCATGCATATTCTCATTCACAAATATCACAACAATGAATTATACTTTGTAACTGTTTTGTGACTTTTGCCTACAATTTAATGTGAATGTTGTATAAAGTGGCAATTTCCACACCAGATGCATAAAGTGAGGACAGGACCACTTCAAGGTATGGTTGAGGAGTCCCCGAGGGAGTGCTGGCTTTTGTCTAAATGCCAGGGGTTGGGAAAAGGAATTTTTGGGGGCCTGACAAATATATTTCTAATTTTCTAGATATCATCTTCAACGTCATTGGCAATGGCTTCATGATTTCCCTTGATGTGGATGTATATGTATGTATATACTTTATTCATCAGGATTCTGACCATCAGACTTGAGGATGTGTTCATGTTTCTGGTTATTTTAAACAAACACACAATAAAGAATGGTGGCAAACCGCTGGCAAATCTGTACTCATTTCCCCAGAGGAGGTTTGTAGAGGACGATTTACTGGGGTAGAACTTGTACAGAATGTCAAGATGCACAAAATACACACATTTCTCCAAAACTTCATCCAGCATAATGATATAAATTTCCACTTCCGCTAAACACTGGTGATGTTTTAATGTTAAAAATGCATTGGTTCTCACTGAATTTATTTGAATTCTGGAGAAAACTGAACTTAAAACGCTGCCTGGTCTTTGTGTGCACGTTTGTGTTTTACTGCCCATGTATTCATGTCATCTGCTTATTTCTGTGTGGACATGTGTGTTCTTTCTTTAAAATCCACCTGTGAGCCATCAAGATGGGTCAGCAGACGAAGGTGCTTGCTGCAAGCCCCGAGAGCTTCAGGTGCCTACCTGCTTGCCCTCTTCCAACCCCATGCATGCATGCTGCCCCTTCCAGGGTCATCTCCAGGCCCCAGATTTTGTTTAAATCTGTCCAAATTCAATCTGATCATCCTTCTGGAAGTACCAGCTGCAGGAGAGGAGGAAGCCATTGCCACTCTCAGGCAGAGAGGGATGTGACTAGACTATTGCTTTGCAGTGTCTGTCTCCCTCTAACAGAAAGAACAATTCTTGGCCATGACTTTATCTTCTGTGCCTGAGATATGGTAAGTACTTCGTTTTCATTGAAATGCATTAAAAGAAAAAAAATGTTATATGAAGGGATTGTATTACTTTAATGTCTATCAAGATATTTTATTGACTAATCTCTAATGTTAGTAATGATGAGGAAAGAAGCTGTGGATTATTAAATTATATGTCATTTGCCTATCTTTAAAGATAAGTCTGATGTTGTAGTTGAGACTATGATATAATAAATACTACTACTGTGCTGTAATAAATACTATTATCTACATGTAAACTTCTGCAATCCTTTTGTCACTCTTCCCACCCTGTGCCTCAGTTTCTCCCCTAAAATCCTCCCATTTCTGCAGTTCTTGTCACCAGTTTTTGGAGCATGCTCCCTCTTCCGAGTTCCATGATGTGAGCTGTTACATTACAAAGATGTCTGAAATAGTGGTACATTGTTGTATGTCCATGATTCTAACTTGCCTTCTGAGTCACTGGCTTCATGTTTTTAAGTGTTTCCCTCTGGTCTTTGTGTCCTAATTTAAACAGGGCAAAAATGCCCTGGTGTTAAGATAGTTAAACCCTGACCTCCACTAAGGAGAAAAAGTATACTTTTTGTTAAAAAGTTGATACAAATAGTGACAGCAGTCTCTCCAGCATGGGGCTGATTTTGCGCTTTCTCTTTTCTACTTTCAAGATGGTCTCTCTCCTTTCCTTCAACGAAACTAAGAGTTGAAAACGTTTTTCTCTCTCTTGGTTCTCAGAGTTTCTATCTGGAGGTAAGGCTCCAAGAGAAAGAACAGCTAATGGATAGATAGTTCACTTCAGAACCACTATTACTTTGTTAGTGACCACGTCATCGACCAAGAACCAGTCCAAGCTTTGTTTTTGCTATTTGTAAATGGGATTGGAACTAGGACCTACCTATTAAGTTCCTGAGACTGAAGTCAGGTAATATGTTTAAAAGCTTTACAGAAGACACATGTGTGTGTATTCACCAAGACTATGAGTAGATTAGTCTGTTCCTAACCCTGTTTTCATTTTTCATCATTACATTAAAAATATTCAGAAAATATTAAATGGAAAGTTCAAAAAATGACACATGTTCTGCATTGCATGTCATTCTGAGTAGATAGGTGAAATTTCATGCCATCAAACTATGTCTCAAGGGAAGCACGACTCATTTCTTTGTCCAGGATACCCACACTGTATATGCTACCTACCTGCCAATCACTTAGTAGTCACCTTAGCAATCAAAGTGACCACTGCAAGATAGTAGTGTTTGCGTTTGAGAACTCATATTTTATTCAGTAGAGGACCCCCTTTAGGAATAAGAATACTGGTGAGCTGTGTAGGGCAAAGGGAATCCTTAGAGCTCTTCCTTTCAGTGAAAGAGTAAAACTTGATCGTGAGTATGCATTGCTAGGAAAATGCACGCATAGTACATATAGGATTAGGAACTGTCTGTAGTTTCTGGCTTCTTTTGAAGGTCTTGAAGCATATTCTCTGCAGACAAGTGAGGACTGGGGAAGCCATGCCTTGAGTCTAATAGCAACCATCTGCCTTATCAACACAAGATTTGGTTGAGTTGAAAGGTAAAAGAAACATCACAGACGACATGTTTTGCTGGAATGGCCATTCTCTGTCAGTATAATCTTTACAAATTTTGTTTGCTTCAAGCAAAATTTATCCTTTGAATTTGCTTTGGTGTGAGTAGTAGCAGAATTCACTCTAATGTCTTTGGGTAAGAGCGTAACCTACTCGGGACCACCTTAGCCTGCAGATCATTGCTGGAAACATCTGGAGCTAACATCTGTGCTGTACTCATCTTCCAAAGAAATAACAAAAGGCAGCCTTATTTCATACCCACAGTATGGATTTCAGCCTGGGTATCTCGAGAGTTGCCTGGGAAACCTAATGATGTTGGAGCCATAAGACAAAGGCCTTGTCCTCTGTCCCTGTGCTGGGAACTGGCAAGGAAGGGACTAAAGGGGCTCCAGTGTTTATGTTGTAGTTTCCATGTCAGCAGGAATTTCTTCCCTTCAGATTAAAGCAATGCTCTTTCAGTGTGTCTTACCATTTTCAAATTATAGTGGGAGCATATTTGAGATGGATCACTCTGATTTAGAGGTCTAAGGGTGACAGAGTGAGCCTGCCATTCTCAAGGGACATTCTGGCTTTTTAAATCCCAGCTCGCCCGAGCGTCTTCTGCACCTTTGGGCACTCCGTCACACTAATGAATACCACTAGTTCCATGTCATATGGCCCATGCCAGAGCTTCCTATATGATTTTAAATATATCCTTTGGAATCCTGGGGCAGGAAGAAATTATGCAAATATGAGTTCTTATTACTGTTTTCTTTTCATTACCTTTTTCTCCTCTGGTTTTTATTGCCTTCTGAAATACAGGTAAATATGGTGATCCCATGTGGAGACGGGGGTTTCCGGTTCTAATGTCTCTGTTCTCATGCTTTGCATTCAATCCATGTTAATTTAATTATCCATGATTTCTTAGGCAAAGAGGGGAATGTAGGCTCCATGCTGTCTGCAACGACTCCAGTCATTCCTTTACTGCCCGGGACGCCATGTGAGACCTGCAGATGCTCAGCAACCTCTTCCTGCACCAGCTCCAAGAGGAAATGTGAACCATATGCAGCTCCAACCTGTTTATCCTTAAGCAATGCAAAGCCATGCAGCGCCGCAGAAGGGCAGTGGGGGAGAAGCATGGGGCTTCTGCTTGTCACTGGCTTACCTGGTGACATAGCAGAGCAGGAAGCACAGGAATTTAGGGCAAGGAGAGGTGGAGCAGGCTCCTTTCTTCCAGCTTTTCTCACTGATGAAAGCCTTCCTCTGGAATTCTATGCATAGCCTTAGAACCGGTGGCCTGACTTCTGAAAGATTAGCTGTCAGTTTTCAGATCTGGAGTCCTGACATACTTTATTATGGTGGATTTTGAATGCCTAAGTACTCAGACAAAACCTATCAGTGACTGGTAAGACCCAAGGAGTTTGTTAGAAACAACTGAGGGGTTTAATTCATTTTAACTGAGATTTAATTGGAATGGCAATGTTTATTTGTAGAACATAGTTTGTATTTTATTTTTTGGTATAGATTTTTTCAAAAAGCTCTCTTGGTCTTGCTGAGATTTTTTTAAAGCACTTTTATCTGAAAAAATTTAGAATTATACGTGATAAATTTAAGTGACTCTGGTAAATAGTTGCTGCAAAATAAAAAAAAAAGAATTAGAAAGAAAACAAAATATTACAAACTGAAGATGTCGTTTTGATGGCTGTTTTACTTAAAAATAGGCTTCTAAATGACATGTTTACTATTTCTACATCCTTAATTTGTCCATATACTTCATATTTCTTCTTCCTTGAATTATGAGGGAATATAATCACATATAAGGATATTTTGGAAAAATATTTTGCAAATGCAGCACTGTTCATCCCATTTGTTGGTAGCCTCCTTCAGGCCCCGTTCCTTCGTTCACTGTCCTTGATGCAGCCATTGCTGGAGGTGCTGCGGGAGATGGGGGGGGGGAGACTGATGAGGGAGTCTTCCTAAGCATTAGAGGTAGCGAGTTAATGGTTCCGTACTGTAGGGAAAGACATTGTGCATTTTCTCCTTAAATCCAATTTGTATTGGTGACCTGTTTTCAGTCATCCCATCTGCAGCTAGCTTTATGGATCGTGGCGTGTGAGTGTCAGGCTGAGTCTAAATTGAGCAAACTGCCACCTCTGTCCAAAAACAACTATATTTGTCTTTAGTGGTCAAAAAGAAGCAGGTTCCACACACAGGTGGGGCATCAAAGCAGAAAGAGAAGATGCAATTTTGGGGTAAGAGGACCAGTAAGTCAACAGGAATTGACAGGATGGAATATGTAAGATAAACAGGACATGGAGTTGGGTTGCCTCACTCAGAACCCTGACACTTCAGCTCATCAGTTTACAAGCTCGGGCACATTCCACGGCCTTTCAAGAACAGGGCTTATACTAAGTGAAACTTGGGTGATTTTAGAATAAGCCAATATTTGAAGAAAAAGAAAACCATGCAGGCACACAATTTTAATGCTATTGTACTGTTCACACCAAGTCCCCACATTCCAGAAAATTTGGTCACAACTAAAGTCAATGTGGTAGAAATATATCAAAAAGATTATGTAATTTGATGAAGAGGGGTTGGTCCTAGGGATAGATTAGCATCTGAAAGCCAGTTTGTATAATGTACCACATTCATAGGAAATATTGAAAAACCACATGGTTAATTGTCTCAGATGTAAGAGAAAACTTCCATAAAATCCAATACTCCCTCATGATAAAAATAGTAAATTAGCCATTGAAGGGAACATCTTCAGTCTGGCAAAAGATATCTAGGAAATGCTGGTGAGTGCTGTGGGATATCTTTCTGTATGATGAGAATATGTGTTGCTCTGATTGGTTGATAAATAAATCTGCATTGGTCTATGGCAAGGCAGCTTAGAGGCAGGTGGGAAATCCAAGCAGATACATGGAGAGAAGAAAGGAGAGGAGGGAGAGACGCCTGCCACCGCCGAAGGAACAGCAAGATGCCAACAGACCAGTAATGCCAAGGCCATGTGGCAATTCATAGATTAGTAGCAATGGGTTAAGTTATAAAAGCTAGCTAGCAAGAAGCCTGCCATAGGCCATGCAATTTGATAATTAACATTATGCCTCTGAATGATTGTTTTATAAGTGGCTGAGGGACTGTAGGGCTGGGCGGGACCGAAGAAACTTCTGGCTACAGGTGAAGAAATGAAGGAGGATCTTAATACACAGAAAGACAGCTCATACTTATGAATTTTGAAGTATTTAATATCATTAGTGTGTCAAGACTCCCGGGAATTGATCTACATCTTTAAAAACAATTTAAAAAGAGACTCAGAAGGAAGCCTTAGGACCACTTATTTTACAAATTAAATTGATGTGTGTGTGTGTGTGTGTACGTGTGTGATGTGTGTGTGTGTTTGTGTATGTGTGTATGTGTGTGTGTTTGTGTGTGTATGTGTGTGTGTGTTTGTATACGTGTGTGTGTTTGTGTGTGTATGTGTGTGTGTACGTGTGTGTATGTGTGTGTGTGCTTGTGTGTGTGTTTGTGTGTGTGTACGTGTGTGTACGTGTGTGATGTGTGTGTGTTTGTGTACATGTGTATATGTGTGTGTGTGTTTGTGTGTGTATGTGTGTGTGTGTTTGTGTGTGTGTGTATGTGTGTGTGTACGTGTGTGTATGTGTGTGTGTGTATGTGTGTGTGTTTGTGTGTGTATGTGTGTGTGTATGTATGTGTGTGTGTGTGTGTTTGTGTGTGTGTGTGTACATGGCAAATTAAGGAGGCCAGAGAACAATTTTTGTGCCGCTGCTTCTCTCTTCCCCTCTCCTTCCATCTTCACGTGGGTTCTGGGGATGAACTCAAGTGGCTGGGATTGCTCAGCAGCACCTTTGCTTACCGGGCCCTCTCACTGGCCCTTGAAGACCATTGTATTAGGGCCCGAGAGAAAGACAAGAAAGTAGGCAAACTCGTACATCTTGGCAGCTACTGGAAGCAGGTTGATAGAGAGAGAGAAACCCAGCCAAGCCCTTTTGAGCTAGGGTTCAAGAAAGCGGGCGTGTCCAACAACGGAGGTCAATGAACAGCTGTATGGGGAGGGCTGGGGTCCTTACAGAAACAGCAAGAAAGCCCAGAGCCTGAGAGTAAGCGCACTTAGGTTTCTGCCTGCTCTCCAAAGAGAAGGAGAAGAGAAGGCAATGGAGTTTGGTAAGCAACTGCATTAAGGAAGGGGATTCTGGGAGGGAGAAGTACATCATCACTTTAAGGGAATAACTGTTCCTCCCAAACCTGCAGTAAGTCTTCAGGTGAGTCAGCTTTCCTGAGGGACAGTCATGGCTGAGAGGTTCCCAGGCCCAGCTGGATTAACTCATAAAGGGGGCCGTGGTAGTATTTAGTATTTTGGACAGCTTGGGACATTGTTCCACTCAGGGCCCGAGGTAGGACTCAGATTATGTTCTGCTGATTGGGGATGGGGGTGGTTTTCCCTTAATGGTCCCTCAGCAAAGTTCTAGGACTCCCATCCTTCCCTGTGGTACTTCAAACACTAAGGGGCAGGCAGCTGTGAAACTTCTTTGTGTAGTATTACTTGGGGAATGAGAAGTGGGGTTTGAAGCTGATTATGAGGGAGGGGCTCACTCTTAATGTCTTCCAAGTCAGCTAATATCTCTCTGGCTACCATAACACTCATACTTGTCTTCTTCATCTTCTTTTTCTCCTCCTCCTCTTCTTTGCAATTTTTTATTGACTCTTTGGGAGTTTCACATCTTGCACTATAATCTGACTCATTTCCCAGTCCTTCTGTATCTCTCCTGACCCCAAGTCTCGCTCACCCCTCTGGGCATTGACCTGCTCCTTCATCAACCACAGCCTTCTCTCACTCCCATCACAGCTGTTGCATGTCTGTTTCCACTGTGCATGTACCACTCTGCTCCTTCATCTTTCCTGCCTCTCCATCACGTGTTTGCTCACCTTAGTGTCACTGGAAGCTTCGGGGTGTCACCCTGGATACCTTTTTGCCCAAAGGGCTTTACTTGCAAATGTTCATTGCAATGAGTCATTGGTGTGGTTCAAGGCCCTGGCTTCTTCTACACCACCAATACTGGACGCTCACAGAGACTCCTCTTGGATGTCCTGCTGTTGTCCTGAGATATGGAGAGCCTGTGGCTATGGTTTGTCAAGTGCTCAGTAGCTCATAGGTGGGGTAGATGTTAGGGTGGGCCAGCTTAAATCCCTGAATCTGGGCCTGGGTGGTAGTTAAGTTGGTCAGTCTACCAGCTTTCCATGCAACCAGGGCCAGTTCTCCCACCTGTGGTGGCCGGTGAGGGGAAGGGCCAGATCTGCGTGTTCCTCAGATATCAACATGGCTTCAGGCAGCAGCCCAGACCACACGCTCATACATGGCTCTTTGTGGCAGCATGGGCTGGACATCGCCATGGCTTGAGGTGGTAGCTTCAGCCTCTCACACAAGGCTCTTCCTCATTGTAGTCATGTCTCCAGTCCTGCCTCTCTTCATAGCACACAAACTGCTCCTCTTCTCTTTCTCTCCCCTCTCTCCACCATAGACCTGCCCATTGTGGTGGTTCCTGACCACTCACACCTGGAGGTGGTGGGAGGGCCTGAACACTCATACTTCTTAATTCCAGAATTTACTCTAGAAGCTACCATAAGTAAGACATCTTGGTTGTGCATAATGAAGATACATACATGAACAGAATGGACTTAAGACTCCAGAGGGTCTGGGGATACAGTGCAGTGTTAAAGCTCTTATTTAGCATGCAAGAGGTCCTGGGTGTGATCCTCAGAACCACATAGACACAGACATGCTCCCATGCCTGTGTGTGTACACACACACACACACACACACCCCACCACCACCACCAAAATAAATAAAAAGGAGAATTGTGTTCAAATTTAAGCCTTGTTTATGAAGAATTTTCTAGATATTGATTCATAAAATCCCTACAAATGACCAAGGAACACATGAAAAGGTGTTCAGTGACGCTGTTGTTCATTAGAAGATGCAGAGGAAAGCCTCAATGAGATGCTGCTTCATACTCTTTAAGACAGTTAAAGCAGAAATAAGCATAAAACCAGTTAACAATGGTAAGACATAAAAAGATAATGAAAGTGCTGGTGAAGATGTGAAGAAAATTGCCCTGGTACAAGGCCTGGGTTCTACAACATTGCAGCCATTTGGGGAAAAAAACGTTTGGTATTTCCTCAAAAGTTTAAATGTTTCAATGGCCTTTCTGCTCCTTGGGCTACCCTTTGGAGAAACGAGAACTGTGTCAACAAGAATAAATCTATATCTGGAAGTACAAGACAGAGAAAAGTTGAAGTAACTCAACCGTCTTTGGCGTATGAACAGAAGAACAAAGTGAGTTGTAAACACAGAATCAAACAGTTCCCGGCAGCAAAAATGAACGAAGGACTGATTTTATACAAGTCAAGGAAGTCAGTCATAAAAGACAAAATATCGCATATTTCCTTTATTTATTTTCTCTCATTCTCCTCTCCCTCCTTCTCCCCTTTCCTCCTTTTTGTCTTCTTTTGATGTTTTGAGACAGAATACACAGGCCAGGCTAGCCTCAAACTCGCTGCGTACCTACCCCAGGCTGCCCTGAAACTCACCAACCTCCTGAGGGGTGCCCCCTTCTAGGTGTTTCCATAATATGAACACAATAGGCAAAGGCTCTGACTCCAGAGCAGATGAGGGGTTTCTGGGGGCTGAGGTGAAGAAAGAAGAGTGTGTTAATGGCTGTGGCACTTCCTTTGGAGGCGATAAAATGTCCCAAAGGTAGGCGATAGTGGATTCCACCTGGAACCTACTTTAAAAGGCCACACATTATACTCTTTGACTGGGTTAATTTTGTTTCACATGGATTATTTCTTAATAAATCTTTCATGATGCAAACAGAATTTTGGTAGTAAGTTTTTTCCTTTGTTCTTCTATTTTTTTTTTTCAGGAGTTTTCCTCAGAAATCTCCAGTGACTTCTCAATAAGAGTGTAATTCCTCCAGTGGATTCATTCCCAGGGGCCAACGCTGTGATTTAGCTTCTGAAATTTATCAAGGCAACTTGTCAGTGTTATGACTTATCCTGCTTAATCACATATCAAAGGACACTTACAATTTGTCGGGGAAAAAAAAGCAACAACAACAATCTGTGGTTAGCCAGGGGGAAAATATCTGGGCTATGTCTCTTTTGGTGGTAAGATCTTTATACGATACTTTAGGTCTTGAACTTGAGTTTATATGGACGTTGCTGGCCAAGAGCATTGCCCCTGATGCTAGTGTTGTGGAATATGATGGTGGCTACTGTGAATGGAATTTTTCAGGAAGAAAACTCCAAGCAGTTCCTTTTAATTTATGAGCGTTTGTGTGATAATGTGGGCTCCCAGAAGCCATAGGTTTTTAAATGAAAATCCCAGTGCCAAGAATAGGCTGCTTCCCCACAAGCTGTTGGTCAGGGAGACCACTGAGCCCCTCCCCACTAAAGAAAACAGTACAGGCAGTGGCTACAACAGTTGCCCATCAAAATTAGATGGTGAGAGCCTAGTGCTGAAGACACCACCTGCTTTGATGGCAAGGCATAGATCAATCAAGCTGGAACTGAGATGGAAGCTTCTGCCTGCTGGATATTGGATATAATGCTGGAGGTTTTAAGGCATGCTGCTAGGAGGAATTGCCATGAACAGTATTGTTCAGCCATGGCCCCTGTGTGCTGCACTACTGACCCGAAAGTCAAGATGTGCTTACCAGTGCAATAGTGGTAAGTTAGTAATAGAGACAACCAACTGCTTTCTGATTGGAGCTGATGCCTGTTGCACAGTGGGAATCCACATCTTGTGTTGGAAGCCTGGTTAAAAGCTCAGGCAATGGAGGTCACAAGCCCTGGTAGGGAGCTACTACTGCTGTTCTGTTAAATGGACATGTTGTGCCCATTAAATCACCTTCTGAATAATTGTGCTTATGCCCATATATCAGTGCTGCCATCTGCTTTCCTCAGAGAAGCTGCCTTTTTACAGTGGGTAGAGGTGACTGCAAACTCATAACTGATCAATGTGCTGAGGGCAAGAGACTCTTGAACTCTTAGCCATAAGTGGGGCATTTATATCACCACCTCCAAGGCTCAGGGCACACCATGGAATAGAGAGCAGCAATGATTCATGAGCAGGAGGATGGGGTGCAGTGAAATGCAAGGCTGCCTTTGGAGTATGCCAACAACATTGCTTTCTTGATCTCACAGTGCTCTACAAGTCCTCCACAAAACTGGGCCTGCCACTATCCTGCCATGGCTGGGAGAAGGACCCTGAAGCCCTACCACTTCCTAAGGATGTATAGGCAGATAATGGTGCCTGGAGTGAGGGCCTTTGAGATTCAACCTTGACCTGAGTATCTATAGACAGTTAATGTCACTGGGAGAACTATGACCACTTATCTCACCCAGGATCCTGCAAGAAATCCTAGTGAAACACAATGAGTCACCAGAAAAAAAAATACATAAAAATGAAAATAATAAGAAGGATAGCTAGGAAGAGGAAAGAGATGAGCAGGGTAACAGGGGATGAATATAATCAAAATACATTACATACATCTACATGGTGCTGATAATAATTTGAAATGTTGGGAGCTGGCTCAAGAGGTTTCAGAGAAGAATTTTAGTATGTTGCATAGAAATTGTTCTCATGATATTTTGGTAAAGAGAGTGGCTGCCTCGTGCCCTTGTCCAAAGAGTCTGCCTGAGGCTAAAGTGAGGAGTTTTGGATTAATTCTATTGGTAGAAGGAATCTCAAAACAGCCTTGTATAGACTCTGTTGTGTGGTTATTAATGAAGATTTATAATGAAAAGGAGCAAGCTGAGCAGGGTAAATTACAAAATATAAATTTTGAGAAGAAAAAGAACACCAGGAAGTGGAATGGAGCTCAATCCTGTGTGCAAGGAGATAAATGGATTAAGAAATGGAATAAAGGGAGTGGTGACTCAGGGGAAGATCCTACCCAGCTAAGTTTCCAACTTGTAAAAAGGAACTAAAGAAAAGCTTAGAGTTGGGTATGGTGGGGCACACCTTTAATCCCAGCACTGGGAAAGCTGAGGCAGGCAGATCTTTGAGTTTGAATTCAGCATGGTCTACTGAACAATTTTCAGGACAGCCAAGCTGTAGAAGATAGAGGGCTGGTGAAGATGTAACTGAATGAGGAGGGGAATATTCCAGCCCCAACAAGCCACAGAACTTTGAAGTTTCAGCCATGTGGTTCAGACTTTAGAGTTAAAGATAGAAGAAAGGAGTTAGTTATGGAATAAAGCTGCTGAGGCCAGGCATATGTCAGGGGTGTCCCTAAATGGAGGCCTAATAGAGAGGCCATTGTGTGAAGCTGTGAAGATGAAGCCTGGATTGGCTTGGAGAACCCAAGATGCTGGAGATGCCAGAGACATGGGATATCTGTAGAGAAGAGCTGCTATCAGGGAGTAGAAACAGCCCAAGAGAAAGAAGTGTGTTGTAGTCAACAAAGCTGAAAGGAGTTGGAGAAACATTTTGACATCAGACATGAAGATGAAGAGTTTGGAGCTTGCTCAGTTGGTCTTTGGGCATGTTTTGGTCTAGTATTTTCTCTTTATGCTCCCTTCCCTGTCATTTGGAATGGTAATATGCATCTCATGCCATTATATGTTGGAAGTACATGATCTGCTTTTTGGTTTTAATTTTACTGGAGATTGCAGTTAAGTGATTACTTGAGTCTCAGAAGAGACTTTGGATTTTGAAAGAAGTTTGGGACTGTTATAGACTATGGAGTCTTTTAAAGTTGAACTGAGCACATTTTTGCATTATGATATGGCTATAAGCCTTTGGGGGCCAGGGAGTGGAATATGTTAGTTTGAAAGAAAATGGCTCCCAAGGGGAGCAGTACTATTAGGAGGTGTGGCCTTGTTGGAGTAGGTGTGGTTTTGTTGGAAGAAGTGCATCACTGTGGGGGTGGGCTTTGAGGTCTTCTTTCTCAAGTTTCACTCATTGTGACAGTTGACTTCCTGTTGCCTGCAAGATGTAGCACTCTCAGCTCCTCCAGCACCACATCTGCCAACACACTGCCATGCTCCCTGCCATGATGATAATGGACTGAACCTCTGAAACTGTAAGCAAGCCACCTCAATGAAATGTTTTCTGTACAAGAGTTACCATTGTCATGGTGTCTCTTCACAACAATAAAAACCCAAACTAAGACACTGGACTTTAGCTCTAATTCATTAACTGACCAATCAATATTCTATATAACCATCATTAAATAATTGCATGCTATTTTTATTATGTTCACTACCAGCAAATAATGTTTATGGATAACTGCCCCATCAGGCATTATTTCATGGGAAATCAAATCGAAGTGACATATTCTGAGATTTGTTATTTGTCAGTGAGGAAGTTAGTAGAAATAATTTTGGAAATTAAAACACAAAAATTATGGATACAGTTGAGAGATTATATGAATGCATTATTTCTTTTTTTCCCCTTCTGATCCATATCTGGTCAAAGACAGAAAGAAAAGAGATAGATGCAGATGAGAGATTTTAAAAATATTTTGAAAAAGGCATTTGAGCTCATGAGCCTGGGGAACATTAAAATCTAAAGGTCTTGTAATGCTAAATAGTAGCTGAGTGAGTTGGTTTCTACCACTGAACCTTTAATAAGCTCAAGACTTGGCATTATCAGGAGAGTTGGGGAAGGATAGCATTATAGTATGAAAAATTCTCCTTACTCATTAAAGTTAGCTTCTTCTGCTACTTCAAGTGGAAGGTTGTAAGGTTTTTTTCAAATAACCTGGAAGGACATGTCCTGAGGGATGGCTCAGCAACTGCCCCCAAGATGAGTCACCTGAGTTCAATCCCTAGGGCCCACATAGTAGAAAGAGAAACTGACCCCTTGAATGCTGTCCTTTGACGTCCACATATACCACTAGGGTGCTGGAGTATTACCATCTCATGCATAAATAACAAACAAACAAACAAACAAACAACAAATGAATACATAAATGTAAGCAAATCAAACTGGATTCAAAGGCAATGCTTATTAATCAATAGTACTAGCTAATAACACTTTACTAATTGATTCTTAAGAATATCCATATTCCTATGGATATTAACATAGAAACCACCTTGATGATGATGTAAAGATGGAGAAATTAAAAAAAAATAAACCTTAAACAGGGTTAATGCTGGAAAGAGAAGATTGTACTTAAAAGTCAACCAATCAATTGATCAACTCACCATCCAACTGACCACACTACAACCTCTATTTTAAAAAACAAAACAAACAAACCCAAGCCCAAACTCAATCAACCAACAAACAATTTTATTAGACATAGAAAGAAGATCATGAAGCAACCATAAGACAAACAAAAAATGTTAAAGATAAAGTCACACACAAAATTTTCAAAAGAATGATAAGATAGCAAGAATGGGGAATTCAGAAAAGATGCAGAGGTGAGATATATAGAATCATTCAAAAGAAAGAAAAGCTTTGAAGAAAGCCAAATGGAGGACTTTATTAAGTCAAATATTATGTCAAATCTTCATCATGAAAAACATGAGATTGTAGGTTTCAGATGCTCAGTACTGTGGGTGCAAACAAAATGAATGCATCCAAGAGTCTTGGGAAGGTCAGGGCCCTAAGGACAGAAAGCCTTCAAATTCTTTACATAAACATAATTTTAATGCTCTGCCCAAGCCATCAATAAAGAGCTTGAACATGGAACAAACCATTTCTGTCTGTGTCTCCCGTATTTGTTTGTTAATAAGATATATGTGTGTGTGTGTGTGTGTGTGTGTGTGTGTGTGTGTGTGTGTGTGTGTGTGCATGCTTTGGGAAAATAAAGGGTTAAATAGCGTTCAATGGAAGCACAGAGCTAGGGCAAAAGCATGAATTTCACATGTGTGTGGGAAGGAAGTCCTGGATACTGTCTATACAATAGGTCTCAGAATTCAGTCCTAGAACAAGAAGAAAAATTTGAGAGCTATAAACAAAAAGTTCAGAAAAATTGTGGGCATGGGAAGAGAGAATTGCTATGAATATTAGTTAGCTATGTCTGAGCATTTAGAAGAAAAAACATGGCTAGGCTAAATGCATGATGGCCCCAAAGAGTCTTAGAAAATGTCATGACTTTCTGATTCTAAACAACAACAATCAACTACTCACATAAAATGAGTAAGCAATAGGAAAATTCCAGGAAAAGGTGATTGTGCAGGACAGTAAATGTGACCTACTGATTGTTTGATACTCAAGTAATAGCAGTATAATATTTATTTATTTTTATTTGACTAACCTTTGCTTAATTACATGAAAATGAGAAGGGGGTATCAGAAAGTTAAGAGTTGTAGGTAAAAGCATAATGGTCTGAGCAAATCATTTGTTATATAGATGTGAATTCCAAGAGATGCAATCCAAGGAGATGATTGCCCTTAACCATGAGAACCAGAGAATGCTAGGGCAGGGTTCCACTACATTTCAATTAAAACTGATTTCTTAGTAATTATCATCATGTCAATGGATTTTTGGGTAAAGTAAACATAAAGGCATTTATAACTTTTTAAAAGATCCTACAGACAATTTTGATTTGGAGGTTGGAAATGACTCTGAGCTGTGTTTTGCTGTGTATGCAGGAGGAACTGGGTTGGGATTCCGGTACCCAGGTTAAAATCAAATACAGCAAAGTGGCCCTGCGGTCTCAGTACTGGGGAAGCAGAAGAAGGAGATCACTAGGGCTTGCTGGCAAACAAACTAGAAAACTCCAGGCTCAGTGTGAAACATATCTTCAAAAAGGAAAGTGAGAAGCAATTGAGAAAGACACCCAGTGATGACCTTTGACCCTTATACACACTTGCATTCATGTGTACATGCCCCCTCCCATGGAAATGCACACGTATACACACACACACACACACACACACACACGCACGCACGCACGCACGCACGCACGCACGCACGCACGCACGCACAAGATAATTTTTACTTGCAAGGCAACATAGAATTGTGGTGGAAAGGGAACAATACTATCCTATACTGTTTGTGTTTCAAGTTGCCCAGTTCTCTTACATAGTATGTGAAGAACAACCTCAGACTGAAGAAAAAAAAAATCAGAAATAAAAGATCTGTATAAAGCAGAGGCTCATAACAACATAGGTCCTTTGAAGTCCCCAATCTATTCTTCGTATGCTGTAGAAAGCAACAAGAAAACCAAATATAACGAAACAAAACAACACATTCTGTAAATTTAGTAATTACAGGGATGACATAGCATCCATAGACATAAATTTGAAATAGTTTAGTGTGTTATAACCTGCAGTCTTACTAACAAGTCAATTAGGTATCAAGCAAAAGCACTTCAGCTCCAGGAATCTAAGTGAAGAATTACATAAGAGATCACTGTATTTGGGCCTATAATCCTTCAAGTTCCAGAATGAGGATTTCTTAGGAAAAATGAATGTCCAGGAGCCAGAAAACAAATCAAAACAAAAATACCCAAAAGGAGAATTATTCAGCAGCTCCTCAGGCAGGGTGGCCACTCATTTGCCTGGGTAGCTGCTTGACACAGCAACATGGTCCCGCACTTAATGCCTCCTGATCACTGTCTGCACCCACGGTTCTGTTTGCCCAGAGAGTCCTAAGATTTCTGAATTAAAAAAAAAAATAGAGTAAGGTGACTGGTCTTTAATTCAGAACACTTGAATTCTACGGACAAGAACAGAGGATATAAATGTTATCAAGTGAGTAAACTGTGTTTGAAATTTCGATTAGTCGGTCAGTTTTGCTACAGAGAAGTTATGACAATCGAGGTTTATCAGCCTCCTCCTTCAAATATTGATGGCTACTTCCTCTGTTAAGAGGGGTATAAAGTTGAAGAAGACATATCACTTATATCCAAGTTATTTAGTGGAGAAAAATAAGCCCAATTAATCACTGCTAGACAGAACAAAATAAGACTCACTACAGTATTATTTAAAATTCTCAAATGTAGTCTCTCATGCAGCCACCCTGCAGACCCTTCTGAGTACTGATTTACGCACTCAACTTGAAATCAGTTCTTGGATGACAAGAATGCATATGAAAACTCAGCTGGCTGTGGGGAGGAAAGCATCTTTGCCGGTATTTCTCTGTTCTAGTTCAGGCACATGCTGTCTCTGTGCCTTACTTAGTGATGTCACATAATCTCCCCGCAGTCCGTGAGATTATTCTCTTTCTCTGATTGCACTGAAAAGTGAAGCACACAGGGTTAAAACTTTGGCTAGAGGGTACACAGCTAGTATGTGGCGGAGTCAGGATTTAATCCTAAGATGTTTGATCAATTTCATACTTTCCAAGGCCAGTCTATGCAGAAGTTAGAGTCTATTACAGAAAAACGAAGGTACAGGGCATTGTAGTTTCTCTTTTCTTTTTTTTTTTCATAAACTTTTTAAAAATATTTATTTATTATATATATAGCATATATGACTGCAGGCCAGAAGAAGAGGGCACCAGATCTCATTACAGATGGTTGTGAGCCACCATGTGGTTGCTGGGAATTGAACTCAGGACCTACTGGAAAAGCAGTCAGGGTTCTTAACTTCTGAGCCACCTCTCCAGCCCAAAGCTAAAGCCAAATTGGCTTATTTGGCGTGTCCTTTGTTTTCAGTTCCTCTTCTTAACCTGTAAGAACCCATTGTTGGGAATAAAAGATAGTGACTTCTAATACCCATACATACATATGGATTTCATTAGTACTTTTCCTCTGTAGAGATATGTGGTTTATAAATCTTTATTTTTATACAATGGTGGTTGATTAGATATATAGACCCTTCCTTGTATGTCCACACCCATATCTTTTAGATGTGTAATAATTACTATATACATTTGTTGTTAAATGTTATACACAATCAATACTCATATGTAGTTGTGTTTTTACATATTTAAATATGCACATCATATATAAATATTTTAACTATTAAAGAATAGTTTACATCATGTGGAATCTACAAATGAGATCTGACATAACAAAACAACCACTCAGTCATTCTCGAGTCTATTCAATTGCACATTCTTCAGAGAAAAAGTGGTTTTGGCAGGTTCTCTATGAACATAGAGAGAAGAATATGGAACAGTGTATGAAGCACCCTCATAAAAGCTACCATGAATGGCTTCAATTAAAAACAAAATTTGACAAGTAATTAATCTATTTCTTCATTAACATCAGCTTTTTTGTTTTTTGAGAATGACATTACAAACTGACTAAGATATTTCATTTCAGATTTGGCATCTGTCCAATGGTAACCATTATGCAAATGGTATAAAAACCAATTTTTGTACTTTAAGATCCACACCAGAACACTGAATGGAGTACAACACTTGCCTTTATAATTGAAAACGTCCCTATTAATAACCCTTTAATAACCCTTTAATCTTTTTCTTGTTATGGTTAAAAATCTTTGTACAGTTTCTTTCTACCAAGGCATATATCATGATGACTTCATAGATTTTTGGCAGATATATTGATATATTTCATGGACAATAGATAAATATTAAATTGATCATGCTGTTATATACATACCTATCAATATTCTATCCATCTATCTATAATCTATCAAACTATTTATTTGTAATTTTTCAGTGTTCAATGGCTTAGATACAACTTCAAATTTAATAGTTTGATAACATGACTCAACAAAAATAATCCACATAGATAATTAAGGACACTTACTATATCACAAGGCAAAGAGAATGAAAACTTTCAGGTTTGAGTTAGTAAGTTACTAGGAGTTGGGTAAGAAATGTCTTCTGTACTGTGTACTTTTCTCCTGGTTGGCATTGTACTAGATCAGTGGGCCAGCCCATGTTAACAGTGGAGTATTCCTAGAGGAGAAGCCTCAGGAGGAAGCTTGTCAAGGGCTGGAGAATGTGTGAGTTAGATTCTGTCTGCCAGTGCTCAAATACAGGTCCTTCACTTAAACATGCTGTCTTGGGCAATTGCTTTATTTCTTTGTGTTCTAGCTTTCTTATTTATAAAAGAGGGATTGGGTCCTCTGGAGCTGGGGTTTTAGGTGGTTGTAAGCCATCTGATATGTGTGCTGCGAACCAAACTTGGTTTCTTTTGGGAGAGCAGCAGGCACTATGAAATGCTGAACCACCTCTCTAGCACCCACAAACATAATTTCTAACCCAGAAGTCTCTGCTTAAACCATCAGTAAAGAGCTTGAATGGAAGAACCACTTCTTGATGCATCTCTAGTGTACTTATTGAGTTTGGGGATAACAGTGCTTGTTGTGAACAACAGGAGGAGGAAGTGAGTTCCAAACCCCAACAACCATGCAAAAACTGAGGTGTCATCAAGTGTGCCTGTAACCCCAGTGCCTGGGAGATCAGAACCTGGTGGACTGTGGGAGCTTTCTGGCTGTCAGTGTTGCTCCAGGTCCAGTGAGAGACCTTGTCTCAAGGGAATAAGGCAGAGAAGGCTAGACCACAACAACCACGGTCATCCTCTAGCATCTCTGCATGTGTATGTGCGCAGGCACCATTACACACTTGTACATATACACTATACCTATGGACAAATAATGAGAAACACATTTATAGTTCTAAAGGCCATGACTGGTATGTGATAAATACTCAATGAATCTGTCCCCAGTTTTGATATACCATCTAAGTTCAATGGCATTATTGGGACAGTGTAGACAATGGTTTGGACCCAAATCATTCTTTTGAGCTAGTTCTTTAAGTATCTGGAGGTTTGGGGTATCAAGCATTTCATTTATTTAGCTGACATGAGTAATAATGTACCTTATTATTGAGCTAATGATGAGGTTGAAGTTAATGTATAAAGATTAAAAGAAATTTGGCAGAAATATAAGCTGGGGCCACACTAAAGAAAGGGTTTCAGTGGAGCCATCAGGTGGTGGAGCTCTGTTCAGCCCTCATGTGTGTCTAGCCGTGGACAGATCTCTCTGGACAAAGTTGTACGCTATTTGGTACTTAGCGATTAACTTCCTTGCATGTGCACAAATATTTATGTATATGGTGGATATTTCATATGCAAGTGGAAATGAGATGGGGAAGGAGGGAAGAAAAGAGAGGGAGAGACAGAGACACAGAGAGAGACAGAGACACAGAGAGAGAGACAGAGAGAGAGAGAGAGAGAGAGAGAGAGAGAGAGAGAGAGAGAGACAGAGAGAGAGAGAGAGACAGAGATGATAAATATACTATTCAAGGTATAACAGACTAAAATTGTACAAGTATCTGGCTAGGATTTTTAATATTTTAAAAATTAGTTTAGAGGCAACACTGGACAAAGTGATTATGGTATTTTTGTTTGTTTTGAGACAGGTTCTCTCCAAGTAGCCATGGCTGGCCTTGGACCACCAGCAAAGCCATCTGCGTCGGCCTGCAGAGCACTGAGATTCCAGGCGCCATCATGCCTGGCTCATTGTTTTCTACTTCAAGTTCTCCAGTTCTGTTCTGTTTTTGTCTGTCGGCTGGAGCGGATTCTACATAACTTTGCAAATGGGTATTGCTCCCATGCTTTTTAAAAAGCTCCAGGAAAGCCAGGCAGTCCCTTCTGCATTGAAGCTAAGGCTTTCTTGAGAACAAACTCTGCTAGCCTACCTTCTGGATGTTGCAGCTCCTCAAGTCCTTTCTTTCATAAATGTGAAGGGTGATATTATGTGTAGTACAGTTATGCTCTTCTATTAAAGAGTGGGATGTTAGTTCTAAAATATTCCTTCAACTTAAAAATATTTCTCTTTTTAAACTTATAATGAGATCCTGACATAGAGACAACCTCAAACCGTTCACTTGTTACTGTTAGGGAATTCCCCTGAAACCCCGGGCAGTGTGAAAATGGGAAGAAAGTAATTTTTGTTTTCAAGCAGGTGGATGGTTGTTTCAGTCAGCTTTGTTCTAAGATTGAGGAGGAAATGCCTCTTCCCTCCACCCTTTTGCCCCAGATGATTCTGAGGGAGTCATTTCAGGTCAGATCTCTTGGGACAGGCAGCTACTCAGGCTTCATAGTTCTTACAAGGTGAATATTAGCAGCCTAGGAGGTTGGGGAAGGGTGTTTATTTTTATTCTGCAGAAGACAGGGTGAAGTCAGCCATGCTTTGTAGATATATGTGTGGTTATGTACATAGAATCACATAATCTCTGTGTGCATGAGTATTGTACACACACACACACACACACACATGCCCATATATATATATATATATATATATATATAGAGAGAGAGAGAGAGAGAGAGAGACTGCATAGTGAATTTCCATGACCTCCGTTAATCAGGAGATAAGCTGTGTCCCTTTGGACTTGCTGTGTGAATTCTGAATTTCTGGTTAAAAAGATCTCTGCATGAACATGTCTGTAGGAAATCCCTGCTATTGGCGTTGTCAGAGGTCATTAAATGTACAGGGAAAGAGGCAAGACATGGATGCTCTTCCCTGTCTCAAACGAGCAAGGGTTAGCTCAGAACGCTGGCAGATGAACAAGTTATATACAGTCTCAGGGACTCCGGTCCCCTCCTGGGGACTGCGGAATTCTATGCCACCGTGAAGCGGCTCAGAAATGAGCCGACAAAGAAGTCCATCGACTTTAACGTGAATATGCTTGAATCACACAGAAGACAAGAATAAATCACCTTACAAATGTGTCTGGTGTAATTTTCCTGTCTCCTTCCAGTTCCCCCACCCCCAGCCCTTTTGTTCTTTGTGGTGTTTTTGTGAGCAGCAGCAACCAGAAGTCCTTTTTGGGGGGATTTTTCTCTGGGTGACTAGGGTGTGGGCTAGGTATTGCTGCAGTGTGAATCTTTTAAAAACCGCCTAAGACATATTTAAGAGCCTGGTCTAGGAGGAACAGCTCTCCCAGGCATAATTTTTGGTGCTGGTTGCAGCAGGGAGCGTATGCTGGGAGGAAAGTATTATTTTTCTAAATGGAAGGTGTCAGATGGTCACGCAATGTGACTGCATGTTCGAGATCACTGCCTCCCATCTGCAATTTGTGACGTGTGAAAGATTCTGCCCAAATGTGCTCACCAACCGGAAATCCTCAGCACTTTTTTCCCTTATCAGGAGAGACCAAGATAACCAATGGTTTACAGATCAGGGATCCTATCAAATTAATATCACTGTAGGATAAAATCTGTTTTAAATACAACTCCTAAACTCCAGCGAAGTTAACTAGTACAAACAAGTTCATCCATCTGACTAAGAACCGCAGCTCAGAAAAACAAAATGGAATCTGCTTATTGCTGAAGCTCCCCTCAAACCAGCTCCTGCTCAGAGCTTTTACAAGCAGGCTGGAGCCAGAGGAGGATAGATTTTCTTCCTGCTAATTAATGTCAACCAAATGACAGCCATCCGCCCAGACTGAAGGAAAGTGGTTTCAAATCCGTGCTGGTTTTTGTTTGTCTTATCCATCTTTGAGTTATTTACGTATTAACCCGGCAAAGCTCTGAAAAGGGCAGGCAGTTCGGTTCGTGCCTCAGTAAGAGCTTCAGCATTTGGCATGTGAGCCCTTTGCATTCTGCATTTGCTCTTGACTAGCCACACTTCCAAGCTGCTTAGATAAAAGGGTCGGGAAGGGACTTGAAATGCTTCGGATCTTGAACAGCTCACACAGAACCATATCTTGATGAGGTGAGTGCAAATGAATCAGAAACATGCTGGGCTAAAGTTGCCTTGCTCTCCAAGTGGCTGCTTCTCATGGACAAAAGTACTTGATCCCCCAAGCACACCTGGAGACCCATCACCAATGGCCCCTGTATAGAGGTTTGGCCCAACAGATGCTCTGTCTAATTCTAACCCGAGGGAGCACAAAGCATCATGGGTCTTCCTCAAATCTTTTATTTCTCATCTGTATAAAATGGGGAAGGAAGGCTAGATGGAAGGAAGCCCTCAGGTGAATGTAAAAGCTGTATTCTTCCCCCAATCGTTTTATAGTGTGTATTTTGCATCACAAAGCTCTTCAGGATCAGTGAGGAAACACAGAGGGATTACAGAGTCAAGAGATGGATCATCTTCACCATTTTGTGAAGCAGCATGGGCTGCTGACTACAGAGAGCTGAAAGAAGGCATTGCAGGAGGCTGGAATCTTTCACACCGAGGATCCCTAAGCTGGTATCCTGAAGGCCCATGCCCCAAGCTCCACTGGAGAGGCAAAGAATGCCACGATTCAGTCATTACTCACACCAGATATACCCATGGACCTAGGTCTTCTCAGGGTTGACCTAGGGAGGGCTGAGCCAAAATAGTCGTGGTGAGATAAATAGACATGATAGATAGAACTACATCTGATGTGTTAAACAGAGATGTTTTCATCCAAGAGAAGGTCGGTCCCTAGTGCCATATCAGCAAACAACAACATTAACAGTCGAACATGAGCCTTTGACTCAGGAATAGTCCTTACAATGATTCTTTGGATATTCTACAATAAAAAGGTAAATCAGTGTCAGGTCTTAAACCAGAAGGAGGGGTCCTGATTCTATAGGTTTGCAACCACCTCAGTGGTGCTTCTAAGCTCTACTAAGGGCTGAGGAGTGTGTCTAACCTAGCAGGTGATATTTACTCAAGGTGGAAAATTTAGTCTAGGTGCAGAAGTCTTTCTAACTACTTCTCTACCCTACCACTACCCAGCAATCCTTGCTAGTCTGGTGTAGAGATAAGACAAAAGGTGAGTAGAAATCTAGCGTGTTCTTTGCTCCTTCATACTGTAATGTATTTGGATGGATGCTGTGGACTGCAAGCTGTGGCTTGAATCTGATTTCAGTTTCCAGTCTGCTGAAACCTTAGGAGTGTCTTTTGGTGCATAGGAGCGCAGAGGGATGCCTGTGCTCTCTCACTTCTCACCTCATGGGTCGTGTGCTCCCAGGAGACTCCCTAGGACACCCGGCCCTCTAACTCTCTCATCCCTGAACAATCTGAAACTTGACAGAGGATGTAGTGATATTTGAAAAGCATTCCTCTTCCAATATACAAAGCCAGCCTCAGCCTCACCTATGCCAGCGCTGCGACATCCTGCAGGATGAGGAGAAAGATTCAGCCGGGATTCCAAAGGGCCTCGCTTCACAGCTCATGGGGGCTTCACCCAAGTGCTCTTCCATTCTTCTTCATGTTTTGATCTGGAAGGCTGGAAGAAGTAAGAAACTCTCAATGGAGGTGATAAATATGCAAGAGAATGTTGGTCCCTAGTGACATATGAGCAAGAAGCAACAACAATAAAACTAGTGGGAAACATAGTCCTCAGTAGCAGCCTCTTGCATTGATTCTTTCAATTAATATCAGGATTAAAAATTAAACACTTTTTTTTTGAGTTTTCTTGGTTTGGCTCCCCTCTTTCTCATTCTTTAGAGATGTTGATTCATGTCTCAAGAGGAGTGTGTGTGTGTGTGTGTGGGGGGGGGGGGACCATGCAGTTGGAACCATGCAGAATCAGTGCTGTCTTAAACATTATGGAAAGACTGAGTAGTTTATGCACAAGAAATAAAATGATAACATAGAGGAGAAAGAAGGAAAGACGTTAAGAAGGGTAACAGAAAAGAGTGTGCTAGTCATATTTTTTGCCTGGTGTTTTCAAGGCCTTGACACAGCTTGAATGTCACCAATCCCTTTTTACTAACATTTATCTCTTCTCATTCCATATCTCCTTCCTGAGATTTCATCTCTTTCAGTTGCTTGAATTTTTTTAACCTCATGAATTCCAAAAAGAGGCTGCTTAGCTTTTAATTCTTTTCCTGAGTGCAGAGATGTGTAATCATTCACCTGCCAGACGGGCATCCTTGACTTGGACTTCTCACGGGCATCTCAAAATTAATGTCGAAAACACCCCTTGTGATTCTCCCTCCCCAATATCTACTGCTCTTGTTGCCTCTGTGAATTCACCAAGTGTAATCTTAGCACTTGGGAAGCTGAGAGGTGAGTATTGAGATTCCGAGGCTATTCCTGGACTACAAGACTGTCAAAACAAACATCAAAGGAACAAATAAATAAGCCTCATTGGACCTCTATTTCCACATGCCAACAACCAGCAATCATAATCCTGTTCCTTGAATATTTCCACGTGTTTTTAGTTGGATATTTCTAAGCCTGTTAGCTTGAATGTCACACGTCCCAATCCTTAGAAACTATGGATATTTTATGTCACATGGCAATGGAGATTGTATATACAATTAAATTAAGCATCTGAAAGGGAGATGATGTTCTGTATTATACAAATGACCCAATGTAATCAGAATGGTCCTTATAAGAATTGGGAGGCTCAGTAGGAGAATGGGAGATGGAAAGACAGAAACACAGGTAGGTAGGAATGACATGGGGCCAGGAACCAAGGAATAGAGGGAGTAGAAAGAGTGGAAACCACCACCAACAAAAGATTCTCTACCATATGCTATTGAGTTGATAACACCAACCCTCTCCACTGCCAAGAGAAAGAACATTGTAGTTAGAAGTGATGTGTTTTAGAACAATGTCTATACCACCGCAGAGTGTAACTAAGGGTTAATCATTTCATTGCTCTAGGATTTAGCTTTTTTGCCAATAAAGTCAGAATGACAGGAATTTCCAAGCTCTAATATTTGATGGTGAAGCTATTAATAATGAAAACATAATATATGTGATTATTTCCCGACATCAAAAAGGATCAGAAGGCATGCTTACAAGATCATTCACTACTGCCATACTCTGACAATCTCAGTGAGCACAAGATAAGAACATCCAGTCAACACTGGGCCATGGCATTTTCATAAGCGTCTGGAGCTATAATCTGAACAAATCCCTACAAAGAGGAAAAGAAGATCTACTGAGAAAAAAGGAAAGACAATTTAAAAGAAATGTTTTCTGTATTATTAGAACACCCTGGACTCAATTTGCTGGAAAGAACGAGCCTTTAAATCTAAACAGTGGATTCCTATGAGAACAAATTGCACAGCATTCAACCCAACATCTGTATTTCAAGGGCTTAAGTTTACTAGTTTACCCTTCAAGGTCATTTTAAATATATTTAACAGACGTAAATGGTTCATTTAATAATGATCTTTGTCTTAGTGTTTCTACTGCTATAATGAAACATTATGACCAAAAAGCAAGTTGGGAGGTGTGGTAGTTTGAATGCAATTGGCCTCCACATGGCACTATTAGGAGGTCTGACCTGGTTGAAGTAGGTATACCCTTGTTGGAGGAAGTGTGTCAATGTGGGGGTGGGCTTTGAGGTCTCTTTTGCTTCCCTCAGTGTGACTTTCAGACCATTTCCTGTTGCCTGAAAGATGTAGGACTCTCAGCTACTTGACCAGCATCATGCCTGCCTGCATGCCACCATGCTTACCGCCATGCTTGCTGCCATGGCGATAATGGACTGAACCTCTGAAACTGTAAGCGAGCCACCCCAATCAAATGTTTTCCTTGTAAGAGTTGCCGTGGTCATGGTGTCTCTTCACAGCAATAGAAACCTTAGCTAACACTTCCACAGCACTGTTCATCATCGAAGGAAATCGGGACAGGAGCTCAAGAAGGGTTGGAACCTGGAGGCAGGAGCTGATGCAGAGGCCATGGAGGGGTGCTGCTTACTGGCTTGCTCCTTATAGCCTGCTGAGCCTGCTTTCTTATAGAACCCAGGACATCAAACCAGGGATGGCACCACTCACAATAGGCTGACCCCCCACCCCCCTCGCCCCCGCATCAATCACTAATGAAGAAAATGAAACACAGACTTGCCTAGAGCCACATCTTATGGAGGTGTTTTCTCAACTGAGGCTCCCTCTTCTCTGATGACTATAGTTGTGTCAAGTTGACCTAAACCTAGCCAGGGCAATCTTGAATGTAAATCTGCCATGATATTCTTGCTTCTGATCTCTTGCCATTGTCTCTGATCCTAAACAAAAGAGACCCCTACATTTATAAGTAAAGGTAGAGAGTGACAGACTCCTTACCCAGGACAGACTCCTTCAACACTCAGGGCAGGTGGTGAGATGTCATGACAAATTGAATTTAGCACCCATGAGGACTAGGTTTGGTGGCCCTGAAGCTCAAGGTGAACTCTCAAGATCCTAAGAGTGCTGGAAAACCACTCAGTGAGAAGAGAAAATGTCAACACACAATGGAAGGAGCATTTCAAGGTCTTTGGTGGGAATTATTTTATCAGTGGGAGCGTTTTCAACTCTATCCGACAATTCACAATCAGTGGCAATGTTACAATCCCTCCAAGTCTTTATGAGGTGAGGAAAGCCATCAAGCAGATGAAAAACAACGAGGCATCTGGAGTTGGTGGGATCCCCGCTGAAACCTTCAAATCGGCTGAGGAAAGCGCACACTATGGCTCCTCACTCTCATCCGGAAGCTGGAGAACGATGAAGAAATTCCACATGACATGGAAATGCTGTAGTTGTGATCATTTCAGGACAAAGTCGCAAAGATAATTGGAAAAAGAAACACTCGCCCATCTAATTCTGAAAACTTCTCGATGAGGGGCTTCCTTGGTCAGAGCAGGCAATAGAGACACATAAAAAAAATGCTTCTGGTGTAATTTCAGCTGTTTGGTGGGAGCCTTTTATCTGCTGGTTTTTTGGAAATGAACAGATTCCAAGCAGTGCAGACCAGCAAAGACACCCACTGCATTGTTGTTAGTTCCATGTGCTTGCTCATCCCCGGAAATTTTTTAAGGCAAGAAGTGCCTGATTAATTATCTTGTCTCCTTTGTCTCATAGACTCCACACACAGCATAGTAGATGCAGGCTATCATAATTGATGAATTAATGAATTAATTGAACATTACTCAGCTACTTTAGTGTTAGCTAGAGAAAGATCAGTTGCCTGCATATAAAGTCTAACAAATAAATGAGAGCTGTATCTCTGTCCCAGGCTCTCTGGCTACATTGGAAGAATAGTGAACAGAAACAGGATGGCGTTGGGCTGTGAATGACTCAGTTGGCATATCACTTCTGTTTAAGCACAAAGGCCTGAGTTCTGACTCCAGAACCTATGGAAATTCCAGGTATAGTTTTGGGAGTATACAGTCACAAAAGGCAGAAACAAGCCTGGAGCTTGCTGGCTAGTCAATCTATCCAATCTGTGAGCTCCAGGTTTAGTTGGAGATATTATCTCAAAAATAAGATGGAGACTAATTACAGGAAAAGTCCAACATCACCAATACATACACATATATGCACCAACAGAAATGTACAGACAAAATAATAATAATAATAATAATAATAATAATACTATAAAGCATGCATGTTCATCTTTACCTACTTCCTACTTGACAGAGGGTACGTAACAGAGAAGAAGAGAGCTAGAGATTGGTAAAGGCGGGGAACATAGCTAAGAAAAGCTTGGGCATCAACCTTTGCTTTGATAGTTGTTGATTTAGTTTCTGATCAGAGTTGAGCAGCAATCTACCTCAGGGTCAAAAAGGAACAGATCAGCATTCATTCCAGTCCCCCTACCCCACCCCTCTTTCCAATCCCTGTCCCCTGCAAATGACTGAGGCAAGAAACAGAAGTTAGGCTGGTGTTTCCACAAAAATCAGTGCCAAGTTCTGTTGTGCCTATAAAGTTTATGTTTTGTTATCCTGTGTAGAAGCCAGAAGGCCAAACAGAATTGTCCTGGGGGCTAGGGTAGAGACATGGAGGATCAAGTCTCCGTCTCCTAGGCACTGAGATAACAGAGTACATTGTAGTAATTAACACTTAAAGCTGCTGCAGACTAAAACAAACAAACACGCACCCATTCTGGTTCCACTTCCAAGACCTCATCCAGAGGCCGGAACCGTTTGTTTTACAGCTTCCCTGGT
The DNA here is from genome assembly GCF_004664715.2 of Peromyscus leucopus. NCBI lineage: Eukaryota > Metazoa > Chordata > Mammalia > Rodentia > Cricetidae > Peromyscus > Peromyscus leucopus. The sequence goes on from NC_051079.1 coordinate 11,726,947, forward strand.
CACGTGAGCCTCAGTATAATGAAACCTCTCTAATCTCTATTTTTCTAAAGTCTGTGTAGATACAGATGGCTCTGTTTTGGTCTCTGGGTTTGATTCTTATTTTGCCACAATTTTAACCTTTTATGTATCTCTTTCTGTGAGATATTCTCACTGACTCCTCCCTGCCTGGGGGCTTTGAGATGTCTTTCTAACCATTCCGTACTGTTGTTCTTTGGAATATTTGAGGTTTTTAAATCGCAGAAGAACCATGGCCACAGTTACTTGAGGATTCTGATACAGTGGGATGCCAATTTGTGATTCATGAGAAATTCACTATCAGCTTCATCTTTTTTCATAAAAGGTTGAGGAAGAGATGCTAAATTTTCAAGTAACCATAATTAGATGTGCCTGGAAAGTCTTTTACAGTGGAGACGGGTCCCTAGAAGTGTGGTCTTATGTATGTATATCTTATGCTGTGGGATGATTGGGAGAATAGGAAGGGAGGAAGGGACCCGTGGGATCTGACGCAGGCCCGGCACAAACAGAATCAAGAGGCAAAGCACTGTGGGTGGGTGTCACCTTCCAGCTTTAGGTTATCATAGAATGGCCGAATGTAAAACTGACAGACATGTCCCCCCCACGTTTGTCTGAGTGAGGTAGGCGTCCGTCCAAGAGGATGGAATTAAAAGGAGACTCTGTATTGTTGGAGCAATCATTCAAGCCTGGGTGGGGTGGAATTCCATCTGTTCAGTTCGGTTTGGTTCAGTGAGCCAGGTCACTTTGAATGGTTCACTGGGTTGTGACTATCTAAAAATTATAGTTAATGCGTTTTAAAAATCTTGAGCTGCATGACAAGATTGCCTTATTGCTTGTTTTTCCTTGCCCTCGGGTTCATCCTCTCTGAGGACGGGTTAAAATGGAGTGCCTCCCTCCATGACACTGGGAACTGGGTATCTGAATCCTGTGTCTGATGCTCCCCCTTCAAAATGACAGAGGAACCTCATTTCTATCTCTCTCTCACTCCATCTTCTCCCTGACTGGAATTTAGTGGCTGAGATGACAATTTCTCACTCATGTGAGATGAATCTGGGAACATCTTTTCTGAGGGAGAAGTAAGAAGCAAGCGTAAGACTAGAAAGTAGAAAAAACCATTAAGAAAAAATAATTACATGAGAGGAAAACCGTAATTCACATTTTAGAGGAAGGTATGACAGTCTCAGAGGACAGGACACTCCAGGGAAGTGTTCTTTCCAAGGCGGAGCTCCTGTCCAGAGTCATAGGATACAACACTCCCAAAGTTAAGGGGAGGTGGTTGCCTCAGAAGGCATAAGAAAACTGTTTCCAGCATTTGAGATCAATATAATTGTTTTCCTCTGAGTGACTATACAAGTTGCCTACCACAAGGTGAGGTGAGGTTTCTTCGGTGTTTTTTTGTTTTTGTTTTTGTTTTTTTTTTTAAATTGGGGACACTATGGAATGTGTGTGTGTGTGTGTGTGTGTGTGTGTGTGTGTGTGTGTGTGTGTGTTGGGGGTGGAGGTAAAATCAAACTACAAAGACAACACCTTTATATCTAAGAGGAAAATATCAGTCATGGGAACAGCACAAGTGACTGGACTTTGTTCCCTCACTGCCTTTGGGTGACCTTGATTTTATAAGTTGTGTTATCTTTACCTATTAAAAATGCATCTACTGGATACTGGTTAATGTGGCCTCTTGTTGCAAAACCCTCCTTGGCACCTCAGTGTGCTGTGTTGTTGGTGATAGTACAGTAGAGAAGAACAGTAATGGTTGAAAGTGATACCTTAAGTTTTCAAATAGGAAGTGACACAAAACCAGCCCAAGGACAGCTGCGAGTTTAAAACCAGCAATTCTTCCAGAAGAAATAAAAATTAGAATAATGTCTTTGTCATCACAGGGGCTGTTGCTACTGAAGGGTGATGAAGAGGATCTGCATAATCCTTACCCTGGATGCCTCTTTCATTTGTTATTCAGATGTGGCTAATGATTTGAGGGTTATCTGGCCATACTGAAATTTGATTTTAGGAACTAACTACTTACCCATGGAAAGGAGGTTCTTCATGGTGAGATATCTTTGGAGACCATTGTATATGTATTTTTTCACTCAGTAGATGAATGAAGATTCTTCTTATGCACGCACAGGGCGGAGTCACACAGTGGTTTGGGGATGTAAGTTCATTTTTGGGGGGAAGGGACTACCCCCACCCCCAGCCTTCTTCCACACACTTTTCACACCTGTTAGATAACCTATCTCTAGAGATGGTTCACCAGCAGAGGTCAGAGGAGCTCAGTTCTGAGCCAGGGCTCTTCAGCAGTGTGGGAGCTACTTCAGCCAATGTCCTCCAGTAGTTCCCGCTGGAGTAACTGTTGAGGCAGGACACGGCCTGAAGGAATACCCACCTTGTGACCTAACTCCATCATCTCCCAGCTCTTTCCTATGTTTCTGCCAAGATGGCCTTTCTCAAACATGGATGAGATAGATCTCCTGCCTTGATTAAGTCTCTTTGACTTTCCACAGTACAAAATGTGATCTCAGAAGACATGAGAGTCTTCTCTCTTCCTTGCATTAGCCCAACATTCTCTCCAGGTTCATTATTATTTTGTTGAGTTTTAACTCATCCATCCAATTCGAACCAATAGTTCTCTTCTTTGAATGCTTTTCCAATGATTCTGCCCAGCCCTTTCATCCTCTTGCCTACCATGGACCAGCCATTTCAGGGTATTAGAAGGCTGTGTCTTGCCTTTCTCTTGCATTTCCACTCTCTAGGTAGTATAGCAATCAAACCCAGGGGTATAGCCATGCCTCCACAATGTGGATGCTTGGTGAAAAAGAATAAAAAAAGGCTTAATTGCATAGGAAAATCTGCTCTTTTATATGATTTTTCTAAATCTGTTTTCTGTTCCAGCTACTCAATTTAATACAGTCCCAAGGTATTATTCCCATCTCTGCTACTTTCTTTCATAATATTTATGAATATAAGTTTATATGAACATGTACTAGTTTATTGGTTTTCTCTATTAGTAGAATATAAACTCCATAAAAGCAAAGGTGTTGCCTCTTTTTGTTTACATTGTATCCCTCATTCCTGTCTTTGTGCCGGCTTAGGAAGTGTTTGTCAATAACAACAAATAAACAAACACATTCTCTGGCAGAGGTAGCGAGGCTATAGACACTTCACTTACAGTGGTTTTGATGATGGATAAACTTACTACTTTCTTCTTCAATTTCAGATTTAAAGTCGTTTTTGTTTAAAAAAATCTTATGCCAAGGGAAGGGAAAAAACTGAGAGACAAATTTACAAAAAAACCCTTTTACATGTTGACTATGGAATCCTTTTATGAATGGCTGACTTCCCCCAATCCACGCCCCACTGGTTACCCACCCCTTTTCCTCTCCCTGCTTCTTTTTCCTACTCACAGATCTGCCCAGAGCTGCTGGCTAAGCCGTCCCCAATACAAAGGGGAATTAATACTGTAGAACATTTGAGATTCAGTGAGCACTCCACTGTGATGCTTTAGGAAACCAAGGTAGACTTTTATCTCCGACTGTAAGTTGGAATCTTAACACAATGGAACTTAACTCATCCTGGTCCTAGCTGGCTGTGTGCAGTGTTAGGCAACACTACTGTGAGAGACGAACTTTAGCACAAACGGTAACCCAAATTTTCCCTTTTCGTATTATCCCCAAATTATAATACTAGGTTTAAGTCAGAAGAACAAGACAATTAAAGGTGGTGTGTGTGTGTGTGTGTGTGTGTGTGTGTGTGTGTGTGTGTGTATCTATGTTCAGGGATGCCCTTAGGTTAGGCTAGTGGCACAGTCCTTTGTGGTATATTATAGTATTATAGGCACTCATTTCGATGATTTGAGGAGTTTCTGGTAATTGACCCTACTACCAGAAGGAAAATCCCACTAAACACAGATGTTCCAAGTGAATTTTTGTTCCCTCTTAGTTTTACCAATATTTTGTGGGCTTCCAAGATAATAAGTCTGCTACCAACATAGAATCTATCTGGAGCCAGGAGCTGAAACGACTCAAGACAATGGATATGAAGGAATTTAGAAGTGGTGCCGGACAAGCTATTCAATCTTCGGTGCCCAGTCTGTCTCCCTGAGTAACTTCATAGTTATGGAGGCTACTGTGTGGGTCAGTGATAAGATGGACTGGAGAACACAAGAAGCATCCCACACCAGTGTCTAGCACACTCTAAGTCAAGTGCAGTGGCTTCGGATCATTGCTGCTATTCCATGCTTATGTAACCTGGGAGTCTTTCGTTCTTCTTCACACATTGTCTCATCAGAAATGAACAAACAGTAGTCAGGAACTCAAAGGCATTCACCAGTGACAAAGAGCGTGGAGCGCAGATTCTGGCTTTGAATTCCAGCTCCTTAACACACTGAGAAGGTGATTTTGGGCAAATGACTTTATCGCTTTATGTTCCTGTCTCCTTGTTGGTGAAATAACGCACGCACTTGCGCGCGGGCGCGCGCGCGCGCGCGCGCGCGCACACACACACACACACACACACACACATGAGCATACAATAGTGTGTGTAGTAAACATGTAAGAGGTGGTGGCAGTCATATTATCATTTTTTATCACTAAAGGGTCTTGAGAATGACCAGGGGCATTCCACTGAACAAGTATACTGTACAATTACCTCACAAAATCTCACAAGATCCCAAACTATAGAGCATAGTAGTCTTTTGGTTCCTTTTTCTTTCTTTCTTTCTTCCTTCCTTTCTTCCTTCCTTTCTTCCTTCCTTCCTTTCTTTCTTTTTTTCTTTTTTCTTTTTTTTTCCCGAGACAGGGTTTCTCTGTGTAGCTTTGCGCCTTTCCTGGGACTCACTTGGTAGTCCAGGCAGGCCTCGAACTCACAGCGATCTGCCTGGCTCTGCCTCCCGAGTGCTGGGATTAAAGGAGTGCGCCACCATTGCCCAGCTTGGTTCCTTTTTCAAATCTCCAAGAAGAGTCTACTCTTTCCCTTCCCAGTGAAGGTCCTTGCACCCACAGACATTTAGGGAAACCAGGAATGTTAAGCATGTGGGACTGTCCTCTCAGAGGAAAGGATGTAAAAATCTGTCCTTCAATCCAGGCTGGGAATTGGAGGTGATTAACAGTCTGGTATCTGTGTTATCCCTTGGGCCAGGGCATATCAAGCTCTCACAACCAGGACCAGAGGTGGCTAGTAATCTAAATAGCCCCTACATTACATGTATAGCCAGGGGCTTCCCCAAGCTCCCACAACCAGGACCAGAGGTGGCTAATAGCCCAAATGACCTTTATGCTATCTGTATAACTGATCCTTCCCTAGGCCCTTAAGCTAATATAGGTAGCCTATCTCTAGAACCCATCTTCTTGGAAGAAATGATATGTACTTTGAGTGGAGTTTCAATGTAACTATGCCTCCTTGTACACCAGGGATTGCATGACACCAGGAAACTCTTTTCCTAACCATACTGTGTTTAAATATGTGGGCAATAAACCTCCTGGCATCAGACTCTTGAAGTGTGAGCCAATCTAAGTTGGGGTGAACTACGTTTTCATTCTCACCTCTTCTCACCCTGCCTGCCCTGATACTTGCAGGGACCCCCACACCCAGGCTGATACTTCTTTTTGTGTAAAACAGTCCAGTTCTTGATATTCACTTCCATCTCCCATCTACTGGGGAACAGAGTAACTCAACTGAGCAAAAACCAAGAGGGGATTCCTCTCCAACAGGTCCACAGCTGCAGACACTTTATATTTCCATAGTATTTTCAGGTCATGTGATCAATATACATGTATAGCACCAAAGTTGCTGATTGGCATATGCAATTAGCTCAGGCTAACCTCTTAGCGTTTACAGAGCTGATTTCCTAATGACGTCTCATTGTCTAGAGACACCTGAACCAGTGCCTGGGCTCTTGAGCTGCAGTCTTGGCTTTTATTCTTTCTCTACCTGTGACATCAATGGATCCCCTTCGTGCTTTATGGTATCAATGCAGAGAGAAAACTCAGATTACCAAGATATACACCAATGTGGTGCCCAGGTAACTGTGCACCTTCTTGAACTTCAGGGTAGTCCTGCAGATGTATTGCTTTCATAATTTCTTGTTGGAGCAGGCACTCGATGTGTGGGTGGCTAAGTAGTTTGTCAAGGTCAAGGAGGCAATTTCTGGAATTGGGGAAAATTTTAGAGTTTAAGTTTCAAAAACTGTGATTTTTGTTGTACTATGTTGCTTCTTTCTTTTCAAAAAATTCATGTTAAATTTAGCTGTAAATTTTTAAATTTATAGACTAAAATTTTATTTTTAATATTTATTTATATATTTATTTATTTATGATTTTTTGGAGACAGGGTTTCTCTGTGAAGCGCTGACCATCTTGGAACTCACTTTGTAGACCAGACTGGCCTTGAACTCAGAGATCTGCCTGCATTTGCCTCCCACCTGGCTTAGTTTTAAATGTTTTTAATTGAAATAGAATTGCATCATTTACCCCTTCCCCTTTCTCCTTCTAGCCTCTCCCATGGCCCTTTACTTTCAAGTTGGTAGCCTTTTTTCTTTCATTATATTTGTTACATATGAGTGTGCACACACACATATATAAATAGAACCTCTGAGTTAATTTTTGTTGTTTGTGTGTATATGATTTCTTGACTGACCAGTCTGTGCTGGACAACCAATAAGGGGGCTCATCCCTGGGAGAGGCTAATTCTCCTTATCCCAGCAGTCAGTAAGTTGCCTGTAGTTCTTTTTTGGGGGGTGAGCATAGCACGAATCTTAAAGGGTCTTATTAATAAAAAATTTGGGAGCCAGATATTGGGGTGAATTCTGAAAAATCAGAGAGACAGAAGAAGCCACAGCTAACCTCACTTCACCAGCTTCTCCGCTGATCCTGTTTCCTCAAACTGGAATCCTTTGTGTCCTCATTCAAATGGATCTCAGCTGAACTACTGCTTAAAATTCTAAAAATCTCTAGTTCTTGGTCTTCACGCCTTATATACCTTTCTGCTTCCTGCCATCACTTCCTGGGATTAAAGGTGTGTGTCACCATGCCTGGCTGTTTCCAGTGTGACTTTGAACTCACAGAGATCTGGATGGATCTCTGCCTCCAGAATGCTAGGATTAAAGGCATGTGTATCACGATTTTCTAGCCTCTATGTCTATCTAGTGGTTCTTCTGTTCTCTGACCCCAGATAAGTTTATTAAGGTGCATAATATATTGGAGGACACAATATCACCACAGGTGAAAGCTCAGGAAAACTTCCCCCTACTATGTTATGATGTTCATTGATATTATCATTTTTCAAGTCTTGTTTACAAAGCCACTGCTAGGATAGACTGTTTAATAGCACACTTCCTGGTGTTCTGGCTTCTTACAATCTTTCTCCTACATTGTTTGTGATGCTCTGTGAATCATAGATGCAGGACCTGGGATGTAGATACTTCCACTGTGACTGGGCTTACAGTGATTCATTGATTTCTGCATTATATCCAGTTGTGGTTTTTCTATGATGGTCTCCATTTTCTCTAAAGAGAAGCATCTTTGTAAATGGGCTTTTCTTTGGTCTGCCAGCTCACAAAAAAAAAAAATGACATGGAGTATTATCATTAATTATAAAAGCTTAGCCTTAGCTTATCCTTGTTCCTAACTCATTCCTATAACTTAAATGAACCCATATCTTTCAATCTATGTTCTGTTATGTGGCTTGGTTACCTTTACTCTGTATTGCCCATCCTTCTTCCTCTTCATCTGGCTGGTGACTCTACCTTTCTTCTTCCCAGAGTTCTCTATCCCCAGAAGTCCTGCCTAACCTCTTCCTGCCTAGCTAATGGCCATTCAGCTCTATATTAAACCAATCACAGTAGTGACACATCTTCATACAGTGTAAAAGAAATATTCTGCAACATTTCCCCCTTTTTGTCTAAGTAGAAAGGAAAGGTTTTAACTCTAACATAATAAAACTATAAATAATAAGAATAATTATCAGGTAAGAATTACATTCACAATGTCTATTTGGTACATTCAGAGAAAATGCTCATTATCTATCTTATCTTGATGAATTTGGAGTTTTATACTGAAATCATTTTCTATCACAAGTTGTATTACCATCTTAAAACTACATTTTTAGATCTCAAAACATTTTCTTAGATAAATGATTTAAGCTTTTATATCTCTCAACCTTATAAACTTTACACCCTTATTTAAGTTTCTTTTCAGAATTTTTTAACAAGGAAAACTTCAAAACTGTAACTATCTAGTCTTCAGTCTCCAGCAGAGACTCAAGAAGGATAAAGTATCACTTGAGTAAATAGGAATTACAGAGCAAACAACTTCCAAAACTATAGAAATGAAAGAAACAGCTGACTTTCTAGATGGTCACCCACAGTTACTCTGCAATGTTAAGATATCCATTTTTGGCCTATAGGCCTAGAATATCTGACAGATCTTTCTGTGAAGCAGAATTTTGAAGGACTGTCTGTCCCACCTTGTCTTGGCAAAGTTTGTCAAATGCTTTCTTTTGTGTCCTGCTTATCCAGTTTTGGCAGCATAGTGTGAGCAATTGAGGCAAGGGCAGTTTCTTGTCCAAATGACTAGCTTTGCCACAGTGAAAGCAACCTCCATATGGAGGTTCCTTGATGCCCATCATCCCTTTTTGAAGTAAATTGGTAGTGCCAAGACCAGGCATGTCTCAATGTCATGAAAAACCTTATGTTATTAAAACATTTTAAATGCCATATTCTGTAGGTCTCAGAAGTGTTTGAAGACCATCTATCTATTCAAAAGACATCTCCAACTGACCTAGAAAGTATACCTTACATGACTACAAGTTTGATTGTTATAAATAACTAACTACTATTCTGTATTTCTTTATTATTCTAAATAGCTTTCAAGGACTAAAACTTTACATTTTAAAATGAGCTGCATAGGTACAATGCCTTAAACAAGAAAGAAAAACATATAATATAGTATAACAAAGATAACCTTGATTTTGTATCAATATACAAAAATCTCTATCAATGTAAAATGTTTGAGACTAGTGGTTGTTCAAAAGTAGATTCAACAATCCACCCTTTTATCCCATCATTTCTGTACTATATCCTCCCCTTTCCTCTTCAGAAAGAGATAGCTTGTTTTCTGACCATTGCCAGTAACAACTTGTAACCAACCCCACTAAATGATAACAAATATTCATAACCCACTGAATGACCAAAAACCATCCACCCCACCTCTTGGGAATATGAGTATTGTGTTCTTTAGACTGTTTCCTGTTGTCTGTGGTGATGACAAAGTTAGAGGACCATGAGAAAATTAAGATAATGGTCAAGTCCTGGGAGAGCTAGCTGTTGTTTAGTCTCAGTGTGATGGGCAAATGTAGAGCTTATCTGAAGTCTTGCTGGAGTAGTCTGTGAAGCTGGATCATCTCAGCCAGCAGTCTTGAAGCTGTTCTGGATGTAGAACTCTGTGGAAACTGCAAAAGAGGCACTCTGAGAGGCTGGATTACCTGGGCCAACCATTTTCATTGGTATCTGGTCCCCATGTTCTAAAAATACACAAACTTTCAAAGGTAACATACATATCTGCATTAACACAAGTATGGACTGTGCATTGTACACAAGCCAGCCGAAGATGATCTTTTGTTTTATGTTTGAGCAGGTAAAATATATGTCACCTGTCTTGTAGATTTTCTAAGTTTATTTCTTTATGTCTGTAGTCAGAATTTTCAGGGGGGTCTCCCCCATTCAAATCTGATCCTTTTAAACCTTGAATGAATCCATAACCTTTTGTTTTCTGTGGAAACAAAAGCAAAAACTCTTCTCCAAAGCAATGCATTTTCTGACTTCCATTTTAAAGTTAAGGCATTTCTAAAGTATCCAGGCTGGTTTAATTCAGCAGTTCATTTTACAATCCAGTGTCTTTCAGCAGCTGTCATTCTCTCTTCATTAACATACAAAAATTTAAAGTCAATAAAGCATCATGTAGGATCCAGATATTCTGTGTACTGCCCATCTTAACATGGCTTTTAAAAATATTATTTTATTTTCATTCTTAAGACTTTATTATTTTTAAACTATTTATTTTTTTCTATGACTGTCTACCCATTTTACTTTCTTTCTTCAGCATCTAAGCACATTTTTCAATATTATTGTACCTTTTTAGAGGTTTTCTATGTCTGGACCTAGCTCAGCATCTGCAGCATTTTCTGAATGCCTGAGACAAATCTGAAACTACTATGTCAGCCTCCAGTGTGGCTAATCTTAGTACATGGCTCTGGTAGCTGGCTCCAGCCCACAGGCAGTCTGTGTATGCCAAGCCGACCGAGAGACCTCAGTCACCAGGAAACTGCACCAGGAAGACATGTTTGACTCTGTTTTCTGGATTTTTTTTTTTTTTAGCTTTCTCAGGCCTTATATGAATATATGTGACCAGACATTCAGTGCCATTTGTAGATAGATTTTTTTTGGGGGGCCACCAGCACACACACAAAATGACACAGAGTCTTATTATTAATCATAAAAGCCTGGCCTTAGCTTAGGCTTGTTCCTAACTAGTTCTTATAGCTTGAATCAACCCATATCTTTTAATCTACATTCTTTTCCATGGATTGGTTACTTTTACTCTGTACTGTCCATCCTGCTTTCTCTCCATCTGGCTGGTGACTCTGCCTTTCCTCTTCCCAGAGCTCTCTCTCTCTGTCCCCAGAAGCCCGGCCTAACCTCTTCCTACCTAGTCATTCAACTCTTTTTTTTTTTCAGCTCTTCATTAAACCAATCATAATAGTGACATGTCTTCATACAGTATAAAGGAATACTCCACAACACATCTTTGATGAGCAGTGATAGCTACACTTATCTGTGGATCTGAGGATACAATTTAGAATGTAGTAAGGAATTATGCTGTTCTAGCAAAGTGACATTAGCAGATTCCTTTCTAAGGTCATGACTTCACTAGTCCCAGGAAGCTGAGTAGGTTTCTAGTACCAGGTATGACTTCTCTCCTGTTGAGTGGACCTTAAGCCCAGTTAGATAGCTGTTGGTTGCCAACTACATGTGAGTACCCTTTGAACCTTTTTGTATATCTTGCTGTGCTAGTAATTGTCATGGTTCATAGGTATTCTAGCTGGGTGGAGCTATTTAATTGCTTCCCTCCCCTGGCAGTTTGCACAGTATTTTCCAGAACCATGAAGGCTAGACCTCAGGAAAGAGGCTTTCAGGTCAGATCCAGCTCCAGTCACCTGATTCATGTGTCCTAAATGCCAAGGGCTACATTGATATTCAATACTGTTGTGGTAGTCACTTGGATTACCCTGACCAACCCTTTGAAAGGAGGCTTCTTGTGTGTGGTATTGGGGGTTTTGTTGGTCTATGGTTCTTGTGCAGAGCATTGTCAGCCCTCATGGCTTAACTTCCTTTAAGATATTGTATGTGTTTGTGTATACTTGTATTTATTGTGTGTGATTTAGGTAAATATAAAACTACATGACTCAATGAGGCTTTATCAAGCAGCCTTGATGTTATTTGTACCCCCATCTCCTGTACTGATCTTCCTTCCTCTTTTCCAGTTGGAGCCCCTTGCCATTATTCCATTTTCAAATTTATACTCCTGCATCCTAATAGTCCCGTCCTTAGCACCCCGACATTTATGGTCCCTTTATACTTTCCCAGTTTCTGTGGTTGCTCTATGTTGTGCATTCACATCTGAGGATTGAGAGCTAGTAATCACAGATGAGGGAACACAAGGCATTTGGAGCTGATTTTATTTTAACTTCAGATACTTGACATATGATCTTTTTGGAGGTAAAGATCATGAATGAGATGAAAAGGAGTGAAAGATACTATTATGTGTTGAAATTTTTCTTTATTCTTTGTCCTTTTCCCTTTTATCTGTTTCCCACATACACTTGACACATGCACAATTCTCTCCCAAGTATATACATACATGTGTATACAATTCTCTTCTATGTATACATACATGCATATGCAATTATTCCCTATGTATGTTCATTTGTGCATATTTACTAGAGACAATCTAATTTTTACTAGGAATTTGCTTTAGAAGAAACTGATCAAAGATTCCTCTTCACCTCTGTCATTGTGACCAGATCTTGGAATCCCCTTGCTTAGGCTAAGTGATCAACTTTCGGCAGGGTCGGTTGTTTGGCAATACCCTGCTTCACCCTTGTTTTCTGAACTGGTACCCAAGCCTGGGTGGACCCAGGAGTGAGGAGTGTTTTGTAGGAGTTTACCTGCCCCAGCCACATCCCAACAAGACAGGATGAGGTAGGTACAGCAATGTTAGAGCCTACTGCCTCATTGCCTCTTGAGCTTCTTGCTGAAGGCCTGCTTTAGAGGTCAAAGATGGTCTTAGTCTCGCCCGACTTGCAGATGAATATAAAAGCTCTCCCTGATGCAGCTTCCTCTGACAATTTTCTCTCTGTTTTGAGGGACTCAAAGACCTATGTATCTATCCAAACAGCTCTCTGTCCAATGCTGCCATGATGCTCTGTTCTCGAGGACACTTCTCTACCTTTGTTAATTTAGGTAACATCTTTTCTTATAAATATAGTTGATGGATTTAAAAAAGAAATAAAAAGGAAAGGAACGGACATGACTGTTCCTAGGTATGGTGGAGGAGAAAGTTTATTGTAGATAAAACAGAAAGCATATCCAGAGGCAGGGACATCTGGGAGAGCCCAGAGTAGACATGACTAAGCTGAGCTGGGCCATGTGGGGAGGGGGAAGGGAGAGGAGAAAGGGGAGAGAGGGGAACCAGGTGCAGCAGCCATGAGGTCAAAGTCACAAAAGGGGTAGGTAACCAAAGTCTGAATTATAGGGAAGAACCTCTGGGGGAAGGGCAGCCCATCCCCTGGGCTGGAGAATTTGACGTAGAGGGCAGGGTATGCCAGTCATACCCTGTAATAGGTAGGGAATGATGGGTTCTGGGAGAACCTGGAGGCAGGTCCACTGTGATATGTTAAATAGGAACCTCAGTTGCTTGTTTTGGGTTTGAAACTTAACAGTTGAACCATTAGTGATTGATGGGTTAATGGATTGTGTATTTGTGTACGTGTAGGTATGTGTGTGTGTGTGTGTGTGTGTGTGTGTGTGTGTGTGTGTGTGTGTGTGTGTGAATGTTTGTATGTACCCATGCAGGCCAGAGATGTTCACCTCAATTATTCAGAAAGTGTCTCATTGACCTGTTCCTAACTAAATAGGCCAGACTTGCTGGCCAGTAAGCCCTAGGGATCTCTATGACCCTACCTCTTCAGCACCAGGATTCTAAACCTGTGTCACCACAAGCAACTTATAAGGTGGGATATTGGGATAAAATTTAGTTCTTCATACTTTTGTATCAAGCATTTTATGGAATGAATTATCTTCTCAGATTTGAAACACTACTTAGTATGTACCTGGAAAATACATTAACATGCCTTTTAGAAGAATGTACCTGAATATGAAACATCAGAAAGGTAAAAGTCCAGTAGATGCTTTAAGTCTGTTAGGAACAAATGGTGACCTAGAAGGCTGACCATAGGAAGTAAAGACTGATGTTTGAATGTTGAAAATAAATTGGGGGTCATTGCCACTGATGCGCATTATTCCAAACAATGTATTTTCCAAAATGCTAGGGTGTGTATTAGAATAGTAAGCAGAGATATTTGTGTGAGTGGTGAGTGTGAATCTACATGTATGTACAAAGATATTTCAAAAACAGAATGCCCACAGTTGGTTTCAGAGTTCTGAAGGGCAGAGTAACTCTGTAGCCATGCATGCATTCCTACAAAGCTCTTAGGAAGAACGCTCTGATGCAGTTGGTAGGAAACACAGCCACCACAGAGGGATTTCCTTCTGGGAAGAATATTCCTTTCTTCTTGTGGCTTTCTTTAAATTAGCTAAAAGGAGAGAGAAAGAGAGAGAGAGAGAGAGAGAGAGAGAGAGAGAGAGAGAGAGAGAGAGAGACACTAATGGCAAAATTTGAGCGAGACTATAATTGAAAGTAGGCAAATGGGATGGACTGGGTGGAGGAGGTGAGCAGTCTGGGGGAGGTAGAAGAGGACCAAGGCTGATGGAAAGAAGGACAGCCACATCGAAGCAGTGTATAGCACTGAGTAACAGAATATTGAAAACAAAACTACATGAGGTACTCTTGATGATTTTGGAAGTGGAGAAGGAAATTAGCAGATAAGTTTGCTGGGATTGAATGTAGTATAGGCAGAAGAGAGCCACGAGACCCGCTTTGCACACCTTTCAAAGGAAAACTTCCTGTTGACTTGCTGTGCCTTTTTGGCCACATCATTCTGTCTAATAAGAGAAATGTAAACTGTGATTAACTGATGTTTATGACCTAGAGATAAAGTATTCATATTTGTTGTTACTTTGTGCCCCAAAGCTCTGTGAAGTTTCTGAGTCAAAACTTTGTGTTTCTGCTTCTGAAAGTACTATTTCCACCAATGAAATCCACCTTAGAATGCCTTGAGTGGAGACAAACCGCTTCACACTTGAGCAACCCATACCTGCTTCTAGGCAGCAAGAATCAGGCCATCTTTTGAGGTTATGCAAGATCATAAGAGGAACAGAAGAAGAGGCCAGCTAATTTCCTTGTCAGAATATTTGAATGAATCGGAGCAAACCTCTGTTGGCCTGGCTTTCACAGAGGTTACTGTCTACCCTGAACACAGGGAGGGAAGCTGGAGCTTCACTTCCTCCTTCCAGCTGTCACTGGGACCCCCCTAGCAGAAGCCAAAAGGACCCTTGCCTTATGATGGGAAGTAAAATCTGATAACTCCTGAACCCCATGTCTGCATTCCCAGCAGGTGGTTGTGGGCTGTCTTTTGTCTGGGAACTGAATCAAAATGCAAGTGAAACCTCCAAAGGTCAGAATTTCAGAATAACTGCCACACTGTATTGTCACCAAGTTATTAATGATCATCTCCCTCATTCACTCTTTTTTTTTTTTTTTTTTTTTTTTAAGAGGTCTGGTCATGTCCCAGGGAATGCCAGGTACATTTTTCTTAATGTCTGAGCACAAGTTACATATAACAACCTAACAACACAATACTGCCTCTTTAATGCTAATCTATTCCTTGCAATCTACTAGATACATGTAGAGTCATTGGTGTGTATCAAGAGAGCAAAATCAGATTCTGAGAATATCTGAAAGGGTGCACCAGAGTGTACATAATAATGTATTTTAATCTGCCAGGCCTTAAAATTAATCATGAATTCCCACAGAGATTTTAATAATTTTGAGATGATGTTTTTTTTTTTCTTCATAGAGTAATATTCTTGGACAGAGTTTTCTAAATGCTGCAAGGGTGCAAAAATGAGGTGGGGGAGGGCAAACAGGGGCAATTTCTCACTTGCTTTCCTAACCGGAGACGTGTTTACCAGGGAATATGCTTTCTTTTGCTCCTCACTGAAAGGAAAGTAGGCATTTCAGAGGAAGGTTTCCTGACCCCTTAAAAACCAGGAAATAGTGGGGGTTTCCTGGGTCGACCACATGCATCTGGATAGCATCTGGATAGCGGTGGTAATTGTTTTGCAGCAAAGAGGTTCACTGCAGTGAAGGGTGGGTGTCTAGGTGACAGCAGGCATCTTGACTCTCAGGAGTTCACACCATTTCAGGAGAGGCAAACCTTGGTGAACACCTGCAATCCGTTTTGGAAAGGGTGCCTATATAATTTATTGTCCAAACTGGGACTTTTGAGGGGAAAAATAAAAATAAACAATCCTAGGAGGATATATGTTTGCTTTAGTTCAAGGACACATAGCTGAAGTCTGGCACATAGCTTTCCCGTTTAGCAGTGCCCTTGCATTTTTCAGAGGGAATGTAGGGAGTGTGAGCCATATTAACTCTTCAAACCTTATCCAAAATAGGTGCTACATAAAACCATAAACACATAGTATTTTTCATTAAAAATAAACAAAAATAGTTGTTGTAACACCTAATGATTTTTTTTTTTTTTGCAGAGATTTTCCAAGGTGTCAAAAGGAATAAATACCTAGAGGCATGCTGGACTTGCTCTGTCTTTAAATATTCAGAGAATAGTCCATTGTAGTGTCTTGCTATAGGGAGAAGAGGATTGCTCTTGTAAAACACATATGTTTGCTTGGTCATTTTCCATGAAGTATAGTTATCAGAAAGGTCTTTGTTTCTTTTCTTCCTATTCATTAAACAAGTTTTCTTCTTCTTCTTCTTGTACTAACTCCCCCAAATCTTACCTCAACACTTCACTAAGGACAGAAGTAGAGAACGGTGTGTGGGAATTATGCAGAATCTGGAGTTTGCTCTCATTTCTAGGGGGAGGAACAACACATTTTTTTTTTACATGGCTAGTATATAAGTGGAGTATTTTTCAGATCTTAAATAATATAAATGACACTTATGGGAAAGGTAAAGAGATAGGAGATGGTGCAGGGGAAATGTGTCACTGTACATATATGAAGCTGATTTCCTGCTGTTGTATTCTAGGACAGGGTCTCACTTTGCAGCGAGGTGGGTCTTGAGCTTGTATACTCCCTGCCTTTGCCTCATTTGCGTAGGATGACAGCCATGTAGCACCATGCCAATTAGGATGGATGCTTTGATCGATGCTAAATAACCTGCATGCTGGTAGAAGCAGGAATCTTCCCAGTATGTGTACACATGTAGGAAATCGTCCCATTACTCTTGGGTTGAACAATAGTAGTTATTATCTTGCTTTACCCTGCACTTCTTCCAAACCCGCCTCCCCATTGATTCAGTGTCCCTGCTCTCAGGGACAATTACTGAATAGAGTACAAGACACAACTTACTATAGAAGGAAAAAGAATACAAATCACTGGCTTTGAGTTTCAAGAAAATCTCTAGAAGATTCTTGTAAACAATGGCCTTTAGCACATGTCTTTGGCATTTTTGGAGTAAGACAAAGGCCCCAGCTTGGCAACAGCTTGTCCTTGACTAGTAAAACTTCCTTCATTCCAGTGTGCTTATGAGTCACCTGCAGAAGAATGGCTTCTTGTTGAGATTTTGCATGGTAGTGTGCGTGCGCATGTGTGTACGTGTTGTATGTGCGGGTAAACATGCCCATTTATGTGCATGTAGAAGCCAGAGGTCGACATCAGGCATCTTTCTCTATTGATCCGTAGTTCAATTTTTTTGAGGTAGAGTCTTTCACTGAACTTGAAACGCATTAGCTGGCCATTCTAGAAGATCAATGAGCCCTTGGGATACTCCTGTCTTTATCTCCCAGCTTTGGCTTTACAAGTGTGTAATGTCATGCCCAAATTTAATCTGGGTGCTGGAGATTTGAACTCAGGTTTTTGTGCTTGCATAACAAGCACTTTACCCAGAGATCTGTCTCCCCAGGCCAGAAAGCTGGGAGATTCTGCAAAGCTACTAGTTGCTTGTCTATGTACCGAATAACAAAGCTTTCAATAATAATTCAGAAAACTGTAAATTGAAAGGCTTGGTCAACAAGATACAGGCTAGAGAAATACTTTTCATTTGGGAAGAGTAGCTGGCTTCCAAGAATTTAGCTTGTCGCCATGAAGAGCACTCAGATATGGTCCTAGGAAAGAAACTTTCCCGTAGTGTAGTGTGTGGATGTGATATTGTAACAGTGTGGACGTGATATTGACTCAGGAAGAGCCTTTTCTAGACGTTCTTCTGGGCACCATGTAGCAACACAGCCAGGGGGGCAGAGAAGTGGCTGCTAGGACCTCTCCAAATTCTTTGCTGGCTTCTCCTCTTCCTCCCCAGAGCCATGCAGAGGAGATGGCTATGTTACTGTGTGTTCTGAAAGGGGAGCCTGCAGGCAGCAGAGATATGAGAAGGTAGAATATAAACAGCACCCCGGGAGACTGATGAAAGTGAAGCGGTTTGGGCACTGAGATGGAATTCTAAGTGCCTAGAGAAGAGAGCCTGTAGAGACCTGTTTGTAACTTTGTATCCAAAGCACGGTCCCTGAAGGCTCATTTTCAAAAGCTTCTGAGAAGTGATTAGGTCATCAGGGATGGATATGTTCATAGTCAAATGACCTTTAGGGCATGGGTCTGGCTGGAGGAAATAGGGCAATGGCGATGTGCCTTTCTTTGTAGGGCATTCCGTATCCCCAGACCCTTCCTCCCAGTCTCCTTCAGCTTTATTCCACTATGCCTATCATGCCGTGATGCTCTGTCCTGTTGATGAGGCCAGGCCATCGTGAACTGAAACTGTGATTCCAGTTAAACCCTTCCCTTAGGCTCCCTTCCCCAACGTTCTACCACCATGGAAGTGACTGATAGACAACTCACTTTCTGTGGAGCAAACTTTGAGCAAAAGTCAGCTGGGGAACTCCGGTCTTTGCGCTTGCGCAGCAAGCATTTTACCCAGGGATCCATCTCTCCAGTCCAGATTCTACAGTTCCAAAGTGGTTGGAGATTCTGTGTATTTACTAGAATGGGGACACAAGTCTCAGGGAAAACTTTCAGGGTGGTTAATGCCTGGTCTTTATAAGCCTTCCCAGGATTTTACCCTCTGAGCCATCTTAATGGCCCAACTTAAATTTTTGATCCATGATGTGTATTTGGGAAGAGATCTGCCAAATAAAACTAAAAATGGCGCATGTCCTCTAAGGAGTCTTTTACTTGTAGTGACATAGATTGTCATTATTCTTTTTTGTCCATGTGATTTACCTTTAGAAATCGATTGAACATCTCCAGAAAAAAATGCAGACAGTGGAGTTAATAATTGCATCGTTATTCAGGTGGAATGGGGTGGCTAGAACCAAGGGAACACTGCCCCTGGGATGCAGGGCTCCACCACCTGCAGTTAACAAATGCAGTAATATGACTACAGTTTGCAGGATAAAGTAAAAATCCCTCTTGTAACCAGTGCTTTTTTTAAACCCTGATTCTGGGGCTTGGGAGCCCTTGGTTAAGATCAGAACGAGTCTACAATATACTGCTGAGTCAGCAGATAATGGGGTTACGTTGTCTCTGCCTCTAGGTTCACCAATGACCACAGGGACTTACCCAGAGCATTCCACTGTCAGAAGACCAGTGTTGGCCTTGGTAGAGTTGATATTTAGTTGTCTGGTTCTCCTTCTGACCCTAGAAGACACTGAAAACCTGTTAGTGAACTATTAGTGTGTTTCAAGGTTATGGAGACAGCAGAGGACTGTATTTCTTGACAATTATATCAATGCCTCTTGCTCATAATGCTCAGGACAGTTTGGATACCATATGACAGTTTGGATATCATACTACAGTTTTGGTTATACAACACACACTGTGTGTAAGATATGGTTGAAATACAGTTAATTTATATAAAATTGTATACATACAGAACTTCATTCAACATAGCTTTTATGAAGGAGGTATTATGCTCATTATACAGAGGAGAAAACAATATCTAGAAAGAAAATACTTTGTCTAACATGCCAGGCAGAGACAAAAGTTGATCAGAGATTTGAAAATAGGTTATTCATTTCAGAGTCTACCTTCTTACGTCACAGGCAGCGTGGCTCACGTAGGCGCTGCTCACTGTTTGCAAGTTCTCAGCAGGGCGAGGGGGTCAGGTGTAGCTTGAGCAACCAGATCAATTACTTTCTGATGCTGCATTCCCACCACTGTGAGTGATGGTGAATTTTGATCCACCAAGAAATTAAACATCTTCATTGTGGGCATGGCATGGCAACCCTGGCAGAGGGTGAGATGCGGACTCGGGCCCCTGAATCTCCTGCTTGTACCATTACCTTCATTATAACAGCTGAAAGATAATTTCTGTGAATTTATCCGTTAGATTACACCATTATGTGGGGCAATTTCTTCCAAGTCCTTCTCAGCATTTTTTCCCAGCCATCCTAAAATATCTGCCTTGTACTTAATTGGATCATATTAGTTGTGTTTCTAACACTGACATGGGTTTTATACAGCTGTTTACACTAGTATGTGTTAAAATGCATAATTACTGAAGCAATCACAGTCTGATGCAATAATCTAGCCAGCTCTTAAATATATAGTCAAGTCTTAATCAAACCCAAACGTCAATGAACATCCTAAATTCCTGCAATTTGTAAACTGGATTAAGGGCCATCAGTGCACTCCTTTAAACAGGAACACAGAGTTTTGCATATTTCATGTTAGATTGCTCATCTGTTTGCTTTGTTGTTGTTTTCCAGATTTAAAAAAAAAACCTGCATGTTTCTAAAATGAAGTCAGAATGAGATGGGAGTTGTTTATTAGTGAGATGAGGATGAAAGTTCTATAGGAGCCCCAACAAGACAGCATTTTTAAATGAGTGGCTTTATATTTATGGTTATATTAAAGAGTTGATGGATGATTCTTTATCCAAAAGGGTAAACTTATTGTAGTTTAGTTTTTGATCACTTATGAATTATTGGAAACTATAATAAGAGCTGGTAATTACAGTTTAATGTCACACAGGTTAGATTACCATATGATATGTGTAAGTCATTTTGGGGGCACAGAAGAGGGAGTAGTTGTTTATCATTGAGGGCTGAGATAAAACTTCATAAAAGGTACTTGCATTGGAGAAATAGAGGGCATCACAGGAGGTTAAGCTGGGCAATGGCAACAGGAAATAGAAAAGGTAGTCACGGTCATCAGGGGATAAAAGAGGTGGAAAGTTCTGGAAGCCACACTATGGCAGGGAGGAGTGAATTGCTGGGGGAGACTTATGAGGTACAGTCTTAGAGATAACAAGGTAAGCCCACTGATGAAATGGCATGCATTATGATAGTAAGAAAGCTTGTGTTCTACTTTGTTTTCTGTTGCTGTGATAAAATATTCTGAAAAGAGCAAGTAAGGGGAGAAAGGAGTTTATATTAGTTCTAGGTCACAGTCACTTGTCATTGAGAAGTCAAGGCAGGAACTTCAAACATCTATTCATATCATACCCATTGTCAAGTGCAGAGAGAAATGAATGTACAGATGCTCACATCAGTGCTTGCTTGCTTAACTCCACTTTCCACTCTCGTACAGTTCAGGACCCTCTGCCTAGGAAATGTGCCACCTACAGTGGGCTGGATCTTTCTATCTCAATAAGCCAGTCTCCCACAAATATGTCCACAGACCAATGTAGATAATCCCTCATTGAGATTTTCTTTCCAGTTGATTATAGATTGGGTCAAGCTTACAAAACTGACCGTTACAGTATATCAGCTGCAAAATACTAAGAGGTAGGAGTCAATTGGTGGGCTGCTCTGTACCCTATGGGGATTTTTCTAGCACTTACCTAATTCATATCTAAAAAAAAGTATTGTTTCAACACCTAAATAGCTTAGATATGGATGTTTCTGATGGCCTATAGACTTGTTACGTTTCTCTATTTCACTGTCTCATTATGTATTCTTACATCAGTTTAATAAATGTCTGTGCAACCCTCACAATATCATAGCCTTTGTGCTAATTATTGATGAAATGACCATGATCTTGTCTTCTGCCCGAGAAGAAGAGATTACGTGTTAGGAATATGAGGGGATTTGGGAAAAGATGAAAACGATTATACCATCTCATTATTTCGTCACTAGAAATATGTCTTGTTCTTGATTTCATAGATACTCTAATTTCACCTTCTGCTCTCCGCTGTGAAGCTGAGTGAAGTTTGGCTTAAACTGCCTCTATCTTAGGTGATTAAAGTTTAGCCTAAAGAAGCTTCCACACTGAGTGAACTATAACCTACTTGAATAGAGACTACTCAGCTATTCCTCCCATATTTGTCATAGGTTGTGAAGTAGGAGGTTATGATTAAGAAATTGATCAAACGCACTCTTTGTAGTACTGTCGTTGAAAGAATTATCAGCATACTGATACTTGCTGTGACTCTGTTGTCATGTGTAGGGTACTGGCAAGTTTCATTTCCACCATTCATAAGCCTACCAGACTCACACCTGTGTGATTGTATCATTATCAAGAAATATCTAGCACCTTCTTGCTCTAAGTGCATCAATTCCCTTATTACAAAGACAGTGGAATTATCCAAGGATTCTCTCTGGTAAGGCCCATCAAGGAGAGAGTGACTCTTATGGAATACATCCAAGATACACATGTCTTTGGAGAAAGACATCACTCAACTGTGAAAGATCTCTAACTCCTGCTTTGCAGTCCACCAAACAAGCTGCTAAGTCCATCAGCTTAGTTATCTTTGAGCCTTGTCTAGGCATTGACTCAGCTTCTGAAAGACCAGGGTGAGAATGAAATATTTATCTCTAATTATTCCGCCAGAAAAAGCTGTTGAAAATTATTGACAAGACCAGATCAAAAACTATACTACTCTTTCTAATTTAAGTAAGTATTGTTAGTGGTTTTACTGTTTTAACAAATAACTCCAGAATATAAATGTCTTGACAAATGCAGTGTTATTTCTCACCCACATCATCCCAGTATGTTTGGAGAGTCGATAGGCTGTGTTTTTATGCAGCAAGCCGAGGGGTGAGGCTTTTCCTCTGGGATCAACCTTTGTTAGGTCCTTGGACCTTTCTGATTGCAGTTAGTGGACAAGGAAAATAAATCTGCTTCCCAGGTGGGACTGGATAGTAGCTCATGTCACTTCTACTCGCAGCCTTTTGGCAAACTCTTAGTCATATGTTCATAGAACAGGTTTAAAATTTTATCTTGCTTGAATGCCCAGGAACTAGAGGAGAAACGAGACACAAGTGAATTCTTGAGGTCTCTGCCAAATAAGAACAGAAATGAGGGTTCTAATCAAACAAGAAATAGCAGGTTAAGGCTTGGTTTATCTGTGGATCAGCCATGGTTTATATTCTTATCTCTCCCAACACGCAAAACATTAAGTTTTGTCTATTTATGTGAGACAGTTTCTTTTCATTTTTGAAATCTCATATTTCTGGTATTGCTCAGTTGGTTTTGATTTATTTTGTATTGCAGATGGCATCAACAATGAAGAGAATATTTTTTTTTTTTTGCTTGCTCGTAATGTCTTAGTTACTTTTCTATTGCTGTGAGAAAACACAAGGCAATTTACAAAAGAAAGCATTTAATTTGGCTTACAGTTTCAGAGGACTAGAATCTATGGTGGTGGATAAAGGAAGAGCTGAGACCTCACATCTAATCCATCTGAGAGGGGGGGGGAGGAGAGACAGAGACACAGAGAGACAGAGGGACAGAGGGAGCAAGGAATTTCGGGAGTGTTTTGAAATTTCAACTCCTTCCCTCAGTGACTCATCTCCTCCAACAAAGCCACACTTTCTAATCCTTTCCAAACAGTTCTACCAACTCTTCAAATATGGGAGCCTATGGAAGGATTCTCATTCAAACTACCACATATGGCTCCTGGTTGATCATTTGTAATCAGCCCATAGCTGTAGTAATCACCACTGAGATTCTTAGATTTCTTATTAAGTATTAACCATTGGTGATAAATATCTGAGTCAAGGTGTGATTGGGTATTATGCTGCTTTTTACTCTATAGCCTCGTGTTCTTAATTAGATGTCTGGTCTTTAGCCTGTGGTGCTATTTTGAGAGGTTATGGTAACTTTAGGAGGTGAGGTCTAGCTGGAAGAAGTAGGTTGCTAGGGGTGGGCCTTGAGGTTTAGAGTCTCGTCCAGTGTATTGCCCCTTCTCTCCTTTCTGAAGTGTGGACATGTGAACTGTCAGCTGCCACAAACTCCTGCAAGAGCTACTTGCGGCCACTCCTTACTTGTCAGAATAGACTGCTTTTCTCAAACCATGAGCTAAAATAAATCTTTCTTTCCTCAAGTTGCTTTGTTAGGTTTTCAGCCTCAGTGGTTTAAAAAAAAAAAGTGATTAGCACAAGGCTGAGTGAGAGAGAGTGCTCATGCATTAGAATATTCTAGAACTGTTTTAATCATTTTTGATGATCTTACAGCAAATCAAGATCTGGTCTTAGTTTCTAGGAGAAGGGTCTAAAGATGTCAGTACTACAGAGGTCCCCTTCTGCCTCTCCATCCTGCCTTGATCATTTCTTAGGACTGGGTTGCTCTTTCTGGAGCTGCTCTGCCTCCTCCAGTGGCATGTTCATGCTGTTTCCTCTGAGGAGAGCAATTTTCCTACTTGGTCATCGCTGAAGTTCACGCATCAGTCTTTCTGGGGTTGCCATAACAACAGTGTGCATAGCTTAAGTAACAAAAATTTGTTTCCACAGTTCTAGATACCATCGCATGGAAGGCTGTAACCTCAACTTAAGAATGGGGTGGTTAATTCAGTCTACAAATTTGAGATTGAGAAAATGTTCACATGATAAGTACTACTTTTTGGTTTCCTAAGAATCTAGTTAAATTATTAAAATTCTTCTAAGCTGTGAGAAATTGCCAGAAGCCAGTGTTGTCAAGAGTTTAGTTAGAAGAGCAAGACTGGAAGATAAAATCCATCCTAGGAATCTTAGCTGAGCTGTTTCAGAGTGGTGACCTGCACTTAAAGTCCCTCAAAGTCACATTTCAGGTTTTGAACTGGATGATCTGCACAGGGAGGCCAATTTCCCTCCACTTCAGTGGTTCTCAACCTGAGGGTCGTCACCCCGTTGGGGGTCAACTGACTCTTTCACAGGCATTACCTAAGACCATTGAAAAACACAGATATTTGCATTATGATTCATAACAGTAGCAAAATTATAGTTATGAAGTAGCAAGGAGAATAATTTTATGGTTGGGGGTCACCACAGCAGGAGGAACTGTATTACAGGGTCTCAGCATTAGGAAGGTTGAGAACCACTGCTCTACCTCATTCTAAATCCCAACTAAGTACATCTTTGTTTTTAATATTTTCCTCTCAAGTATACCACACACTGAGGCTGACAGATCCCTTCATTATCGGTCTCATTGATACCCGCACACCCCTATCTCTCCCCTCTAAGTCTCGACTGGGAAAACTTTCTAGTGTAATAGCATAAGAAGCAATTCAGATAAATGTGGAGGTAGAAGGTAAGTGTTTTAGGCTAGGGCCCCTTCTGCATATACATTAGAGGGACGTCTTCAGGAAACTGAAGGATTTATTCAGATTGGCGGCCACTTGAGAGCCTGTGAGGTGGTGGGGATGTCCCTCCAGTGCTGTGGCTGGTGGTGTTCCTCAAGTGTAGATAATCAACCTTGCATTTTCCCTCTGAAGATCTAAGCCGTGTGGTTGCATTCTTCAAAATAGACCATCCATTTCAAACGAGTACATTTCATTTTGATCTACACGGCAAAAGTTTTCACAAATGAATTAAAAACAAAACAAAACAAAAAACAATCTCTAAGTTCTCACTTAACTCTTTCCTGAACTACCTGCATGTTTCAAAGTCCAGAAATGTAGAAAACAAGTTTTTTTTTTTTTTTTACTTTTTATTTCTTTAGTAAATATTGTTGGTGTGCAGCAAATGTTCAGTGAATACATTTTCTTTGGATATAGTGTGAAGGGTTTTGTTTACTTGCTTTTGATTTGTTTCAAATACCACTTTTATCACCATGGCCTTAAAATATATAACCCAAACAGAGGAGAGAAAGGTTCAGATTTTGGAAGCAGATTTAGCTGATGTAAATTTATTCTAGTGCCCTATCTTTCCCAACTTCAAGTATGTAAACCATTAGGGTTAAACACATGCTATTCCAGCCCGCATTCCCTGTGAGTGGCATTATTATTGTTGTTTATCACTGTCTCAGATTTTACAATATGCTTGGTGCTGTGGAAGACATTAAAAAGTCACAGCTCTTGCCTTGGGGCTTACACTCAGATAGGCAAACAAACAAAATGTATTTAAGAAGAGGTAGATTGATCGCCGAGATGCAATTTCCCAGGTGTCTGTATTTGTGCTTTGGGTTCGTTTGTCTTTTAACCAGCTGTGGGCTAAATCAATCCTGAACTTTTCCTTCAGAACAATGACATACTTGATAAGAGCTCAGAAGGAGCCTTGAGGGGCAGACCACGGAGCCGAGTGGCCCGAGAGCCCGCATCTGGAAGTCTCTGGGATTCTGAACCACACTCTTTATTCATGTCTCTTTCATTGATTCAAGCTGTTTGTAGCAGATATGTTCAACCTTTTTTGGCTTCTCTGGGCCACACCGGACAAAGAAAAAATGTCTGGGGACACACGTGACTTCTTCATTGTGAACAAAACCATCAATTAAGCATTAGAACACGATGCTAAGGAGAAGGCTCAGAGGGTAAAGGGCTTGATGGGCAAGCAGGAGGACCTGAGTTCAGACCTCCAGCACCAGTGTAAAGGCTGAGGATGCTGCACACATTTATCTGTCCAGTGCTGGGGAGACCGAGACAGAAGGGTCTGTAGAGCTCAGCAGCCAATCAGTCTAACCAAGCCAATGAGCTCCAGTGAGTTCCAGGGAGAGGTTCTGTCTCAAAAAAATAAGGTAGAGAGCAACAGAGAAAGACATTTGACATTAACTACACATATACACACACTCACATGCAAGAACACATACACCACACACAGGAACACATGTATACATACACACACACACACACACACACACACACACACCAGACCATGCATACATGCATACATATAACATACACAGGAACACATCTTCACATACAAACACATACAAACTCATACACAGAAACATAAACACATACATGTAACACACACATACACACAAGCATATGCATGCACACACACACAGGTAAAAATTAGAACATCAGGTTTTGTGGCCAATTTTCAAGTACTAGGCCAGTTCTTTATTAATGAGTTTTAAGTTTTGATTTTATTTATGTATTTGTGTGTATTTGTGTGTGCACGCACATATGTGTGGAGGTACGTGTCACAGTGCATATATGGAGGTTGGAGGACAACTTGCAGGAGTGTTTGCCTTTGGCTGTGTGGGTCCTGGGGATTGAACTCATGTTGTTTGGCTTGGAGGCAAGTGCCTTTGTTGCCAAACTACCTCACTTGCCCTATGAGCAAGTGTTTTAAACCTTCACTGGTTCTTTTTACCATCTGAGACACTTATTTGTACAAAATGTCAGGAAACCTTTATTTCATGAGTGTATTCAAGTCTAATTTACAAACCAAAATGAACAAAAATGTTGTATAATTTACTATTGGCGAATATTTGCATTTTTTCTCTTGCAGACGTAAGGTAGAAACAAATATTTCT
Organism: Peromyscus leucopus; assembly: GCF_004664715.2. Lineage (NCBI taxonomy): Eukaryota > Metazoa > Chordata > Mammalia > Rodentia > Cricetidae > Peromyscus > Peromyscus leucopus. Next base: position 11,753,984 of record NC_051079.1, read on the forward strand.
ATTTTGCAAATTATCTTGGTGATTGTAGAAAGTGTGTGTGTGTGTGTGTGTGTGTGTGTGTGTGTGTGTGTGTGTGTGTGTAAGGATGCAGGAAGGACCTTTCCCCTAGAAATCTAAAGACTGTGTATACTCAGTTTTGAATGACACCAGACACCTGTCTCTGGGAGCAGGCATCACCCAGGAAGCACAGAGGACTGCAGGTGCATGCTCGGTGAAGCTGTGGAGACGTCCGGACTGCGGGTGGGTTGACAGTCACTTCCTCACGCTGATGAGAGCAGCTACCATTGCATTTGCTCAGCAGAGAGTTTAGGAGCAGGAAGGGGTTCCTCATGAGCTTCTCCATCAGTGGGAAAGATTTCAGCATGCAGAGCCATGCCTCTTTCCATCTTGGTTTCTGGAGTGTCTTTTTAATTGCTCTTTCTCATCACATGCAGCAGTGTGGTATGCCCTTCCAGATGGCCCACACAAATGCTTTGTCGTACTTCACTCACTCTTTGCATGTCAAGCATCTCTGGGACTACATACACCACCAATTAGCATCTTATATTCATTTGACAGGAAGGACCCTGCAATGTTTTGTATAGTTTTCTTGGATAACATTTGCATGTTGCGGTATTCTTTTCTCTTAAGAAATGGGATTGTGATTGTGGAATTTTCCTTCCCCCTGATGCTCTCCCCGCCTATGAGGCAATGCTTGATCTGGATTTCAGCAGCAGTGTCTTCTACACTCTGATATTTATGGAAGCTGGTGAGACCATGCCAGCGTGCTTACCAATGTAGTAGAGGTGTTTACTGACACATCTCTCCTATGTTTCTGTAGGGGAACCCTCTGTTTGTTGCTTATAGATCATGAATTCCCTGACTAATCCAAAGTTTTGGTGCTGACACACTTTTCAAAAGTCATCTTACTCAACCTTCCTTCCTTATTTTGAGCTCTGTGCTAAGCATTTGAGAAGGTGAAATTTGCATGTTGGCACCAACTGTGAGGAGCAATCTTGCGATTTTGACGTAAAAAAAATGCATCCATGACTGGGGAGATGATTTAGTCAGTGAAGTGTTTGCTGTGAAAGCATGAGGGCATAAATGGGGTCCCTGGAACCCAGGTGAAAATGATAGGTGTAGTGGTGAACACTAGTGATTCAAGCTCTGGGGAGACCACGACAGGAGGATCTCTGGGGTCACTGGCCAGCCAGTCCAGCCTACTTGACCAGTTCCAGGCTACTGAGAGATCCTGTATCAATGGAATACCACTCAGGTCTGACCTCTGCCTCCCTGCCTCCCACACTCATATTCTACTAGTATACAAAGGAAATAAAATGCACAGGGTGATCATATTGTATCTGAGAGAAGATGGCAAGTAGCTTTAAATGAAGTTCCCAGCCTGACCAGTTTGGACTTTTCACAGAGCAGGGAATAGAATGCACAGAACCCCACTGCCGTGTGTTTTCATCAAGTCCACTTTCCTGCTGCATAGGGACTTCAGATGTCACAACTTCATTCTCAGGTTCTTTGAGACACGTTCTGCCCTAAGCAGGTGGTATTTCTCATAGCCAGTTACTCCGTCTAGGAGCCTGGAATAAGCAGGAATTCCTCTGATTCTCCCATCTTCCCTCCAGAAGTCAGTCATCAAGTTCATTTCCATTGTGTATTTCTTCAGTCAGTTCAATTAGTGCCACTACCTTCTCCTGCTGCTGCACTCGACAGACACCCCAGTTCCTGGAAAGCTCCTGTGACCTCACACTGCCCTCCCTGCTGCCTGCATGCTGTATAAGACTCATCCCTTGGCAACTACAGGGAATTAGTACCAGGTCTTGAGGATAAAATTTGCAAATACTCAAGTCCCTTATTTTGAATGCCATCTGGATACAACCTATGAATAACTATTTATTTGTTTATTTATGCATCTGGGGATTGGAAGTAGGGCCTCACACTTGCTAAGCACATGCTCTACCCCTCAGTTCACAACACCCATAGCCACCCAACTCTAGATTATTCATAATGTATAATACAATGTAAATACATGCTATATTTACTATGAAATAATGAGAAGGAAACCGTTACATATGTTTAATACAGACACACTTAAAAATATTTTCTGGGGTCTGGAGAGTTGATTCAGCAGTTGAGGGCACTGACTGCTCTTCTAGAGGATCCAGGTTCAGTTCCCAACACATATGGCAGCTCACAACCGTTTCTAACTACGGATATAGGGATCCAATGCCCTCCTTTGGCCTCCGCAGGCAAGAAGAAAGCATGTGCTGCACAGACATACATGCAGGCGAGATATCTAGAGACACAAAATTTCAAACTTAAACAAAATTCTGTCTGCAACTGGTTTCATCTGAGGATTCAGAGCTTGTGGAAAAGAAGAGTCAATTGGAGCAGATTCCTTCTGACTCCTCTTGTGCTGGCTTTCTGTTGGACTTAGAACACAGCTCAAATGTAGTTTCCAAAACCTATGAGTCCCCCTAAATCCTGGCTCTTCGGTGTCCTTCTGCCACTTGACATACACAGGTAAGGTCTCACCAGACTGCTGTTAGATGGGGGCCTGCTTTTAACAGTTTTTGATTCTTTCCTACATTGAGCAGTGTGTGCTTGCCTTGTTCCGGCATGAAAAGCTTCTCCTTCTTGCTCCTCATTTTCCTTTCTATTCATTTATTTTATTTGTTTTTCTAAGATAAGATTTCACTCTGTAGCCCAGGCTGATTTGGAGCTCTAATATTGGTGTCTACAGTGCTAGGATTTCAGACGTGTACCAATATGCCCAGCTTGCTTCTTTTAATTCCTTCCTTCCTTCCTTCCTTCCTTCCTTCCTTCCTTCCTTCCTTCCTTCCTTCCTTCCTTCCTTCCTTCCTTCCTCCCTCCCTCCCTCCCTCCCTCCCTCCCTTCCTTCCTCCCTTTCTTTCTCTCTCTCTTTCCTTCCTTCCTTTCTCTTTCTTTCTTTCTTTCTTTCTTTCTTTCTTTCTTTCTTTCTTTCTTTCTTTCTTTCTTTCTCTCTTTCTCTCTCTCTTTCTTTCCTTTTCTTATTTCTTTTTCAGAGAGGCCTCCAAGAGGCACTCCAGCAAAGCAAACTCTCCGCTTACATTCTGGTGTGGAACTCTGTTTATTTCCCTCTAACCATCAATCAAATACTAAAAATATTTTGGCTATTTATCCTGTTATTTGCCTGTTGACAGTCTACTCTTTCTTGTTTAAGATAAACAGTGTATTCACAACCAAGGATGTGTTTAATTTACATTCCTGACACTTAGCATAGAGCCTGGCACGGAAGTTACCGGGAATATAATTGCTCAATGAATGTCTCCAATGAGTTTGTTGTTGTTTTAAATTTTATGTGTATGGCTGTTTTGTCTGCATGTGAGTCTGTGCACTGTAGTGAGCCTGGTGCCCACAGAGGCCAGAAAAGGGCATCAGATCTCCTGGCACTGAGGTTACCGATGTTATGGGCTGTCATATGGTTGATGGGAATCGAGTGTGAGTCCTCTGGAAGTATGGTCAGTGTTCTTAACTGCTGAGTCATCTCTCCAGTCCCACCACTGAGTTATAAAAGGAGTTGAGTGGGTATATGGGCAGTGTGTGTGTGTGTGTGTGTGTGTGTGTGTCTGTGTGTGTGTGTGTGTGTATGCGCACACGCGCGCACGTGCAAGTGTGTCGGAGATGAAACAGATTCTAACTGGTGGTAGGAGAAGAGAGAGGAAGGCCTACACCAGCACTATGTATGGAAAGTTAGGTCAGATGCAAGGCCCCAGCCCGGGATCAATGCACAAGACCTGCAGATCTGAAACCAGAGGCCTGGTTTTCATAATGCTAGCAATTGCTGGAGATCAGTCAAGTGTGCAATGATTGGCACCCAGAAAAGCAGCACAATGTACTCATTGACATAGAAGAAAGAAGAGAAGCACAGCTCCAGGGTAGAACAGTCAACAGAGCTTCAAAGCAGTCACATGGTGTGACTGGGTCACTTCCCACTCAGTATATGGGACAAACTTCCACTTCCACATGTACATATACGTGGAACTCTTTTGTTCAAATCACTCAATCCCATCACTTGCAACTTAAGTTTAGAAGCAGTAGGAGAGCAAGAAGGGCTAAGTAAGCAGTGGTTCTCAACCTTCCTAATGCTGCAATCCTTTAATACAGTTCCTCATGCTGTGGGGACCCCAACCATAAAGTTACTTCATTGCTACTCCATAACTGTAGTTTTGATACTGTTATGCATAGTAATGTAAATAGCTGATATGCAGGATATCTGATGTGCAACCCCCAAAGGGGTCATGACCCACAGGTTGAGAACCACTGGTCTAAAGGGACACATTTTTTTTTTTCAGATCTCTATAGACAGTGAAATAAGGTAGCATGGATGGGAACTTGTGTTGTTACAAGGCTTAGGTTGAGGGAAGGAAGTGCATTCTTCCAAGAAATAAAAACATTGCTCTCTGATCTGATTAGTAAAGTTCATGAGCTAGGAGACTCATAATAATGCCCATACCACATGCATCTCAAAAGTACTTGGTACGCAGTAGGCATTATATTGGCCTACTGTGCACCTGACACAAAAACCCACAGCACATGTATGAAGTGGTTTCAATGACTGCTCTATTTTCAGAGCAGACACAGAGTTCAGAGAGATTAAATGCTTTTCATGGCAAATGTGAAAAGTGGGATTTAAACCCTGCTCTGTGTTTATTTACCACTTCAACTATGCTGTCCTCTGTCCACGGACAAGGACACTTAATCAACGGGGACAGGACTTAGCTTCCTCTAGAGAAGTGGAAAAATGTGCAGTGTGCACGCTCCTGTTCATGCATGGGCATGTATGTGTGTGTGTGTGTGCGCGCGCGCGCGCGCGCGGTATGCATGTGTGCAGGGCCCGAGGTAGCTTTGGAAGGTATTGTTCTCTGGGTGTTATCCACCTTATTTATGGAGGCAGGTCCTCTCAGTGGTCTGGAACTTGCTGAGTGCACTGACTGGCCAGTGATCCCCACCAGTACGGGGGATTACAGGTGTATTTTGCCACACTTGGCTGTTCTGTATGGATCCTGGGAATGGCCTCAGGCCCTTATGTTTGCGTGGCAAGTGCTTTTGAGACAGAATGATCTTCCCAGCCTGCTTGAGTGTTCTGGAGGTTGTTGACACCAGGAAATACATATTGTCTGAATAACTACCATGCAGCAAATAATCAAATATGATACACCATCATCAGCTTTCCTTCCTTTCTTCCTTGCCCTTCCCTTCCTTCATTTCTTCTTTCCCTCCATCCCTCCCTCTGCCAGAAGACCACCATCTCAGGTCTTGACACTGTTCTCCTCATTCTGGTCTTCACAGTAGTTCCTCCATTGGAAAACCCAGTCCTGCTCAGTGACCCATGGAATTTTAGAAATTCATTTCATTCTTCGAACATAATCTAGTTCAACAAAACTATGCATAGTTATTTAAGAGCAAGCGTTCTAAGGAAGAACTCACACTCCAGTGTTTAAATTTGATTCCTAAATAAACTCAAGTGGAAATGTTAACAAGAACTGTTGCAAAGGAGCCTGAGGAGTCCATTTAAAACTACAAAGAGAATAATGTTAATTTTAGATATTACTCAACTTTGAAGGGTTATCAGTAGAACAAAGATGCCCCAGGAAACAGGGGAAGTAAAAATAAAAGCTGGCATGGAAGGGGGAAATCTCACAAGGCCTCACCTATAGATAAAGAACTACATCAGCTAGGGAATGCTAAGAGTGGGAGGAATAGGTCTCCCCAGGGATGAGCCCCGTCTGGGGCTAGTTATCCAATACTAAGTGGTCAGACCGGAAATCATATATGTACAAATAACAAGTAACACTAAATAGATAGAGGTTGTATTTATATATTTAGGGGTGTGTGTAACAATAACAATTAAAGAAAAAAGATACCAAGACTTTGAGAAGGACCAAGGGGGGCATGGGAGGGATCGAAGGGAGAGAAGGGGAGAAATTATGCAATCGTGTTTTAATTAAAAAACAAATATAATGTTAAAAAAAGCAAAATAAGGGAGCAACCTGGATTTGTTCTTGAAATTGTCACTTAGGGGAATTGTCTTAAAGAAGACATTGAAGGTTTTACCAACTCCATTGTTCCTATCTTCTGTTTCCAGGTAAAATGCAAACCAGATACAAGCAGGTTTTAAAAACACCATTTTACATGTGAGATAGGCCAGAACTGTTGAAGCAGATCAGATCTCTCATTTTCATATGCATTTACGCATTTAAAAGCTTATATTATTGACTCTGTTGAATGCCGTGACTTCTGCAGGCCCATTATGGCTCACTGGATAGCTTTTTATTTGGCATTGTATCAATTTGGAGCTTAGAATGTCATGATCTTAATGCAGACAGCAGGTATGCATGGGAGATGAGCATGGCAAAGAATAAAGGAAGATGCACATGCAGTAGGCAATTTTCAAATGTCATCTATAAAGAGCAGAAGAGGGCAGGTTCTACTTCTTGGTATATGCAAGGTACTTCCATTCCATGACCTGGTTCACCATAGTGCCGAAGTGCATGGAGGACCATTTGCCCCTTAAATAGCACAGAAGACTATTTTATGTTATACACTGTGAACCCAGGAGGGAAAAACACTTAATTTTATTAATAGAGTGGATTTTAAATCTCAACAGGAGACTGCAAAAACACCCCCAAAGAGGCTAATCCGTGTTATTGAGAGATGAGACATCAGAAAAGCCTGGGGGCATTTTTCCACTGAGTTTATTCTCATGGAAAGTTACCACTAGGCCACCAGGGTCTGAGCATCTTCTGAGTGAACAGCGTTGTTCTATACCTGATGTACAAACATCTAACCCCTGAGCTTTACAACAGGGCTATTAATGCTTGGCATAAGCCCCAGTGAAACAAACTGAGCCAGGATAATAATTTTGTAACCTCATGTTGACATAACCCACCAGCTTGCTGAAGAGCCCCTCATGTCGAGAAAAGAGAGAAACTATAATGATTTTCAGATACAGTTGACAAGAGACCATTTAGTAAACTTTTATTTTTTTTAACTAACAGTATGCAAGGATGCTGTATTCTAGGCTACTAATAATCTCATCAGAATGCAAAAGCAGCGACTGTGTTATAAAACCAATGATCTGTTATATTCTGCAAGAATTTACAAAAGCCTAATGTCATTTACTACACCATGAGAACCATACTTGGGTAAAAAAAATAAAACACAACAGAATTCAAAAACTGATTACAGCTGACGAAAAAAATAAACTGTGTGTGCACCCAGTGGTTTGAAGGTATAGGACACCATAGTTGAAGACGTGGAACTGAGGGATGGCTTGAAAAGGGAAGGCATCTGTGTTTGGGAATGTTTAGTTGTGCTGTGTCACTTAGGACCAAGGTGGAGCCAGGACATTGAGCCAGGACACTCTCTGGTCCATAGTCAGTATGGAGTATGTGGCAGCAGCTCAGATTGTGAGGAACTTGGAGCCTAAAAGAGTTTGTTTCCCTGCTCTAAATCCTGCTTTCTCAGCTGATACATACATACATACATACATACATACATACATACATACATACTCCGTCATATAATACATACATATATATAAACATGCATACATATAAACACAATACATACATATAAACACTACACACACACACACACACACACACACACACACACACACACACACACAGTTTATATGACCTAAAAGAGAGGACTTTTATTTAGCTGCATTTGGAACAACTTTCATTAAAAAGTCCATGGCAGGGATCTGTCAGGATTTCTGTGCAGCTGCGATCCACAGCAGCTTGTTCTCCTGTCCAACTGGTGTCCTGTGACCAGTGGAATAGCATAAGCAATTCTTTTGAACAAAGTTGGCTTCATGCTTTCAAAGGATTCATGGACTCAACTCAGGCCCTTTGTGGCACCTTAATTTCATAGAGAAGTGAATTTATTTCATTTTTCCATTGACCACCACAACAAATTCATCTGCCTTTTATTCAATAATAGAAATAAACATAGACCAATTTCCTGAACTGAATATTTTATTTCTTTCGTTCATTCCATACAGCAATAATATATCCTACCCACCTATCTATCTTCATTATCATCTATCCATCATCCATTTCTACTCATCCATTACCTATATATCTATATGTTCATTATCTCTTATCTATCATCTATCTATCTATCTATCTATCTATCTATCTATCTATCTATCTATCTATCTATCTATCTATCTATCATGTATCACCCATTTTCCATCCATCCACCTATCAATCCATCCTCTATCTCTTCCCTTTCTACATCTATCTATTAACTGTCTACTTATCCATTGTTTTTCTATCTACTTATTATCCATCTACAATAGTCTATCTATCTATCTATCTATCTATCTATCAATCACCTACCATCTATCTATCTATGATATGTACTTTTATCATTATCATCATCTATTTAATATGGAGAGGGAGAATCTCATGTTCTTACAGTTGCTGTATTTATTTGGAAGAAATTGATTAATTCTATCCTTTTAAAATTAAGTACTTTTGAACCATTTACAAAGATCTCTGGAATGGAGGTGGCAGAATGAAAAGCACAGTTTTATTGTTAGAGACCCTTTTGAGTTTTGTTTACTAGCTTCTAACAAACTGATTGCTCACAGCAAACATATTTCTGGATATCCTTGAAGTACACTTGGTCTTGCAAACTTGGAGTCATTTTGAAGTGTTGACTTAGGCACCTCTAAGACATCTGGCAATAATGAAGATGGAGCCTTGAATGCTTTGGGATTTTATGAATGAGTTATAGCACAGTCACAGATGAATCATTAAAGCAAATCTCTATAGAAGGAGGACGCCCATATTTCTTGATTGCTTGGAAGTACACATCCTGGTAGCTGTCAAAAAAGAAGCCCAGATCTCCTTTTAGTCTCAATACCTTTAGGATCAAATGGATTGAACATTAAATAAAGTTGAGTTGTACCCAAGAAAGGGCTTACTTTCCTGAGACATACATCAGTGTTTCTTAGAAGAGGTGGGTACGTGCATGAAGTATCTGTATCACCCACGGCAGCAGTTCAGTGGAAGAGCAGTACCTTGCCTTTGAGTGCCCTGGGTGATGGGAGAACATTGCAGTTCCTTTCCACAAGAGCAGATCTTCTTGGTCTCCTCAATCTTCTTAGATAAAGCAAATTAATCTTCTTTTATGTGCCTACAACACAGTACACATCATTACCCCACATCTCTCAACTGTACTATAAATATGCCTCTATATGTTTGTTTATTGTTCATCCTACCAGATGACCAGGTCTACAGTAAATAGTATTTCCATTTGCAGCATATAGCTGAGGACCTGCCACACTTAGGTTTCTACCAAATGGTTCAGTAAATGAAGAACCGCAGGAGAATGAATGTAAAATAAGGCTTCCAGGGAAACTTTTGAACAATAATATTCACAATTTAGTAAATATGGACTGCTGAACACTCAAGAAAGGTGAAGGGATTCTTGACTTCTGGGGGGAAGAAAAACTGTGAAAACACATTTTTTTTTCTTTAGTCTAAAATGCATGGCATTACAACTGGAGAGTAGATCCTTTTTTTAATCCAATAAGAAAAAACAAAATGAAAATGTTGTTATGCTTTCATGACAAGACTATCCATATATAATCAAAGTTATCCATCCTTCTGAGGCATGCATTTACTCACATTTGCATATACATGCATGTATGTACACACATATGCATGTTATCAATTACTCTGTAAATGTTGATAATCAATCAGAGAGATTAAATGATGTCACATAGTTAACAAGTGGCTGAGAGAAGAGTAGAACTCTTCAAAGTCACAGTGCTTTTTACTCAGTTACTCTTAATGTAAATAGAGAACATGAACAAATTCTTCTACATGTTACCACTTCCCTTCATCTTTAATATGTCTCTAGGAAGTCCTTTCCCTGGGGAGATCTGAACAGATATATATTCATCACAAACAGGACAATAACAACAGACCAAAGAAATGATTCTACCCAGCTTTGGTAAACCAATGATTTTATTGGAATTACTTACAATGTCATAGATGAGGGGTTACTCACAAAATTATAGGACACTTGGTCAGTTGGGTCATACCAAAAAGCTCACCCAAGTATGGGTGAGGACTCATGAAATTAACATCTCTGTGAAACCCAACTTTCAGGCAGTTCCACCAAAGAGTCTCTTCTTCAGTGATTTTTTTGACTGCTTATATAACTTGAGGAGGGCACCACTGGAGTCTTTTAGTTTTCACATGCTTTCTGGGTCTTCTGAATCTCCCTCCGTCCCCAGGAGGGAAAGTTAAAATCCAGATGATATGCTACACAGAACAGGTCTATACTTCAGTGCACAAAATGAAGTCTTCTAGCTTCTGCCTGTGTCTTACCCTTTAGAACATTTTGAGACCATGTAGAATGAGTCCCCTGGTTCTGAAATTGTATGCAGTCACAGAATTGATAAGGAAGACAATGCCATTCTGGTGGTAGTGAAATCACAGTCAACAACCTGATCCAAAATGATTACTATGGAATGAAAACTCCCAAGGGCCCTGGTTTCTGATGCCATGCATACAAATGAAACCTCTCCTGTCTGAATTTTAAGAACATGATAGATGCATAGTGTATCAGTTTCTTTCTGTTGATATGATACAATCCCTGACAAAAGAAACCTAAAGAAGGGGTTTATTGTGGTTAAAAGTTCCAGGGTACAGTCAACCACAGTGGGGAAGTCATCAAGTAAGGAGCAAAAGGCCACATTGCTTCCACAGTCAGGAAATAGAGGGAGATGAATGCCGCTGCTCAGCTCTTTTTCTCCGTTTCACTCCATCCAGGACCCCAGCCTATGGAATGATGCTGCCCACAATTAAGTTGGGTCTTTCCATTGTAACCTAGTCAAGATGAGCCCTGGAAGGCAAGTTCAGAATATAACAGTCTTCGATAATCTGTCACAGGTGTGCTTGGAGCCTTGTCTTCCACATGATTCTAGATGCTGTCAAGTTGAATATCAATATTAACCATCACAAGCAGGTTCCTTGACATATTGCGTAAGGTGTATAGAGAAATTAAAAGGGGAGCAGAGGAAAAAGAAACAAGCATCTTTTAAGTTGTAAACATGATGAAGTAGGGCTGGGGAGGGGATGGTAGTGATAATGTTGATAAAGACGATGATAGAAAAGGGCCACACATTCACGCAGTATGTTTTTGTCTGAAACTTTCAGCTCAATTCCATCTAGCATCTTCCTTCTGGCAGTTATGATGTGTATACAGGATTACACTTTGGTTTCTGCCATGTACAAGGCTGGCTCCATGTGACTGTAGGTTAGATTCACAAGGCTGAGAATGTGACCATGGTATCTGCCATCATTTATTCCCCGAGGGAAAGCAAGTCTGGCTGTCTTCTGCTAGAAAGCATTTTCTTCACTGAATGAGTTCATTTTAGCTGTCAGCTGTGGGGTATCTAAGCATCACTGTTTGTATGCAACATTGCCAATAGAATGCCCACCCACCTCCACTGGGGATAAGAATCCCCAGTGGGGGGGAAAGGCAGCTTCCAAGTGAGTGAAGCAGCTGTTGTTTTACACAGAAATGTCAAACGCACAAGCAGATTTCTCATCACCAATTGGTGGTGTCATGGCCAGTGAAATACTTTGTGATTTTATGGGATTTGAGGAGCAGCAACTGGTATTATGTGGATTAAGTTATAAATATTATAAACTTTACCTGGAAAATGAACCATTCATTGACTAGGATTTTATTGCTTATTGCTGATTTGAAATGGGAGGTGTGGAAGGCAGAATTACTTTAGCACATATTGTTGAAAATCTGAAATGACAGTGTTATCTTTTAGTTTCTTTTTGTTAGTAGTTAAGTGGATATAATTATGTTAAGTATCTGAATATAAAGAGTTATTCCATTTTAGTTGGGCCTGGAGTCATTTCTGTAATCCCATCTACTCTATAAACTGGGGTAGGAGGATCACTAGTTCAAGGCATCTCTGAGCTAAGAGTTAGTTCAAGACTGTTGGGGGAAACTTACTGAGATTGTATTGAAGATAAAAAAACAAAACAAAACCATCTGGGGATGTAGTTTAGGGATAAGCACTGGGTTAGTATGTACAAGGTCATAGGTTCAATTCCCTAGTCCTACAAAAATAGGGGAAAAGTAGGCTATTTTAAAATTGATATATTTTCTTGGACATAAAATATTGCCATTTTCCCAATTAACTATAAAACCCTCAAGCATCTATAAGATTTTTCCAAATGCAAAGAAACAGAAGCTTTATGCTATGTTTTTATGCTGGCCTTCCGTTTACTTGTGTATCTCCCTAAACATCCATAACTTATCTATGAAGCTATGCAACCATCTGCCACCTAACTCATCTAACAACGACCAATTAGGGGTCTGTAAGAGGTGCCCTGTGTTTGACGTCATAGAAAACTGAAAGGAACACAATTTTTATTCTATGTTTTCTAGAAGTTTCCATCTTGGGACTTCTCATTTATAGTGTGAAGGTGAGTGAGCTAACTCATCTTTTTAGTGAATTTCAAAACAGAAAGTAAACCAACGCAGCTTCTCTTCTAGTCGACAAAGATGACTGACGCATTAAGCTACACCATAAACATGAGGCCAACCCCTAGATCTCCTTTAAGACAAAGCCCTGGTTAGGCGCAATGTCAACGAAATGCATTGAGTTGACTCTAAAATGTTGTCTACTGGCTCATGGGTTAAAGTTGTCTCTCAGCTGGTGGAACTCTTTTGGGTTCCTTGAAGAGGGAAGGCCTACTTGGGGGAAACAGATCAGGGTGGACATATTCTTGGAGATGGATCTTGCTAGCAAAGAGTCCAGCCCTGACTTCTTGTGCACAGCTAAGCAAACTGCTTTTCTCCATCTGTTCCTGCCCTGATATTCTGCCTCACTGTGAACCCAGAAGCCATGGAGGCAAAGGGCCATGGACTGAAGTTAGCTGTGATGGAGATCATGAGCAAACAGGTGGTGCCAGTGGGTTGTCTAACACATGGCTTCCCTGTGCTCTCCACTGTTAAGCATTTCTGCTATTTGCTTTGGTCTGCCTGATTGTGTGATGGAGGAAGTAACTAGGTGACTTAGGAGTTAACATATGTCATCATTGTAAGTTACTGAAAACTAGTATTGTAATTTCCTCTGGAGTTGAGCCATTTTAAACTGGCATCATCTTTTCCAGTACTACAGTCTCTAGTTTAAGAATTGGTCAAGGAGATTACTGGACTAACTTGGACAGGAACCAGCTAGTGTAACTCCAGACCAGAGCTCTGTCAACTTGACCTCTTTATATGAGAAGTTTCATTTTTAATGCCTAGTAATAATAAGACATATCTTAGTGTAAGTTAGGGGAGCAGCCTAGGTTTTAAACTCAACCTCCTACATCCCCTTCAGCATCTGTTTCTTTCCATGCTATGTCGAGTGTCTTTTACCTTCCCATTCCTCCCATTTTAGGACATTGAATCTACAATTCTCTAATTGGTTGCATAATCAAGCGATAACCTATTCTTGTAACAAAAAGAGTCTCAGGTGATTATAAGGTTCAAATAAGGCAAGCACTGTGCTTTGGATAAGCCATTTATCTCCATACTTGTCTCTGCTTTCTTGATGTCGCTTTCTGCCCTGTGTACAAATATGACCTAAACATTTGGGAGGACAGATCAGTATGGAGCACCTTTGGTTTAGACTGCTACCAGATTATAGATTCATAAAGACAATTAAAAACAGTAAAAGCAGGTTTACTTTTTATAATTTTCTTGTTTAACAAGAAATTTATTTTGGCAATTTGTTTTGCAGGGCTTTGTTACCTCACATTTAACTATGTAACAATAGTTCTAATGAATTTGCAGGTCACCTTGGAGGTTGGTAAGGCAACAGCAAAGTTTAGTTCCTGGGATGGTGAGTCTCAAGGGTTGGGCATGTATCAGAGGCTGCTTCTTTTATTTAGTCTGTAATAGGCCTTGAGCAGGTGTGACAAAAATTCTGATGATACAACACATCAGACTTGTAAGAATTCTCGGGAAATGCTTTCACTAAGTTTTATACATTGTCAGAATCATTGGTGTCTTAGTCACATAGAGCCAGGCTGTAGACTCGTAGGACACACAGGGGCAGAAGCTCAGGCCTGTCTACTTCATCTCTTTTCCCACTTGCCTGAACTGCCAAGTTCAACCCCTGCTGGGGCTAGCGCCTGTGAACACCCCACTTTCTGTCTCTTCTACCAAGGACCATAGAACAATATCAGGAAGATGTTTTTCCCAAATGAATTACTAATAAAGATGCTACCAGATCAGCCCACCACATCGCTTCAGAGAGCTCTGAATGTTCTTCCTCCTTAAGAAAAAAAAAAAAAAAGATCTTGTAAAAGCTCCTTTAATTTTATTTTCCCTGTATTCTTAATTATATTAAATACCCATATATTCCCTCCTTGAGTATTCATTTAGAGAGAAGGTTTTGTAATAGTCACATTTAATTTATCAGGGTGCAATAATTTGTATTTCCCAATCATCTAGCCAACTTTGGTTCATTATACTATTGTTTCACATGAGTAAGTTAGCAAAGTTTGGATTGATTGACTCTAATTAACTAAAACTGGTTCCAGGCTGTGCATCTATTGTCATGGTAGCTAGCCGCAAAGCCCTAAACTGCTAAGCAATGGCGATAGAAGGTAATATTGATTTGAAAAGTGTAGATAATATGTAACCTTGGGCTTATCACTGTTTGGAAGACAAACTACAAAGAGGAGGGAGATGGAAGGGAGATGTATTAGGATGTGTTTTTAGGCTGCTTGGGAGTATAAATTGGAGTTCTCAGTGGGCTCTCTTCAGAGATGCATTGAACTAAAAATGGATTCAAAGTTGAGCAGTAGGAAGGCTAAGGATTTCATGGTTTTTGAAACTGTGAAGAAAGGAAACACGCTTGCTGACAATCATTCCAAGACCCATCAGAAAAAAAAATACAACAGGGATGCTTTGAGCTTGGTAAAGGTAACCATTTCATCTAGAGAGCTGAGAGTGTCAGCATTTGAAATCTACACTTTTCGGTGTTGTTGTTTTGTAGTTAGTAATAACCTTCAGCTGAGAATAAATGGCTCTCAGACCATATAACCAAGCCAAGACAAAATAAAATAAACAAAACAAACAAACAACAAGCCAGACTGCACTTGGATCCTGTAAGTGTGAATGAATACCTCGCTTCTGGCTCTTGATGTCGAGGGACAAAAACAAGTTAGAAGAATTGCCAGGCAGAATGTTTAAGGTGAGCATCGCCATTGAAATTTCGGCTTTCTAATGTAAAGCGGTGTGGGCTCCGAGGCTCCCGACTTAATGTCTTGGTTACTTAATGTCCTTGTGTGTGATAGCTGCAGCTTGCCTTTCCAATTAGACCCTTTTTGGTTTGTTTGTTTCTGTGTTTGGATGCTGCCCAGTGCCTCCTACATGCTAGGAAAGCTCCCACCACTGAGCTATATTCCCAACTGGGGTGTGTGTGTGTGTGTGTGTGTGTGTGTGTGTGTGTGTGTTTAAATTATTAGGTATTAAGAGCTCCATGGTCCCTCTTTCCGGTGACACTCTTAGCTGAGCTGCCTTCTCTATCTGCTATTTCTCATGCTTTCATGCCCGCAGTAGAACAGTCCATATTCTAGCAAATGGACGAAGTGAAAATTTAGCTAATACAAAACAGAAACTTGTTTGAGAAGTCCTTTCTTGGCTCTTCGAGCTGCCTCCCTCATTCATTCTGCTGGGAAGTTTTTAAGGCTTTGGGGACAGGCAACAGGTTTTTGTTTTTTGAGTTTTTTTCTGGGGGTGGGGATGGTGGTTGGGAGCGGTACATTATACAGTCCAGGCTGGCTTCAAAGTCTGTCTGTAGTTGAGAATGACCTTGAGCTTTTGATCTTCTTCTTCTACTTCTAGGATTGCAAGTAGGTGTCACCATGCCCAACAAGGACCTTTAATGTCAGAGTTGTTTAAAGTTCTCTAAAGAAACTGACACAACCAGATGTGTGAGTAAACATACACATTTTTTCCATCTAAATAATTATATTACATTTAATCTGTAATCTATCTGTCTGTCTATCATCTACCTACTATATCATCAATGTATCTATCTATCTATCTATCTATCTATCTATCTATCATCTACCTGTATCATCTTCACCTATATCTATTTATCTGCTCTATCATCTATCTAGCTACATATCTAACCTCTATGGAGAGATTTATGTTAAATTCTTGGCTCACATCATTGTGGTAGCTGGTAAGCTCTCAATCTTTGATGTGGTCTGGCTGACTGAGGCCGCCGTAAGAACCATCTCCATTTCTCTGCTCCAGTCTGGGGCCACCTTCTGGAGAATCCCCTCTTGTTCTGGATAAATCATCCATTCAGGCTTCTCACCCACACTGTGGAAGGCATTGGCTCTACTCAAAGTCCATTCATGTAAATGTAAACCACATCCCTAGCCACTCTTAGAAATGGCCAGATAACGGTTTAACGAATATTTCGGCATCATGTCCCAGTCAAGCTGACTCGTGAAAGCATCTGACACACAGCCTGAAGTCTACAGGTGCCTTTTTTACTGAAGAGTCGAGGAAAGGAAGATGAGAAAGAGAGGAACGACTTTGTTTCCAAAAAGACAGAGGAACAGAATGCTCGCAATTTCTCACTGGTTTTGACATTTGAAAATGACTGAGTTGTGCAGATGACAAACGTCTGTCTTCTTGGATATCTTAGTGACAAAGTGTCTTCACCTCCTCTGTTAAGTGCGAGTAGGGTTCCTCCTTCTGCTAAAGCACTGGGCCCCCAAAAGCCAGACACAGTGAGGAAAGAGAAGCAGGCACAGCTCTGCTCAAGCTCCTCTCTAGCACCCTCTAATGGGTCATCTTGGGATTGCACACACATAGCCCAGAGGCTTTTTGCCTGTGTTTTCTTTCAGAATTCAAAACAGCAGCAGTCCAGCAGATCTTTTGGTGTATTTGAGATTCCCTTGCATCCCCAGCAATAGTCACAACAAATTCACTTCTCACAAAGTAAAAAGAGAAATCAGGCATTATATCTTGATAAATTAGATATTTATTTTAACATTTTCAATAACTGGATAAAAAAATATTCCTTAAGTCTCTAAATAGCTGAGGAGAATACAGAAGAAAAAGACATAGTCTCTGCCTGTAAGAAGTATATGGTTTTCTGGAAAGCAAACATAATGTGTAGTGAATTATAGAATAGAGCAAGATGTTAATTATTATTTTCATATGGAAGTTACAGGTGTTGTACATAAACGTGAAATGCAATGGCTCTTCCTGTGTGTTGATAGATTTCAATGTATGCTACACAACTGAGCTACTGGGGTGGTTTGAACTGTGCTAAGAATTAGCCATTTTTATTCAAACATTTCACTCTTTTTCAATGTCTTGTTTTCTTAGTGTAGTTTTTAAATTTTTAATTTATTTAACTAGAAATCATCTTTATTAAAACTGTATAGGAACATGTAAGGATTTTTAAAAATAAACAGATGAGCTTATTCTGAGCTATTGCTGGTAAATGGAATAGATTCTGGAGTTAGCTAGCTTTCTACTGCTACAACCTGAAATAATCAGATTACAAAGGAGGAAGGTTGACTTGGCTTACATGTCACAGGCTCTGTCCAGGATTGGCTGGCTCTATTGCTTTGTGGTAAGGCAGCACTAATGGAAGAAATAACTTATGGCTGAGCATGCCTGGTCACTTCAGAACAGACCTGGCAATCTTTGAAAACATTCCTAGTGATTTAAAGAACAGCCAGGCAGTTCACATGTTGAGATTTCTACCGCCTCCCAGTAATGCCTTCCTGAAAACAAAGCCACAGAAACAAGGTCCAGGGGTCAGGGGTCAGGGGATGAGGTCAGCAACGGCCCAAACTATAGCCTTCTACTTAGCTTCTTTTCTGAAAAAGCTAACCATTTTGTCTGATGGCTGTAGTTATTATTACGAGGTTAAACTTTAACGTGGTTTTCAACAATGAACAATCTCCTCTAGCTTTTGTCTCAAGAAGAAAAATGTACATTATTTAGAGGTCATACTGAATGTATTCTACCTTGTTAATAATTCCTGGATATGTAAAAGTATTTTCAATTCTCCACCATAGTAAGTTGATCTTAGAATCCTTCATGGTTTCAACCTCATCTTGGCCCAGAAGAACCTGGTAGAAGAAAATAGCTTCAAAGAGATGTGCTCAGAGCTCAGTTGAATAATGGCTACTGAGGGGCATAGGTCCTCATGGGTAGACGTTATAGGAAAAACACCACGGCCCTGCTGACATGCATGCACCGGGTTGACCTGGAAAAAACGCACCAACTGCAAACATACAGGAAAACTGTGATCTCTGAGTGATGGGACTTGCCGGAAGGGCTGAAACAGGATGATACTTGAAGGAAGGTCAAGGAGCATAACTCAGGGCATGGCAAGCTTGTGTTTCCTTTCCATAGGCCTGCAGGTCACGTACCAGGGTTAGCAAGGAAGTTTATGCAAATATGATGACCAGGCAAGGTGGGACAGAGAGCTTAACTCCAACCCAGCTCCCAGCTTTGACCCTTCCACTAGCAGACATATGCTAAGGAGCATCCTCTAGGTCTGGAAAGATGAAAAGACACCCCTGCCCCACTATCATGGGTTGGTGGAATTAATCTTGTGAAAATGACTCTTATTACTGAATAATATCTACAGATGCAGTGCAATCTCTTAAAGAAAAACAAAAGCCCAGAGGCATTCGTCACAGAACTAGAAGACAGGAAAAACAGATTGGAATTCATCAAGAAGCACAAAGGACCTCAAATAGATAAAACAATCTAAGCAGAAAGAGCAATGGTAGAGGTATCTCGGTCCAGGACCTCAAATTATGTCACAGAACTATAGTGACAAAATTAGCAAAGTAATATCACAAACCAGAAATGTAGCAAACGTAACAGAAGATAGACACCAACAGTAAGCCACTTATTCTTTGGCAGAGGCACCAAAAGTGGCATTAGAGAAAAGAAAGACTTTAACAAAGCTTCTGGGAAAACTGGCTAGCCACATACACACTAAACAGATCAAAGACCTTATTGTAAGATAGGACCATTGAAACAGCTGGGAAAAAGCGTGGGAAAAGACTTCAGGCCATCTCTATAGGCAGACTTTCTGAGAAGAGTTCTAACAGAAGAGGAAAGGCTCCTAACGATTGACAGATGAGACTACAGGACATTAAATCCTGTGCAGCAAAAGAAACAATCAGCAGAGTGAAGAGAAAGCCCACAGAACGAGAGAAAAATCTTTGCCCACTGTCTCACTGCATGAGGACTAATGTCTAGACTCTATAAAGAACTACAAAAATGAAACACCAATGACCAAGACCACACACCAATAAACTAGTGAATTAAATGGAGTTCTCAAAAGGAGAAATACAGGGCTGTAGAGGTGGCTCAGTGGCTAAAAGCTCTTGCTGCTCTTTCTGAGGACCCAGGTTTGTTTCTCAGGACTCATGTTGGGTGTCTCACAACTGCTTGTAACTCCAGGGTAATCTGATGCCTCTGGCTTCTGCAGGCACATGCAGTTGTACACACACACACACACACACACACACACACACACACACATTACAGAAGATAAATATTTGAAGAATAAATGTTCAACATCCTTAGCGATCAAGGAAATGAAAGCTAAAACTGCGTGGATGTCCCATCTCACATTATCAAGTGAGCACACAGTAGTGAGGATGTGGGTGGCAAGCACCCCTTTGTCCACTGAGGTGAGAATGTAAACAAGTGCAGACACTGCAGAAATCAGGATGGAGGTTCCTCAAAAGAACTGAAAATAAAGTTATCACTTGATAGAGGTAGAGCACTCCACAGCATATGACCTAAGGGACCTAAATCACTACAGAGACCTTTGCAAGTCCATGTTTATTTCTGCACTCTTCACAATAGCCAAGGTACATGGAGCTAACCCTGGATGCCCATCAACAATTGTATAAAAATATGGTCACTATACAATTTATGTTAGAGTCAGCCATAAAGAAAAGTGAATTAGGCCATTTGCAGTCATGTGGAGGAGCTAGTGATCATTTTGTTAAATGAAACAGTCCAGGTTCAGAAAGAAAATATTGTGTTTCCTCTCATGAAGAATTTAAGTTTACGTATACAGATCCTTTCCCTCATATGCGATATATATGATATATCACATACATGAAAGCAGCAATGGAGAAGAGGGGTGATAGGAGAGTGATAACATGAGCAGTTTACAGTGATCTAAGTGTATGAACTGTCATAAGGAAGTTCATGTTTTCCTCTATGCAAACTAAAATAAAAAAATAAGGAGAGAATTCTTAAAAAAAAAAACACATCAAAATTTGTTTATCTGAAAGTCAAGAGGTTGAAACAAAGCAGGTAAGGTGAGCCCCACTCTCAAGGGATGCTGGGGAGGCCCTGGCCTCACGTCAGGCCTCAGACACAGGGTTCTGGACTTTCCAACTTAATGGTCTTCCATTCTTGAGCAGGGCAATGTACTCGTGCAATAGTTAATGAATGAGTGCACATAGGTTCCACATGAAACCGAAAGGTATTTTTCCATACAATACTTGAATTAGAGAAGAAAACTCTCTTCCCTAGGCAGCCCTGAATTTGAGTTAAAAAGATTTTGTTTTGTATTTACTTCTGCTCTCTAGTCTACACCCTGCCCCTTCACCTGTTTATGATGTGTTTATGATTTGTTATGGGTGCAAGTTCTTCATTGTCTTTGGTGTTTTCTTCCGACCTTAAGTGTTTCTCATGGACCATGAACCAGGATTAATCCTGTCCCCAGACATGTCCTCAGCACACAGTACGTACAAAGAACACAAGCTGAAGGTAGGTCTCTGCTTCTTTGGGCTTTTCTAATTCAGTAAATTGACTGTCACATCACTAAAAATAGGAAGTCTGAACTCAGGCTCCCCTCCCTTTTTTTGATCTGAGGTTACTTTGCTTACCATAAATGAAGGCCACAGAAGCTAAATATGTGTCTACTTGAATGATGGCTTTATAGCAATAAAATGAGCCCACAGGGGCTAATGACTCTGTAATCAGCTTTTTCAACCACTTTTTATATTGGGCATAATTTTCTCTCTCTCTCTCTGAGAAATTCCACATCATTTATCACTAGACTAACATGAACAGAATGGGGAAAGGCATGAGCTGAAAGATTAGAGACCACTGCCTGGCTGCTGTGACTTCTTAGGGTGGATTTGCCTGGAGCAGATGATTCCATTTTAGAGACTGGTCCAGCTCTGGTTCAAGCTCTTTTTTCTGTTTAGGAGTCTTCTGTTGGCATTGGTTGAATAATTTATGTTTTAAGAGTATTTAGTCTGTAGTTTAGAAATGAGAACTCCACAGTTCCTCAGATCAGTTCTCATCATTCTAAGTTTCTTTTAATGGTCTATGATATCCAGTTGCTATTAAGAGAAAGCTATCAACCCCTTCCTGGTGAAATGTCTGAAACCTGGTGTTGGGTAAGCTAGGCATTGGTGGTATGTGTACCTGTAATCCTAGCACTGGAGAAACTGAAGCAGAAAGATCTTGGCTTCAAAGTCATTTGGGGCTGCATAATTAGATTCTATCTCAGAAACACCAAACCAACCAACAAAACAAGCAAAGAAAATTGGTTTCAGGGTAAATCTGAGGTCAAGTAATGCTGCTATATTGTCTTGCAAGAAGGATGCACCAGTTTACATCCTCACCAACACTGGCTGTCTCTTCTCTGGTGAGAGTCACGGCAACTGGTATACCATACCACTCATCATGTTTTAATTTGCATTTCTCTAATGATTAGGGATATTAAGCATCTTTTATACATATCAGTTGTCCATTCACCTGCTTTCTTAGATTTGTTTATGATTCTCTAATAGCAAGAATCAAATATCTATTCTTTGGTCATTTAAAAATGCATTTTCAGGCTGGGCGGTGGTGGCATATGCCTTTAATCCCAGCACTTGGGAGGCAGAGGCAGGCAGATCTCTGTGAGTTCAAGGCCAGCCTGGGCTACCGAGTGAGTTCCAGGAAAGGCGCAAAGCTACATAGAGAAACCCTGTCTCAAAAAACCAAAAAAAAAAAAAAAAAAATGCATTTTCAATAGTTTTACTTTGGTTTGATTGAGCTATCTAAATAGCTATTTTCTTTATTGCTTAGGAATTTGTATAGCAAAATTTATATACTCCCTACCATTTATCAGTCACTCTGCTAAACTTCTTGGAGCTCATTATCCACCAAGATTCAGCATACTTTAGATAAGGCTAACCCAAGCATCCCTTACATTGGCCTCACATCGAGATAAACCCCTGCAATCCAGAGTTGGGTTTAAACCTCTTCTCAGGATGTACCTGCTATTTTGGAGACTCCAAACAATAGCTGCCCTTTTAATGTTATACCAATCTTTGTTTTTATTCATTTAGTATAAAATGCAAGTAAGGAATCTTTCAAATCTTACCCCTTACACCAGCTGCACATGTAAACAGGAGGGAAGGGTTTTCACAAATAGTTGTTCAACCATTTGCTGTTTTCAGGATTTCTAGATCTGGTCTTTCGTCATTGACCTGGTTTCTTGCATTACAGACATAGGTGATTCTGAGGCACCTCTCCCTGAAGGTTTTCTCGGTTCATAGAGGTTTCTGTGTTATGCTACAGTTACAACCAAAGACGAATCTTCAGTCCCTTTACCTGCCCTGAATCTTGTTTCTGAGAGGGACCTTACCTTACCTTTACCTTCCTGGTAAGGGTAGGAGTAACGTTACACTCAGGTTTCTTTCAGTTTAGGTTAGGTAACATGACTGGTGGCAGAGGAAACATTTCGTGTATTTTTAAGTGACCTTTGACTGTGTTAGTAGTACAGGTTAAGTGGGAATACAAACAGATACGAAAGTCCAGGTGTTTAAAAAGTCTTGGTGTTCTGTGAGTGAGAATTTAAGACTGGAGTGTGCTCTTCTCAGAGGTCCAGTTTGGGAGGGAGATGAGTTTTCTCCCATTTTCCAAGATATGGAACCTAGGAATAGTCCCAGTTCTGGGCAGAATATCACATGGGAGATACAGAAAAGAAACTCAAGAAATAAAATACCAATTTTTAAATACAGAAAGTTGAATTTATTTTATAAAATTACAATCTCTTTTTTCACCACCCCTTTTTGGTATGTGTATCATTCCCCCTAAAGTGGAAAGAGAATTCATTCTACAAGACCAGAGAGACCAGGATTAGGATCCCACGTTCTGACAGAAGCTTATGAGAGTTGTTGGAGTAAATGCCTGAGCTCTGATGGCCCTCAGCACCCCAGCTCTGCTGCCTACCCTCAACAGCCCAATCAAACAGACAAGCAACTGTTTCAGGAATAAAACAGATTTATTTAACCTGGTCATACTGTGAAGAGGAGCAAAGATGGCCAGTGACCATTCAAGTTCATCTCCCAGGGAAGGTTTGG
The DNA here is from genome assembly GCF_004664715.2 of Peromyscus leucopus. Taxonomy (NCBI): domain Eukaryota; kingdom Metazoa; phylum Chordata; class Mammalia; order Rodentia; family Cricetidae; genus Peromyscus; species Peromyscus leucopus. The sequence continues at coordinate 11,777,449 of NC_051079.1, forward strand.
GTTCAAATTCAGAGCATATAATTAAGAAGTCTTGATCAAAGTGTGGTGAGGCACATCATCAGAATCCCAGCTCCAGTCTCTCCCAGAAGGTGGACTGAGAAGTTGTCAGAACTGTGGGAAATCACTTCCTGGGAGACAAGTTCCCGCTCTAACTGGTACCAGGATTCAGTCTTTTCCTTCTCTACTATGAAGATGTACACAGAGGGTGACTACATTTAGTGAAAAAAGACGTCTAGAGGCTCTGGAATGCTCATGCAACACTGGAGGGGATGTCAGATGGGCAAACAAAATATGGAACAGAATTTGGTGATGTTCTAAAAAGTGAAGTACATATAACCACTGCGTGATTAAGACAATCCACTTTTGTGTATTTACTTAAGAGAATGAAAATGTCTCAAAAATTGCTCATGAACAGCCATGGTAGTCTTATTCATTATGCGAGAGGCGACCCAGACACTCATGAACCAATGCTAAGTGAACACAGTTTGTGAAGTATGTACAATGGATTTCCACAGGAAAGTTGAATTGAATTAGTAACATATGCTAAAATATGGCAGAAACAGAAATATTTGACTGGAAGAACTAGTAAATGGTTTTGTTTATTTTTTGGCTCTTTTGGGGGGTCCGCCACCCAACTCCCAAATACACACGGAGGCTTAGTCTTACTTATAAATGTCTGGCCTTAACTTGGTTTGTTGCTAGTCAGCTTTACTTAAATTATCAGGTCTAGTTTTGGCCTCAGGCTTTTATCTTTCTCTATTTCTGTATACCTTTCATTATTTCTTACTCAGGGTCTGGCTGTGTAGCTGGGTGGCTGACCCCTGATGTCCTCCTCCTTCTCTGGCTCCTAGATCTCTTCTCTCTCATATTTCTCCTTCTATTAATTCTTTCTGCCTGCTGGTCCCACCTAGCTTTTCTCCTGCCTCGCTATTGTCCATTCAGCTCTTTATGAGACCATCAAGTGTTTTAGACAGGCACAGAAACACAGCTTCACAGAGTTAAACAAATGCAATGTAAACAAAAGTAGCACACCTTAAAATAATATTCCCAACAAGTAAAAATTCGATAAATACTATATGAATTTGCTCATTGAAAAGTTTATGAAATGCAGAAAATAGCTGGGTTATTTCTTGGGCACAGAATAGGGCTTTCAAATATATATAAATATATGCTCTTTATTTCATGTCAATTATATATTATTCAAACTGGAGAGACTGGGGAGAGGGAGAGAGAAGAGAGAGAGTGAGGGAAAGAGAGAGAGAAAAAATAAAGAGAGAGAGAGAGAGAGAGAGAGAGAGAGAGAGTCCAAGTGCAAGTGAGAGCAGGCAGATCTACTCCAGAGAAATTTTGCTTTAGTAAGAAGTTAGTGAAGAGTCTTTCTGGAAAATAATTCATTATTATATTTTATTTTAAATTCTTTGTCTTTGAGATTATAATGCAATCACATCATTTTACACTTACCTTCTCCCCTCCTAACCCTCCAGTTTGCCCCTCTTTACTCTTTTCCAAATTCCTGGGCTTCTTTTCATCAGTTGTTACACTGCACCTTTGAGTGATTTCTGTACACCTCTCCTTTCCCTTCGCCTCTTCCTCTCCTTCTCTCACCACTCCCTTCCCCCCACTGTGATGAAACATTTTTCTTAAGAATTATCAAAGACTATAATTCCTTCCCAAACTTTTAAAAATTGTATTAATTTAGTGTGTTCGCACATGTGTAAACATGCTACAATATGCATGTGGAGGTCAAAGAACCTTTTGCAAGAGTTCTTTTTCTTCTTCCACCTTTGTGTGCCAGATCTCAAACACAGGTCATCAGGCTTGGCAGCAATCTCCTTTACGCCCTGAGTCATCTTACTTACCCAAGACTCTAATATTTGAAAATGACTCCATAAGTCCCTTGGGTGGAATGTGATATCTTATTACCTGGAACATCTTGAGGAAAGCAAAATAAACAGACCAATTGCTCTCTACTGGAAATGAACAGAGTCTTGGGAATGGAGGGAACAGAGAAAGACCGGAGAAGTGATGGCAGGAAATGTGCACTGTTGCTGAAGGGCTTTTGATGGAGCTATCTGTGAAGGACCTTCAATGGAGATGTCTGTGAAGGACCTTCCATGGAGATGTCTGTGAAGGACCTTCCATGGAGATGTCTGTGAAGGACCTTCAATGGAGATATCTGTGAAGGAGCTTCCATGGAGATGTCTGTGAAGGTCCTTCAATGGAGATGTCTGTGAAGGTCCTTCAATGGAGATGCCTGGTGTTTAGCTCTGACTACTTATGGTTGTGTTACTGTGACATAAAACCTCCATAGAAAGGCTCTTTGGGTCAATCTCAGAGCAGAGAAAGGAACAGTTGCTGAACACACATGGAAAAGAATTTGTTATATAGGACAGATTTGCGAATAAGCAATTGGAGATAGAGGTACTCATGATATTTGGATAATTTCTTCTGACTTTTAAATCATATATGCCAGCGTTAGGAATTCAGATGTTAGCATATTACAGCATTGTTATCTTATAGTACTGACTTAAGTGGTGTTAGGGTGACAGTGGCATGTAGGGTAACAGGGACTGAAGGTAGAGGATATACTTTGCTTCAGAATTTCTCCAAGGTCCAGCCCAGGGGCAGTTAGTTGTGTGGCAGCCATGGGTCCATGGGTATGACCTTGAAAGTGTGTGTGTATATGTGTGTATGAGAGGGACTTTCTACAAGACCTACTTAAAAATTCAAACATACAATGAAAAACAACAGCATAACATCCAGGTGGAAGTGTTCTGGCTGGTTTTATATCATTTTGACCCAAGCTAAAGTCACCTCAGAGCAGGGAATCTCAGTCAAGAAAACAGCTCCATAAGATTGGGCTGTAGGCAAACCTGTTGGGTATTTTGTGGTGATTGATGGGGGAGAGCCAGGCCATTGTGCATGGTGCTATACCTGGGCTGGTGGTTCTGGTTCCCTTCCTTTCCTTCCTTCCTTCCTTCCTTCCTTCCTTCCTTCCTTCCTTCCTTCCTTCCTTCCTTCCTTCCTTCCTTCCTTCCTTCCCTCCCTCCCTTCCCCCCTCTTTCTTCCCTTCTTTCTTTAGGTTTTTTTTTTTTTTTGAGACAGAATTTCTCTGTTTAGTCCTTGCTATCCTGGAACTTACTCTGTAGACCAGACTGGCCTTAAACTCAGAGAACTGCTTGCCTCTGTTTCCCAAATGCTGAGATTAAAGGTATGTGCCACCACTGCCTGGCTTGGTCTGGCTTCTATAAGAAAGCAGGCTGAGCAAGCCATGGGGAGCAGATCAGTGCTTCTGCATCAGCTTCTGCCTCCAGGTTCCTGCCCTGTTTGAGTTCCTGTCCTGATGTCCTTCAATGATGAACAGTGAATATAGAAGAAGCAGCCAAATAAAACCATTTTTCCCCAAGTTGCTCTTGGTCATGGTGTTTTATCACAGCCATAGTAACCCTAACTAAGACAGGGAGTGAGTATAGAGGTGACAGAGGATGAAGGATGCTGAAGCTACCCTCTCCAGCATCTCAGAAAGAGACCATGTTTAGATTGGCTTTTTGATCTAGTTCCTGTGTGTGTGTGTTTGTGTGTGTGTGTGTGTGTGTGTGTGTGTGTGTGTGTGTGTGTGTGTGTTTGCAATGGGGGGCATTTTTCAGGCCCATCTATTTTTTTTTGAAACATGCTATCTCACTGAATGTGTAGTGGACTGATTAGGCTAGCCTATCTGGCCAGCAAGCCCAGAGATCTGCCTGTCTCTCCCTGTCCAGAGCTGGGATTATGAGCATGGTTGCTATGTTCAGTTATAAGTGGGTTCTGGGGAATCAAACATAGATCTTCGTGCTTGTGAAAGGAATAATTCACTGGCTACTTTGTTGTTGCTATAACAAAATACCTGACAAAAGCAGTTCAAGAGCTGGAGGTTTATTTGGGCTTACGGTCTGAGAGGGTGCAGTCTATCCTGCAGGGAAGAGGGTGATAAGAGTATGAGGAGGCTGGTCATACTGTATTCAGCCCAATACTGGATTTTATTGCCTCTCTCCTCACTTAACATTCTCTTCCTTCCTTGCTTGCTTCATTCGTTCCTTCCTTTCTTCCTTCCTCCCTCCCGGTCTTTCTTTCTTTCTTTTTTTCTTTCTCTCTCTCTTTCTTTTTTTCTTTCTTCTTTCTCTTTCTCTTGTTCTTTCTTTCATTCTTTCTCTTTCTTTCTTTCTCTCTCTTTTTCTCTTTCTTCTTTCTTTCTCTTGTTCTTTCTTTCTCTCTCCTTCTTCTTTCTTTCTTTTTCTCTTTCTTTTTTCTCTTTCTTTCTTTCTTTTTCACCTCTTCCCTTTCCTCCTCCACTCCCTGTGATGTGTGTGTGTGTGTGTGTGTGTGTGTGTGTGTGTGTGTGTACGTGTGCATATAAGCCTGTGACATGGAACATTTGTGGAGATCAGAGGACAACTTTTGGGAGTCAGTTACTTTTCTGCAGTATGGGCTCCAGGGGTGATTCCCCAGTGAACCTTTTTAATGCCCCCCTTCCCCTTTTAGTTCATCCTGGGACCTCAGCTGATGGGATGGTGCCATCTACATCCAGGGTGGGTCTTCCCTCCTCCATTAAATGTCTCCCATACATACCCAGAAGTGTGCCTCCAGCAGGTTTCCAAGTCAATCAGGTTGGCATCTCTTGTTAGTGAAGGTTAACCCTCACACCCCTCATTCACCAGTTTCCCAGCACTAAGATAATCTCAATAAGCAAACGCTAAAGATAACTCCTCACGGTCAAAGTTTCAGAGAAATCTATGCATGGCTTTTTGACTTTTAGGCCCAGGGCAGCATGTTATAGACAAGGGCATGTGACAGAGCATCAGCTCAAGGAGGGAAGTGACCAGGATACCACCATCCTGTGAGGACACATGTCTGGGGATCGGCCTTTACTTCTTGTTGTTCAATCAACTCCTGGAATCCCACAGGCTGAGGACCAAGACTTTAGCACATAGCCCTTGGGATTCATTTCAGATTCAAACCACAGCAGACTCTGAGTGCTTGACTTACAGGCAAGGTGAAGAGGTAAGGTGGAGATGGATCAAGCTGCCTTAGGGGAGTTCCCATCTGAGGAAGGCAGGCTGCTACTGGGATCCAGGGTACTGGACGTGAGGGTAGGGATCAAGAAGCTGTAGTGGGTAGCTGTTCCAGCTTTGACCTGGAAGTCCTACCCCCACTGAGGCTTCAGTAACTGTCATGCCTACAAGGCGGAGCTGAGACAGGAGCCCTGAAGACCTGAGATCCAGATGGGCCTGCTCTCTTGGTTCCTGGATCCTGCATGCTGGAGGTAGACTGAGCAGAGTTCTCCAGAGAACACTGCTGGACTGCACTTCACCTTTCCCAGATCCTGTAACCTATCCCTTCACTTGTAAGTTACCCCACAAAATAAACCGTCCTTTTAACTACATAGAGTTGCCTTAATATTTCAACCAATAGGAAGCCAGTGGCTTTCCTTCTACAACATTATGGGACAAAGGAAATTAAATTAATTTTTGACAAGGTTTCATATTCCACCACTGGCCCCATCCACATATTAGTAACTAAATATAAATTTTATCCCCTCACTACTTCTATATGAAGAAAAAAATAACATTTTCTTAGAAGAAATTTGTAGGGTGAAAAAAAACTAGTTTATATGTAAAAGACACAATGCCTAGCATCTAGTACATACAGAACATCTTTTGCTAATGTTTAGTTGTTATCTCTAGGGCTCAAATTTTTACTGAGATTAGAATTCAACACTTAAAACTGGGCTAGGGGCATTTCTGGCAAAAGCTGTTTTCAAAACAAACAACAAACAAAAAAGATGAAATTCACTTTTTTGTATAAATATGTATATGATATGAGTTTGTGTGCATGTTCTCATATATGGGCACAAATGTGTGCAGGGACACATATACACAAGTGTGCATGTATGTACGGAGACCAACAGTTGACCTTGGGGGTCTTCTTCAATTGCTGTCTACCTTATATATTGAGGAAGCCTCTCTCACTTTAACCCAGAGGTTGATGGTTTACTTTATTTAGCTATATTCATCTTGCTCCAGGAATACAAGGTCTTAGTACAGTACTGGGAGGACAGGCCTGCTCCCCACCTGGTTGGCATTTGGGTAGGTGTTGGGGTCTGAACTCCAATCCTCAGGCATGTGGGGCAAATACTTTAGCCACTGGGCCATATCTCCAGCCCCTGAGGACGAACGTCTTACTGAGTGTCAAGGTCTGGCCCAGGCACTGGCCAGGGTGTGCACCAAAGGTGTCAAACAGACCTTGAAGTGGAAAATCATTATTATAACCAACTTAAAGCAACTAGACAGCACTAATAAAACTGATAGGGGCTTTCACTGCAAAGACAGAAGATGCCACAGTCCCTGATGCTCTTAGCATCCTGTTGTCTTTAGTTTCAGTGCAGAATACTACAAGGAGAGCTATGTAGACCTTCAAAGTACTAAGTGTCCCCTAGTGGCCAGAAAGAGTTAATGCTGCATGTACCCAGGTGACTGGAATAGTAGGTTACTTACTTTTGCCATTTTTTTTTTTTTTTAACCAACCAGGAACTTTGAACTAATAAGATGTTCCCATTCTGAATCGATTTATTCTTCCATTGTAGTAACTTGATCTTTTCCCTGGACACTACTAATTACTCAGAACTGCTCTGTTCTCCAATGCATTCCCTAGTGTCCATCTCTCCTGGCTTACACAGGTGGTACATTGTTTATGAGACTTCTAATGTTAGGATAGGAATCTTCTGGAGGAAGACCCCTGGCTAGTGCTGCAGAGGGGCCCAAACCGGAATTCTGTTTTTTTTTTCTTTTTCTTTTTTCCTGGCCAAGACAGCCTTTACTGATGCTTGTAGATTTCATTATCAATTTTTTTAAATCAATCTCTTTTGTGATTGTAATTGTTTGGGCTTTGATTATATCATACAATCACTCTTAGGCTATTTCAAGCCAATGGACACTCCAGACACATTGACACAACTTGGATCGTGTCATAAGGTCCATCTGCTCATGACCTGTCACTCCAATAATCACCAGGGGCTGTTGGCAGAGCCAGCAGGCTAGGAAGGACACCGTTTTCTTTAGAGTGCTCCCAAAGTGTCCTTTGTGAAGCTGTGGTCTCAATCAGAGAATGAGCATCTGCTGCACTTGATGACTGATTGCTCCTGGGTTCCCTTCTTTGGGTTTCTTCCCAGCTTCTCGATCTCCAACATGTCACTTCGCCATCAAGTCTAGTGACATTCTCTATTATCTATGTAAAATGTACAGCTCTTGTGTAAAACATAGGAAACAGCCTGTCCATGATCAACAGTACTGTGCAGGCTATAATGGCACAATCAATGTGAAAGAATTAGCAAGATAATCTAGATACAAAAATTGACCCAGAAAGAAAGGAAATTATGGACACTTTCAAGGCGCAGCATACGAATGTCCACAATGGTCCGGAGAACGCATTTTAACATAGTCAGAACAATGTGGACACCTGTAGAACTCAGTCAAGTGAAACTTTCAAACTTGTATTTATGCTTGGTCTGTCAGAACTAAATTGGTCCATTTATAGACAGTTGTGTGGATACAACACAGTAGAATTGTTCTGGAGTTCAGCAGTGGACTTCTGAATGCCTTGTTAAAATGAAGTACTCTTTTAAGGCATGGAGCTGACTTCTTAAAAATATATCTTTCTCCTTCTATGAGTTATCTCAAATAATTTCATAAATTCAGACTCTAAAATAGTATTTTAATGGGTGGTTTTTAAAATTCCAAAATGAAATAATTGCAACACACACACACACACACACAAAAAAAAAAAATTGTGCTCAATCACAAAGAAACTGTTTCATGACCTCCTCCCTCACACACTGAGATGTACCCTCATTTCTCTTTTTCATAATTTTGATGGAGAATCAGAAACAAAGTCCTGTTCAACAGCTTTAAATATTTCTCAGTTTCTATGGCCTGCTTCCTACTCTTTCATGCTGTTTCCTACAGGGTAACCACATGTATTTTGCATATGACTGGCATGAACTCACTACTCCAGGACGTAAATGAACACATGAGCATATTGTCCATTATTTCACATCTTTCCTTACACCTGTAAATATGTGACAGTTGAATGCTTATCTCTAAATTGGACATTTATATCACCCCAGGGAACAGTCTCAGGGAACAATGCAAAGGACAGAATGGATGGACATAGGACCTGGAGGAAGGGGGTGGAGTGATGTGCAATGCTGTCTTCTAGGCATGGACCCTGCAGTCTTCAGCTCTCAGCCACTGGGACTATGTGCACAAAACCTCCAGAGGACTGGCTCCTTCAGCATCTGTCTTGGAGCAGGGGAGGCTCATGAGCACTGTGCCCCCTCCCCCCTGTGATGGCTGCTAGGGGCTGGAGAGATGTGGGCACTGGTAAGCATTTTCCTATAAGAAACTCTAATTAAACTCATTAGGTCACTAAACAACAACTAAAGTAGAGACAGAAGAGTTAGGAAGAGGAAGGGGATCAGCAGGAGTGGAAGGGAGGGGCACAAGAGATGGTGATGCCATCACAGTACACTGTATACATGCATGAAATGCCGTAACAAACCTATCATTATATGTCACTATTATTTGCTAATAAAAACTTTACAGAAAAATAAGAACTGGCTAACTAGGCATTATAAAACATAGTCAAGTGCATTAAAAGTTACACCTAGAATAATAAAGTTGGGGGAAATTTTAGCATCTGCTTGGTACTGAATATCAGTGGTATAATTATGGATTCATTGCATGATATTAGTTCCTAATACTCACCTATAGGAAACTAATAGAGAAAGTAACTGTCTTAATGGGAAACACGCTGAGTTAGCCAGGGTCATGGACAGATGGCCATCAAAGAATTCAAGGGAGATCGTAACCAGTTGATTCTTCTACAGAATTTCAAGGGGTTTACAGGTTGTTGTTGGGAACATTTTGATCTAGAACATATCCTCATTTTTTCATGCAATACATGTTTAGACTTTCTTCTTGTTCTAGGGCTACAGTATGACTAATACTGCAACATAGAGCTGAAAATAGTAAGTATAGCTCAGTGTTAAATGAAATAGCATGTTGTACACTCCTCTCTATATAATGTCCAGGATTACTCTCATGGAATGAGTAACCCATAGTGGTTGTGACTAATTTCTGCCGACCCTGAGGAATTTCCAAACCTAACTTGTGATATTGCATGCAAACACGTGAATGTATTTTGTGTTGACTTCAACTTTTGGTCAGTTTGATTTCTGACTGTATCCCTCTTTTGCCTATCCCTTCAGCTGAGTTACTTTCTATCACTATTCATTAATCACCCAAATTATGTATGTTCAATAAATTCCACTTTACAGCACCTACCTTAGTTATTTTAAGTTCAGTTGATAGAGAGAATGTAAAGCAGTGAACATTATTTGTATAATGTAGAAGCAGTGATTTGTATGTAGTAGGAAATTTCCCCCATTTACAAAATATTGTCTATGTACCAAAATGCCAACAAATTTTATATAACCTACTCTGCCACTGTTATGTAACAATCAGAGAACACACCCTAATTCTTTTGTCTAGAGCAGATTTGTGCAGAAATTGACAGTAGAGACCATCTCAGCTGTGGGTATATAGTTGAAGTCAGTGACAGAGAGAGAAGAGGGGGAGAGATGGGGAGGGAGAGTGGAAAGAAAGATGGAGAAAGGGAGAGAGCAAGAGAGAGGAGACCCTTAGCAATTAGTTTAAAAACTCAGATTTACTGGTTCTTCTTTGGCTCAGTATAGAATGGTAATGGATAATGAAGATAATAAATAAGCCAGTAACATTATGGATGCCCAAGAGGTGGCTTCAGGCAGCCTCATGTTGAAGGATTCTTATTCTTATGATGCTTGAGAATTAGAGAGGAAAAGTACATCCTTAACATCTATCTTTTCTTTCACTATGCTAGTTGGACAGCCATTTTTCAATGATTGCAATTATTTTTTGATTCCTTGTGAGTTTTAATTTAAAACAAAGCTGTTTTGTGTGTTCATGAGTGCATGCTCACTATGCGAAAGTCAGGGTTTGATGTTGGGTATCTTCCTCAATTGCTCTCTACTTTGATCTTTGAGTCAGTCTCTCACAGAGCCTGGATTCATCTACTTGGTTAAGATGGCTGATCACCAAGTTCCAGGGAACCTCATCTGTCTCCACATTTGTATTGGTGTCAGGGGTTAAAGTCAGCTCCTCACGCTTGTGTGGCAAGTGCTTTACTAAGTGAGTGACCTCCCGAATCCCTGGATAGTAATGATTACACCATCTACTTCAGCAAGCACTTGTGATAAGGTTTTCCTGTTCCTAGCAGAGAATTTAACTGCTTCTGAGAATTCTCCTTTCACCAGCTATGTATAAAGTTTGCCTTTTCCTTTCCATCATTTTATGGGAACAGCCTTGAGACTGATAAGATACTTTTCTTCTCTCGCTTGCTCAGGTGTTCATCTTTCTTTCTACTCTCCTCTGACATAGCTCCAGCTCTTCCACAAGGATGATCCCGGTTTGTAGCTCTCAAAGCTGGTGTCTGTGGCTGAGTCTTTTCACATCTGTGTAGTGTTACACAGATGACTCTAATACACATGTAGAAAACAGAGCCCTCCATAGGGGAGGAGGTGGGCCAGGGAGGTTGCCATACTAAATGGGATCAAGAGGTTACCTGAAGGACAACACTGCCTTCAGTTATAATGTCTTAGTTGATACTAAAGAACAAGTTTATTAAATACTCTAATTGGAGGGGGCACATTCACACACATTCATTTTAATTGAGTTCTTAATTTATAGACAAAGTGCTCCATCTGATCCTCTCTGAAAAAAACAACCCACACAGTAATATCCATCCGTGTTTAATAGTATCCAGAAAATGCCCAACCAGGAAGTTCACAGACATATGGATCACACATCATCCACTCCCACATCTTCAGGCTCCATCAGATCTACCTACTTAGTTTCTTTTAGTCTAGGGGGAATAACCTGAAAGATAAAGTGCTAAGCTCTCATTTCTACTTTTCTGACTGGGAACCCTAATATAACCAATATATTGATGTTTTAATTTTTTTTTTTATTAAAGAAAACTTTCAGATGCCACCCTATGAAGAGTCTTCTGGGTTTATGTCTTTTTAATGACAAAGCCATCTAGTATGTATTTTCCCTTAGAACAACTGTAGATACATAGATTTTCACTTTAGCTTACAGGGTTATAAAACTTTAAATGTTTGTGAAGAGAAATCATCCAAGGACTGAATAAAAGTTTGATAAAATATACAGCATTTTTTTTTTTTAAAAAGGAACCTTCTTAGTGAGATCAGTCACTGTTAGAGTTTTGAGGATCATTAATGGAGAGAGATTTTTGTCTAGATTTTTTTTCAGAACACAAA